>NC_136544.1:17468344-18068344 GCF_910591455.1 Pholis gunnellus
ACATTTACAGTGATGTTGAGTAAAGTGCATTTGTCCCCGAGAATGAAGTACTCTCCAGACAACTGCACTGCTGAGCGATTGTGTAATCCTCTCATATGACTGATAATCTGTAATTGCATCGTGAACAACAACTGAAGAAGAGGCGTGAGAGAGCTGCGGGGCCGTGTGTGGAGGGCCAGGTGTTTTCAGAGTGCTGCCATCTGGACACAGCGTTAGCAGCTTATGAGGCAGGTGTTGCAGAGCAGGAGAGACATTTATGCTCTCTGTAACAGCCTCTGCCTGGTCCTGCTGATGCACTCTTACATTAGATTTAACACCTGAAAAAGGATACGTTTTGTTAATTACATTTAATTCAGTTACTTTATTGATCCCATCACAATAATTTGGATGCTGAAATATGCAGGAGAGTGACAGCAACACTGAAAAAGTCATGACGGTCCTCTTTAAATATGAATTCTATATACACTGTATATTATATTTAAAGCAATATAATAACATATACCATATTTGAATGAATGCAATATTCATTCAGTCTATTTGAATGAATCTAATATTCATTCAGTCTATTGAGGTTTATAAATTATTATGTATTGAAATACATTAAATATAGACTGTTATTGTGTTAATAACTCGTAATATGCAGTGTTGTGATTTTATTGTTATAGTGAGAATTAGATGTAACAATTAAAAGAGAACTTCACCACATAGTGACGATATAAAAACACAATGTGTCTCCTCAGCCCAGCTGCTTGGAGGAATCCTGCTGCCATCAACTGGTAAAACCTGCAAAGACACCACTCGACCTCAAGTTCTCTGCTCTGATATTCACATTTTAAGCCATCAGTTCGCAAGAGATTTAGCCGGAGTGCCATCTAAAACAATGTTGGGGTCGATTTCACTCCATTATACTCACTCATCTGAGAGAACAGTCCAAACTCAAATTCAAGAATGTACTTTAAGACCCATTCTCTGTAAATTGTCAAAAGATTGGATGATTAGACTTGAGTTTAAAAAAAATTGATGTCAAATTGTGATATTGGAATTATACGGCTCTATCTCACTTTTTAATAACGCCGAGTTACACACATTTTCATGAATGTTGAATATTACTTTAGGCTTTTTCAAAGACTCTTTGGCGGTTTAATATTTAAAAAGATAGAAAGCACATTACTATTTTTCTATCTGATTTGCCAAATCTTCAATGAACAGTTTATCAGAGCTGCTGTCGACCCACTAGATGGAACCTTATATTTCCAGGCTTAAAAGATTGAATTTATTATGACTCCTATTAAGTCTAAATCAACCCTTAACTGGTGTGCATATTTCAGATCAGATATTATATTGATCCCCTGAGGAGAAATTCACATGTTACTGCGGTACAAGAAACAGTCTGAGGAGGTAGGATGCAGTTAAAGCTGTTTAAAATAATAAATACAGCACAAATATAAAAATGAAGTAAATTACATTCCAAAGCTATAAATACATTACAATAGAAAGCTGTGCACACATATATGTGCAAAATTAAAGAGTCATACAGTATGTATTGCAACTCTGCAGGCCTATAAGGAGGTTACATGCAGGCTCAGGCTAATACAGGAAGAAGATCTCACAAAGTTTAACTTCAAATCAATTCAAAATAATACCAATAGAGTTCCCACGACAGCTGACAATCTGTAGTGAAGCACTCCAGACATCTGGTATCTAAACAGGGATCAGAGCATCATGGCTTAGGGAGGACATTTTCTGGAAGTCATATACTTTCTTCTATCTACCGTTGGTGTAGTGGACAGAGGACAGCCTATCAAATGGACTGAAAACAGCAATACAAACAAATGATGTTCTCGTAGGACATTTTATAAAACACTCCTGAACTCCCTCAGTACAAAATGTTAAGTGTCTCCCACAATGCAACACTCGCACACTGTCCAGCTAATGAGAAGAACTGCAGAGTTCAGTGAGCCAATTTAACTCCTAAAACAAACTGGAAATAAACCAGCAGGAGCCCATGAGCACCTGCAGACGCCAAATTATAACTGCTGTCTTGTTGCCCATTAAGGGAAACTCTCAGGTAAATATGTCTTCACACACACACACACACACACACACACACACACACACACACACACATCTCCCCCTTACCTTTACCACTCATCACATCAGGAATGAGTTTGGGTATCATGCTTTTGGAAAACCCGAAAGTACATAATAACAACATTTATTTACTATTTATGTTATGTGTGTGTGTGGGGAAATCCCTTACATTTCCTCATGGCTTGACCAGAGCTTGCAGATGAGATAAAGTGCTGCTAAGGAAAATTGCACTTCAGCAATGCACATTAACCCAGTCATTGAATCTAATAAACATTTTGCTGGTGAATGACCTATCATGCAGTTTTGACTAATGGCTGGAAAAAGGTTGTCTTGCTCAACAGAGGGACATTACAATTAACAATACAGAATATGTTACTAACACCGATATGCACAAACCATATTAATATTGAAATGTGAGCCAAAACAATATTACGCTTAATGTCAAACAACTAGACTCTAACAGTGGCTATTGTAAATAATTTGCATAGTCATATTAAGATCGTCTGTTAATTTGTTTGTGATTGCTTGAGGTTGGTCACTTTATTTAGAAAGTAGCCTTTTCACGTGACACTTTGGTGATAATAAGGAAGAGATAAACCCGCCCGAGTCTAAATCTGATTGGTTTAGCCTGATATTATTACCCTAGCCAATCTCAGTCTTTGTGATATTACTTGTACACTACTCTGATGATGATTTGACGAATTCAATGTATTGCAATTCCCCACTTTGACCACTTGAGGGCGACAAACCCTCATCAGTCTGCACACACACGGGTTGTACTGCCTGTAATTCAGTTTATTGACGTGGTATACAAACTTCCGCTCAGAGCTTTCAAGATAAAACTAAAAGTAGCCAGCTGTATTTTTCAGTCTATGTATGTTAACATGATTTGCAAAATGGAGAAGACATGGACAGGGAACCAATGACAGAGAGGGATGTTGGGGGGGGGGGGGGGGGCAAATTTGGCTAATAATATAAAATCAGGCAGCCAGAAACGTAGTTTGTGCTTATAAGTAAATCACAGTAGCGAGCGATAAATGTTCGCAAAATGACATGAATTTATAGATGGAAAAGTCCCTCGGATCTTTCCAGACTTTTCTTCACATGACTACTAGATCTTTCCAGACTGTTCTTCACATGACTACTAGATCTTTCTAGACTCCACCTGTCATTTCCACCGACTGTCTTGAATACCACACCTGGAGTCACGAGCGTTTTCCTGACGTCATTGTTACGCCATGCTCGTGGGAGGAGCGTGCATGACACATCAAAACTTGATGAAGAAGAACAGACAGCTCAGCTGCTAGCGGGCAGTGGTGCTCAGGGATCGGTCGGTGGTTGTCCTGCTGTCAGAAAAGACACGATAACATCGGAAGTAACCAGGATTATTGGAGCTCGTTGCCTCTTACTTAAACACAACAGACCGAGGATTTGGTGAGTGAAAATTAAACGAGAGTTTAGCTTAACGTTAGCAAGTAACGCTACCGTTAGCTCAGTCAGCCAATAGTAACATTACAGTTCGACTAACGTTGAAAAACAACTTACTAAGTTAATGGTGTTTATTCAGAGTGCTTCGTCTATAGAGGGGGAATGTGAAGCGCTGTGTGTTTTTACCCGCTTCAATAGCGTGATTAAAAAAAATAGTTTACCGTTTAATAACACATATGCTATCTGCTAGCATGTGTGTTATAAAACAAGTGTTACTGATGGCGATTAGAAAACATCGTATTATCGGTCACAGTATTATTGGGCACAGTACATGTATTTCTGTCTGCTGTTACGTTGGTTGTAATTGTATAGCAGAGATAATCTTAGCTTTGGCTGGTTATGTAACCAACCTAATCGTATAGGTTAGCATGGCCTAGCTAGGTAGCAAGTTAGCATCCTCTTTGTAGGGATTCATAACATAAAGTCTGTCTGTTTTCTGGACCAAAGAAACGTTTGAAAGCCAAAACCAGATCACATCTAAGTAAACATAAATGTTGTGTTACTAACGTTATGAAAAATTCATCTTGACACCTTACTAGCAATAAGTAACGTTAAAAAAACAAATGACAATGCCAATTTCATAGCTAACGTTCGCTAGCATGCACAGAGACAACCCTTATCAGTGCCCAGAGACAGAATTTAGTGAGTCGGTCTTGTAAAAAACTAAATGATGAACTTTTTCCATTCTTTCTCCTTCAGGTTGTTGAGGCTCTAGGAGGTATCTCTATGTGATGGAGTTTCCGGATTTAGGAGAGCACTGCTCCGAGGAAACCTGCAAACGTTTAGGTGAGTCCTGTTTGCAATGGCCGTCTTGTTTATTCTGCTGAATTGGTGTTTCAACCTGGAATTTAAAACCTCTTCATTGCAGATTTTCTTCCAATGCGATGTGATGCCTGTCAGGAGATTTTCTGCAATGACCACATTACCTATGCAACTCACAAATGCATGTCGTCCTACAAAAAGGTAATTAGACTTATTGCAGCATAGTGCAGCTTCTGTACTAGTATATTAACAATGTTCTATTTAGGTCATATTTACAGGCTGTGAAATCAAGCCAAATCTTTAGGTTGATTGTTGTACACTTGAGGAAAACAGGGCTTCTATCTAGACTTCATTCACCAATTAAACCATCGCCAACGTAGATATATCTTGCATTTGGTGATAGTAATGTCTTCACCTTTTTTAGGTTCTGTATTCCTTTTGTTTATTTAATGTCTTTTTTTTCCCATTAGGATGTCCAGGTCCCAGTATGTCCTTTGTGCGACATCCCCATTCCCGTCAAGAGAGGAGAGATGCCCGACATTAAAGTTGGTGAACACATAGATCGGGATTGCAAATCGGACCCTGCGCAGAGAAAGAGAAAGGTCGGTATAAAACTGACGTGTTTCACCTCAGAACAGCGAGTTTGAATGTAAGCAATAAGACTTTTTTTTTCCTTCCAGATTTTCACAAATAGATGTTCTAAAGGAGGCTGTAAGCAGAAGGAAATGATGCGAGTTACCTGTGACCAGTGTCATTTAAATCACTGTCTTAAGCACCGGCACCCGCTAGACCATGATTGTAAGACTGATGGGAAACCTCTGTCCAAACCAGGGTGGGTACAGTCACACTGCATCTTTAGATAATGCTGTTGTCTCATCTGAATATTACATTAAGAATCTCTTGCTTCTTTTTGTTGTAGACATTCTGCTTTAATGAGGGCCCAAGGTGCTTCCTCCAGCTCCTGCTCTGCCTCTGCTTCATCAGGTTCAAGAAACTCTAGGCCCATTTCTAATGGTGTCGGTGCTAACAGCAGAGCACACAGCGCTGGGTGAGCACTTTTTACACATTTTAAATCAATGCCGAGAATAGTCAGCCTAATCACTTTTCAAATAAATGCCTAAAAATATAAATTGCTTTTTTTCCTCAGCCCTCCACAGCGGATTCCTACTTCCGTTTCAGCACAGAATGTGATCCCACCATCGGCAGCATTTCAGGCCGGCATGGTACGGGCGTTGTTTACGCGACATCACCTGATGAAATCATTGAAACGCGAGGAAAATGAAATCTAAAAACGATTGTGGTGCTGTCATTGCAGACGGAGGAGCAGGCTTTACAAAGGGCTCTGGAGATGTCTTTGGCTGAGTCAATACCAGCGGTTCAGCCGGCTCTTACGTGAGTAAACTTCCATTAAAACCCAGATGCATCCCATTATCAGCTCCACTCAACTCCTAAAACGTCAGCGTGCTGCTTTTGAGTGGAACCAGTTTGTCTGACTAACTATCTTAAACCAGTGGAACTGCATTACAGCAGGGAGGTGCATGTGAGGAAATCATGGAGTGTAATTTATGTTTAATTAATCCTACTTAAACAATTAACAGCGCTCTAATGCTGGCACTGCAATGGAGGTCCAGGTCATCAATGTGTATTCAGACAGTAAAAGGTGTAAATTATGAGGACTGATTTTGATAAGGAAGACTAGAAACAGCTGGTTGTCGTCCAGCAAGCGCAACAATCAAATCCCCCAAAATATAATCTACGTAGCGCCTTTCTTAATAAGGTTACAAGGTGTTGATCAAGTAAAAGACAAACCTCAACCAAGGAAAAGTGTAAGTTAAACATCAGATAACACCAATACATTCAAACAGAGAATATATAATTAAAAATCACCATTTTACTTCTTTTTTTTTTTATTGGAAGTAGCTTTTAAAAAGGATGCAGAAGAAAGAAGTCTTGCTCTCACATTTACTGTCAATACATGAGTCGTACATTACACATCGCCATCAGTTAAATCTACTGTACCAACGACGGGGAGGCAGCGCTATGAATTCATATTTCACGGGGCTTAACTTTGTTTTCACTGACTGCTGCTCAGGTTCTTTGTTTGTGTCCCAGTCCTCAGGAGCAGGAGGACCAGGCTCTCGCCGAGGCTCTCGCTGCCAGTGAAGAAGAATACAGACGTCAGCAGCAGAGACAACAGGTACCCGGAAAGCTTAGGCATCAGTAGCATGCTCTCAGGAACACATGGAGGTACACTGTTGCCATGGCAATCCATCCCCTTTGAACTTTCTTTACTAGCAGAAGAAAGACTCATTTGCCTTTTCATAAATTTTTAATTACTATATGAAGTGTTTGGGGGTCTTTGTTTCTAACTGTATTCTCTTTGTTTAGGGGAGAGAGTCCAAACAGTCCAACTGCAGCCTTTCTTAATCTCTGATCCAGCTGTGCCACTCATCTACCAGAACCTGCACATCTGGGACGAGGATATCCGGGATCAACGATTGTTTCATGAAGAAGTCCTCTTGGGAGTTGCTGAGCTATTACCGCCTTCTACAATATAAGCACATACTTTCCCAGCAGGATCTGTCATTTTTACTAATGCTTTGCTCTGTACATATTTTATATACTGATCATGATGAAACATTATATTACCATATATGAATATTGAATAAATTATTTCAAAGATGCATCCCGGCCTGTGAAGAGCTCGATTGATTCAGATTCGAAGACGCACTGAGACTAATATAATGGTCGGGGAAACACTGGTGTACAGGATTATGATTTTGATCCGATGGTGTCCAATGTAGAAACAAGGTTTAACCATCTTCAAATTTACACTTATTCAATTATTTTATATCAGAACTGTTGTGGATTAAGACACAACAGCCGTGACAGATTTAAAATATAGTTCTGCTTTAACGTAAGGGAGCAAATTCGAAAGTTTTAGGCAGGTAGATATACTTTCAAATTGAATTGTGTTTTGAAGTGGATTATTTACAAAAGAGGATTAGATTAGGTAAATAGATTATATATACTTAACATGTTTTCAATCCTGCTGCACTCTTGCTACTGGGGCAGCGATGAATTGATTAGCCGTCAGAAATTTAAATCTGTAACAACTTTGTTTAATCATTTATCAGGCAAAGCTTTACACTGCTTAACACTTTCTAGTAATTTCCAAAATTAAAGATCTGGTTCTTTCGCTACATTTTACATCATCGTGAACTGAATATTTTAACGTTTCGGACTGTTGATCGGATAAAACATGCATATTGATTATGGGAACAGTTGTGGCTATTTTTTTAACCGCAGCTAAAAAAAAGAAGATTGAATTAATAGAAAACGTGCTTGTTGCAGTGTGAGTCATTCACAGTTTGTGCAGCAGAGGGCAGCAAACCTTCAGAGAGACGTACTCGGGCTCGGATGCTTACCTCACAGCCATTTGTTGGGAAAGATCTATTTATCTACATATTGTTCTTACAGAGATTATATTGTCATGTAACATCAGTCGACTGAGGTGTTTGATGCCACCAACAAAGCCAGCTGTTGAAATGTTTTGTTGGAAAGCAGTGTTGTGAGCAAAACAGACCAAAACCATTTCCATGATGATATTTAATAAGCACGACTGAAGGGCGTACAGCTGCTGGATAAGACCTTCAACCTGCTGCAGTTTGCAGTTGCCACAAAAATACCATTTTACCATCATGTTGCCAGTTTCTACTGTGATAACCATCATAAATACCCTTTGTCAGAACACAATATCACCGCTGATTTTGCTTAGTTACATTTGGTTCTTCAGTTTCCTGTAAACAGCTCATTACAAGTATTCAAAATAAGCTTCATTGAACTAAATGATGCATTATGATCAGCATAGATTTGCATATTTCTTCAAACTACTGCAGGTACCAACAGTTCTACACAAGATTTGGAGCTAATATTTATACATTTTATGTAGAAAGACTTCATCTCATATGCACCACTGATTCTGGAAGATTTTGAATAATGTTCATTTTAGCCGACACCAATATTAAACACCTATAAAATACATTTAGCATCTCATTACTTTCACACAGTTTCTGTATGCAGTCACTAAAGGGAAAAGCACCAATGACTTCAAGTCAAATGTAGAAATTGAATGTTTGCACACGGTCGAACATCTGGTGAGGATGCAGTTGTTTTAGTGACAGTAACAGGTTCGCAATTAAATAAGAAAGACATCTGCTACCTTCAGTATTACAATATGCTGAGAAAGAGATTCTGCTGGTTATTGTGACATTACCAAGGTTATTTAATTGGTTTTACATTTGTGCCTTATATAGCATGCAGGACACTGATGTACATTACTTGATATTATTGTCAGAACAGCAGACCAATCCAGCACTCAGGCTGAGTGAAAGTCTCAGTGAAAAATACAAAAACATAAAAATAGAAATTCTCGCTGTGATTGTTGAAAAGGTCATTTCTCTGGGTGTAGAAAACATTGAGCCTCTGACATGTTTAAGAATTCCAATGCTTTTCACCTCCGTTGCCTCCCGTCTCTGGGGATTGTATTCCAGGTGGTGACGAAGCTCATTGGAGGCGTGAGCCTGATGCACCTGATCCCCGCAACACATCAGCATCCACTCAGTGCGTCAAACGAGCATTATGTTAATCTGCAGTGATGAATTGGTGTCCTTTGTGTCATTTGAATATGTTCCATGGACTTCAAGGTTTTCTGACTGATTGCTGCTTTGCAACAACAAGAAAAAACTTGTTCCTGATTAAGCTGCAAAGATTCTCTTGTGAGGAGAATAACTTCACCCTGCTGGTCATGAAATGTGGCCATGAATCTGGTTCAACGTATGACCGTGTGCTGGCTGTGTTTTCTTAGTAAACCCGAAGTCCTTAACCACATATGTGAACAAACAATCAAGCAGACGTTCTTATCAGAAATATCAGTTTGCAAAAGTAAAAGGTTTGTAATTCAATTCTCTTCTCGAAAAAAATGACTAGCATATATGAAAATAGTCAGAAAACCCAGATTTATTACACTTCCTTGATTTATTGAAGAAACATAAATTAAAAGGAATATATTCCTATATAATCCCATGTTATGTAGAGTTTGGGGGCCCAAATGGTGACAATTATTTTACCCTGTTTCTGTAAAAACTGCAAAGTGATTGTTCACACACACACACACAAATGCAACAGGCGTCAGTGTCACAGGTGGAGGCTTGTTTCCCAGCTGGAGATGAATGACCTGCAGGGCCCAGGAGGAAAACACAGAACGCCAACTTCCTGGTCATCTCATGTCATTACACATCACAGCAGGAAAACAGGAGAGTGGACCAGAGTGTGTCCTTGTTGGGTCGACGTCGATGGAAAAGTTGTGAGATGCAGCCTAACAGCAGCAGGACCCCTCTGCTGAAAGGGTTTATCAGATCCAAATACACAGCCACAAATAAAATGCACTCTCTTTTTAACAAGTAGGTTTCCAGGTTGTTGTTGTTTTTCCACGGAAGTGATTGCTATGGTAACAACAATGTGTGCTTGAAACAGATTCACTAATGCAGAGGGCTCATGTGAGGATTTCAATTAAAGTGGAGCAGATGGTGAATGAATATGGAGAAACTCACAACATGCATCATCTTTTGTTGAGATGTCCGACTGGTTCACCAGCAGCACCAGCTCCTGGTCTGGCACAAACAGGCCATAAACCCCACACAGCTGACACTATTGGCATCCCCATACTTATTACTTGGCACCGTTGGTTATTCATCATGTTCCCAATAGCTGCAGAACCGAAAGGGAAAACAATACTGCAGTATTATCAGCAGCAACCAAGAAACGATGCTTGTGTTGTGCATGCAGCTCTACATACCACATGCTGAAATGTATATAATTAATTTTAAATATGGACTGCTCTTAGACCAAGAGTGCCATTCATATCTTTGAATATTCAGGATTAAATCCTGATAAGAGCACAGTGGAAAATAACTTTAATTACAGCCATTTACACAGAAAGCCAGAGGCTGACAGTAGGAGCTCTTAAAACTCAGTGGGTATGATTTTTTCTCTGTGTTAGGTATATTTGACACTCATTGGGCTGTGAAAGTGGAACAGACTCGAGTGTAATTCTTTTTTTCCCCTTCACTGTAAAATGTTCAGATGAGTGGTGTACAGGCATAAAGCAGGTCAGGGCAAAGGACACAGTAAAAGCTTATTGTACACACACACACGAGGACATTGTGCTCGAGTAAATGGGCTTTGAGATTGGATTGATTGATTTCACATATACCTTTTCACACAGTGAGTAAAAGTGTACGGATGACTAAAGGGAGCAGAGGTGGACAACATCATCACTCTTCTCAACTCCAGTTTGAAGAGACCAGTCAGTCACCACCTGAATCAAACACAGCACCTACAAATACCAAATGACCATTCGCTAAGCCCCGCCCCCCTTCACTTCAGCTGTCATTAATGTTCCCAGTTGACTCATTTTAAACAAGACTCGTTTTTTGATAAGCATACAATATGCAGATGATGCTACATACATAATATCACAATGAGGCTACAATACATATCCCAGCATGCCCGAGCTGCTAAGAATTTACTAGGACCAGTAAAAAAATGAAGTACACCGATAATAGTCAGTTTGCATACTAAGACGCTCAACTTGTACAGGTTGTCTTCAAAAATACCAGGATGCTCGGCTTCATCCTGTTGCATTCAAAGTTCAAGGTGCAACATTATGACGAAGTAGTAAGTCCCAATTGAATGCATACTGCATGCCACAGTAAGTACTTTGTAAGGGCAGCTGTAGTATGTACTAAAAGAAAAAGTAAGCGATTTGGAACGCTGCTAGTGATGTTCCAAGGTTGCAGTTTCATTGACATTCTTAATACGCACAAATCTACTATCAATTCCTGTAAGTAAAAAGGAAAACAGTACACTGGTTTCTACTAAAAGCAAAACTGTACTCTGTTCTATAAAGCTGACTACATCAATACTGACTACTAGAATATGGTCTAGAATTGGGGCACTGCTATAGTCTTTGGATAGTGTAAATGTCAACGTTTACTTTTAGTTTAGCACGAGAAAACGGACTCGGTTTCCCCGACAAAAGTCCCGTGTTTGTTTGAAGTTTCATTTATAAAACTAATCTTTTAAAAGTGACAGCAAATACGTTGTATACCAAACATGAGGATACATCACAAACAGACACAGGATGCAAACTACTGGACGGGTCGGATTATTTAGTGATTCAGAGTTGTGGTTGGTTTGAGGTTCAAATGTTGAAAGTTGAGCCAATTTGCCAGAGCTAATTTTCTTTTCCAGTTTGGTCATACAACGTTCCATATCTGAAGATATGGCTGAACATCAGGAGAGGATTGCTCTGTGCTCTGTGCTCCTGCTCGTGATGATCTCTGCTTCTCATTTCTCACCAGATTCATACTTCACACAGAAGGGTAACATATGCAACACGACTGAATAAAATACAAGTTCAGGTGAGTCCGATGATGAAGGTTTTTGTCTGCTTTGCATCCAAACCAAATACTCTTTAACTTTCCTGAGTTTGTTCTTGTTTCTGCCAGTCTGTTAATCATGCAGAGTCAATGATATGTTCATGGCACAGTGAGCGCTGTCCATTTGTTGTTTTGTTGAGGTTTTGTTTGAAGTGGCGTTTCTGAGGCTAATGAATGCTTCCTTGTGTTTGCTGGAAGCTCCTCCATGAAGCCAAGCATTCTCTGTTCAGCATCAGAGCGACGTTAAAGATTGGGCTCAAAACTAAATCAACCTGTATTGACAGCTTGTACAACCCACGATTGTCTAATAAAGGTCTTTTGAAAGACACTGCCAACAAATCCATATAGCCATGGCTTTAGTGCATGCAATACATCACACCAACCACAGACTTGAATGTGGAGCTGGATGCTTGAACAAATAACAGTAATCGTGTTTGCAGTATGAAGAAAAATGATTGTAGGGGAGGAAAGTGGCAGAGAAAATACCATTTGTACACCAATAATCCTAGAACTCTAATGGCCACTGCTGTCCCTGGATCCACTCGATGGTATTTATCCTGCTCCACTGCTCAGTCTGATCGCCATGGAGAGGGAACAATGCGGGTTAACATACCTCTAAACTGTCAGATGCCAGAAAGTGGCTCTGCCAAATTCTGAAGAGTTGAAATATTGTCAACTTCAGGCTCTCAAACAAAAAAAATCCCAAAGCGCTTTGAAGACGATGGCTGCTTACAGAGGCTCCGCTCAGCCTCACATGCTTCTCTTTATGTAACCGGCACTCTGAAAAACAAGCCCCGGCGGTATCACACTCCAAGACAAATATGGCGAACTCAACATAAAGCACACTCATGACATCATCTGAGTTGGTTGCTATGACAACCAGGGGATAATTATATATCCATGTATGTAACTGAGACATGGACTGAACCGTGGTGGCATTTTGCAATGCATATATTTCAGTCTGCAATCAAACCCTCATGTTAACACTGTGAAGAGTCTGCTGCTGAGGCGAAATCCATGTCTTGCTTTTCATTTCTTTTTCTCATCCGACTCTCCTCTCACTCACAGCCCCAACACTCACAGCAAAGCTTTTCAAACGGCTATGCTCTATGAAATGGGCTGCCTACTTCTTCCAACACCATGTTCATTTAAAAAGGTACTGAAAACCCTGCCTATTAGTTTAGCTTTGATGTAAAAAGGTAATTAAATCCATACGCTTTGCCATTATAACAAGACTAAAAGAGCACAGCCAGACAATGTTTAGTAGGTATAACCATGCTCACCATTCTAGTTAAAGTGGCAGTGTGTTAGACTTAGTGGCACCCTTCAATTCCAAGCAAGTTGGAGAACTATACGCTGGCCTTCAGGTTACCTAAAGATGGTGCTAGAGGTAAACAAAGGGGATCTCCAAAGTTGTCCCGATTTCACGGCAATGCATCCAATAGTTGTTGAAACATTTGACTCAAAGTCACAAATGTGTAGAGAAAAAGTAAGAGGATCACCAACGTGTTTAGGATCCATCCTCTGGGCACCATGAACGTCTGTACAATACAATTCATCCAGTGGCATATTTCACTCTGGACCAAGGCGGTGAACAGACAATCCGTGATCTTCTCCATGTTTAGCCGATGAGTCCTAATATTTATGAGACATTTTGTTAGCCTGTCTTTATCTGAAAAAAAAAACACTTATCCAGTGCATTCACTTCTGGAAATATCTATTCTGATGGGTTGTATTCATTATCTGTTGTGAACCATTGATAGCTATAGTTCCAGTCAGTCACTGAATATTTACTTTCACATTATACTTCAGCTGATATGCAAACATCTTGCCTCCTTTCTCTCCATTCACATATTTCTCCTACGGTCATCTCTTGTAAAAAAGAAGTACTTCAATATGAGCTTGTACCCCCTGTTCTTTGTAACATTACCGAGTTTGTGTAGAATGAGCGAGTAATGATTCAACCAGCGCAAGTAGCCTTGCCGGCTTCCAACATAGTTTGAATGGAGGTGTGTGAATACAGTAAGTCAAGGCTATATTTTTTATCTTTCGTAATTTATGCCATTCTTCTTTTTTTCTTCGTAAAAATCATTGAAAGTGGTGCATTTCAAAAAATAATGAAGGTAGGAGTCATGCAGCAGTACAACGAGGACTTATTGACGATATAGAGATATTAGATGCCAGTCTGATTTAGAGTGACGAGGTAAAGTCCTCACATCTCTGGAGAAATAGTTCAGTCGGCCTTTTCCTGTACTGAACACATTTAGATTCTGTGCATGAGCGAGTTCCAGCTAATGTAAACACTCCAGTGATCATGTGTGAGGTTAACACTTCAACTTAGATGCATACCTCTAATTTCCTCTGAGGCTGTTGTTGTGATTCGTTTTCTGCACTGCAGGGACCAACGGAGCAAGATCCACATGCAGAATATATACCAGTCACTCACAATGTAATTGATTTCTACTGTAAAACGTCAATATTGACTGCCTGCTTTTACACCGTGGCAGAAGACCTATTAATTAGATGGTCTGTTCAGCGTAATTGAGTTGAGAACATGTAATTCTCTCAGAAATGTTGCTTCTTGAAGTTAATGATTCAATCAGTATTTTGAACACACTTTTATTACAAGAGTAATTTGATTGCTTGTCGACACCGACGCACATTTCACTCTGCTTTCATCAGCTCAGAAACAGTCACCTCATGTCACTGGTGCACCGCAGAATATTCTACTTCTTCTCTGGAAACAATGATACGCATTAAATAGAATGAATACAACATTTGTAAAACAGAAGACGGTTGGGGTCTTGTCACACAATCTTTCTTAGTCTTGAAAGGATTTTAAGTGGAAACAATGAACTGATGAGTGTTGCCACATGCCTGACTTCATTAGTCTGGATTTGATTGTATTCTTGTTGCTAAACAGTAACAGAATGGCTCCTCTTCAGATTCCGTCTGCAGAGACTTCTTTCGGGTTTAAGTTCGCAGAAGAAATATTTTTTTCTGTTGGCCCGAAGCTGCTTTTTAATAATTCACCAGTTCACTACATTTCTATGCAGACTACTCTGTAAAATGTCATGCTCCTCCTTCTGCTCTGGGTGGAAATCAATCCAGTGTTTTTGCCATCCTTTCAATCTGTGGTTGCCATGGAAACGCTCACTTGAAACCAACACCCAGAGGAATTTGTGAATGTTCATTTTCCTTTCACCGAGACGAGAATTCCTCATTGTCCTAACTATCCGGCCAAATTCCTCACCTTCCTCTTCAAAGAAGGCTGTTGGATAACCAGAAGAAAAATCAACAACCTGAGGAGATGTTAGTAGTTTGTAACTTTATGGGGGGGGGGGGGGGGGGGCTTGACCCGTGAGATGAATTTCAAATTTGCCACGTCACTGTCAAATACTGTAGAAACAAGGCAAAAATATTTAAAAACCTTTAATTAGGTGCAATAAGAAATGACATAAAGGGCCATCAGTACAAACATAGTAAAGTAATGGATGAACAAGCATGCTTTTGTTTCCCACAGGTTGTTTCTCCGTGTGGACATGATGCTCCGTCCTGACTTGTCTGACCCGATGTCACGCAGTTCGTTGATGGATGCCTGCTGACAGCAGCTCAGACCGCATGTCAGAACTTGTGGAGGCAGGGACGTGTCAGACTGAAGGTTGGGAGGTTGCATCTTGAATCAGGATCCCGAGCCAACTCAACCGCAGCGGCCCACGTCAGACCCTGTTGACACTGACGATGACGCTTGGATGACTCATCTGGGTTTGCAATTGAGCCAGTGAGTAAATAAATGAGGGGAAAGTCAGTACTTCACTACCACGGTGTTAGTACCTCCCATAACAGGAGCCCTTCTGACCCCCTCTGATCCCTTATTAGAGGTGCAGTAGCCAACAGGTGCTTGATGCTTGCCTGGAGGTACAATAATTGGGAAAGGGGATTGGGTTAAAAAGAGCAGCAGAAAGCCAAAGGAAGACACATCCACATGTGGACATTGCATTCTCAATACTACTATGTAAATATGAAGATAAGTCTGCACATGTGTCAGGAGGAGTTAGATAAATACATTAAAATATGCATTGTACTGTATAAGATATGTTCCCCCTTTGATTCAGGCATTGATGACAATTGTTTAATCCTGCCTATTCTCTATAGCATGAGTCATTCTTGTCAGCTTGGCCCTTTACGGTTTCTTGTAACCTTTTTCATTTACCTCCGACATGCTGGGATTTTCATTCTGTGGATTGTATCATTTGTTTGTTTGTTTATTTGGATCCCCATTAGCTGCTGTATCGTGGCAGTTAGTCTCCCCATGCTTTTTTATTAATAATATTTCAAAACAGGACATTATAATAGTAATCTGTCAAGGGAGTGAGGACGTAAAATTAAAAAAAAGTAATACATTTATTAATCTGCTTTTAACAACAACGTTTTAACAACTTTTAATAACAGGAGAGACTTTCATGCATTTCAAGATAACCTTTCCTGTTGGCCAAGACTGTTCAATGGTCATATAACTGTGTCTAAACCCTCCAAAGCTGTTAACCACTGAGATCCCTCAACTATTAGGCATTAATGTTTAGCTTGAGGTTGTGTTATTGACACCATGGTCGTGAATAAAGATGCACCTTAAACATCGCCTGAAGCACAAGATTTGTTACCCAAGCCGCGTAGTCTCGCACATCAATATGAAAATTAGTTTTCAATACATGCATCCAATTCCTGAAGTGATTCATCTGATTCTAAAAGTTAGATTTGTGGGTTAGTAAATAAATAACATGCTTAGGAATGCTACCCACTAATTACCGCTCCAACAATGTCACACAGACAGCACCATTTTTCTTGTGCTCCTCCTGAATTGATTTGCTAAATTAAAATGTGTTCCCTCTCAGCAGACAATGGTTTCACTCACTACATAACAAGCCAGGGTGAGGATTAATGCAAATGCAAAGGTCACTGCCTCATTTTAAGACTGATCTGGGTGTATGTGCAGCGATCAATGTTGTGTGGGGTTATTTGTCAGGGAACCCTCCTGATTATGCACTGATTGCGAATAGATTACCGGGCGCTGCAGCCTTCCTCCATACCTCCGCTCTGCAATCCTTTTCTGCAGTGTAGAGTGAACATTAAAGTGGAGGAGTCCTCACTAGGGGGAGAGCGGTTGGGTTGGATGAGGGGAGGAGGGGGAGGGGAGGCGGAGAAAGCGTAAGATACCAGCAGCACAGGCAGATCGCGACGCACACAGGGAGAACAGAGGCTTCGGCGTAGAGAGTATGAGCAAGGAAGCAGGTCTGCTGGGAGTCTCGTTCTTAATCTGAGAGGAAGCTGTGGATGCTGTCCACCCATCATCAGACCGGTAGGTTTATCATGCTGCATCTGCCATGAGCTGCATGCTGATTCTGCTGCTTGTGTGGAATGGAAATGCTGGTAAGAGCATTTTGCAGTTCACATTTATGACACACAATCAGCATCTTCTTTTTATTCATCCGATTACAAGATGCAGAAATGTTGAAGTGGCTCGGCCGATACCTAAAGTTATGCTTTTAATCCGTGTTAACACCTGCCTTTAATATCACATGACTTATTCTGGCGTTGGTTATTGATAAAGATGCAAAATATGGGGATGTATTCTGTTGTCTTATGTGTTGTCTTAATTATTTATTTTAATGCTGAAGACTCTCCTGTGAAAATGAAGATGTTTTCCCACAGAGGCTGGTTTAGGTTGTGCTCCAGCCCCATCATCACCCTCCTAATCTCTGGCTCTGCTGTTTTCACTTTTCATTGCATCATTTTCCCAAAACTCTAATTGTGCCCTTACGACAGTCACGCCGAGCTCAGCCAAATGTCCCACACGCTCTGTTACCAGCTCATAAAGCTCCTGTACTGCATGTAAGCCCCTGTTTGTTCAGATCCCCCCTGAGACTCTTGCACAGGTTCTGACAGGAGTAGGAGCCTTGATATCCCACTGCAGTCGCATATGTATTATCAGTCCATATTGTCTTTCCTTGTGGGAAGAATGGGGAATCAGCCTCACCATGAAAGAGGCTGCTGAAGTCCGGCATTGACACAGAGCTGTGAGGAACATTTCTCTGCAGCACCGACCAGCCGATGCTATAACCCTTCATGAGGTTTATGAGAACACATTCCGACAATCTCCACTTTAGAGTGTCATTCATTTGCCTGTAATCAGTGCATCCTCTTCATTTTGCTCTCAGTCACGAGTATGATTATGCAAACAGACTGGCATCACACTCAAAGGCTGTTGAAAGTTCAATAATTCATTTTATGCTGGTTATTGCTGAGATTTGAGTATGAAAGCCAGAGGGAGCTTTAAAATACTCTCACAAGATATCAGTTGGTCTGTATTTACAGAATAGTAGTTCCCTATATGATTTTGCTTTACTATCATAAAAAGACGACACATCTGTGATTGATTTCGTCATCATCAGACACAGTCGAAATAAAATCTAATCTGTCCATCAACAAGTTGCTTTGCTGCAGTCTGAGCTTCTCAGCGCTGCTATTTCATTTCAGCTTCATAACTTTTGTAAATGATCACATTTGTTCTGCCACAGATCTGTGATGGGGGGCATTATATAATGATGCGGCATGTCTTGCATATAAAAAGCCAGTCTGTTAATTTAGGTGTAATAATTAGCAACCTTCATTCATGCCTATTCAGTTCAACTCTACTACATTCTTGCTTTGGGGTGATTCCAAGAAAAATGATTTAGTCTGAAAAAACGTATGGTTGTAGCCTTAGCTTGGCATATGGGGTTATCAAGTATGTGGGTTGTTTCCATTTTTCATTACACGAAATCGCCAGCACAACATCAATTCTGTGGAGTTAACCAAGGATTTAACAGAATTGGATCCACATTATCTACTGGAGCTCAATTTGGGTTTTGTTTACACACGAAAAGGCTCTGGCAAAATTGACATCTGTAAATGAAGGCCACCATTTGAAGGTGATGTGACATGGAGTTTTTTTCCCATAGGAGACATCCCATTTAGGAGCCGTCAGCAATGAATGAACAAGCGTTGCTTGGAAGTCTGCATGGCAGAAATATAGGAATTCCCTAGATAATGTTTTTCCAGAAATCAGCATGAAGAGCTGATTAAAATACACTTGAAGCAGATATGCTGCATCTGCTTCCAGCTGCCCATCATTACCTCTGAAGTTCTTGAATAGCAGTTGGTTTCGTAGTTTCAGGTGTGCTCTTTACAACTCCAACAAAATAATTGCAGTAATAATACAAGATGTAAATGCGAATGCCAAAGTACTTTTGTTGCCTCGACATAAGTACTTTCATCAGTTTTTGTTCGGTTTCAATTTGGTTGTAGTTTGAAGCCAAAACATGATTTTGTTTTACTAAACCTAACCAAGCAGGTTTGTAGGATATTTTTTTTTTGTTTCAACGTACGATGTTAACCACGTGTTTCAAACTGTTTAATACTGCAAGGTCGGGAAAATGTACGTTTCCCTCGAAACATAATTGAGAGTGCAGCTTAGTTGTATGGGAACCTAATGTTGTAGAGGACAGGGTAGCACAAATAGTCTCAAACGTTCAGAGGCCTAAATGTAGGCAGGAAACAGGCAAACAAAGCTCTGTGTAGCAACAAAAGAACAGAGATCGAGATAAATGGTGAATGCTTAATTGGGGAAGTGAGAACAGGTGAGAGGAGGTGAGAGGAGTGCAGGACTAATGAGTAGCAGGTGAAACTAATCAGGGCGAGGCAGACAATCAAAAAGGCGGGAAAACACACACAGACGGGAAGTAAAACAAAACATGACACATAAGGAGTGCACTTTCAAAATAAAATGAAGGACCATGGCAGTTTATCTACTAAATGCTCTTGTCATGTCACGTCCTTATTCGGATTTAGTCTGTAGGACTAACATTTTTAACAAACAGCACACTGACCAAACACACAGGGTTTGTAGTCTCAGCTGCTCATTTCATTCAGAATCTTCTGTTGGATGGATGGGATGACATAAAATGTTTGGAGACATCATGCTTGTGTGTGATTCTCTTCTCTGGAGCTCATCTACTTCACCATCATGAGCACCTCTTTACTTTCAAGCCTCAATTTTGCACGACTCGCCAGCCTGAGAGAGCCTGCTTTTCTAAAACTGCAACATGTCAGAGGGTCCAATGTGACGCCATCACTGGTCAGAAATTGCAGGGATAAGACACTGCTTACCGTGAATGGATGATGTGTTCTTGGCTCAAAGCAAAGATCCCCCAGCTGAGATGGACTCCTGGTCCTTATCTTTATAGAGAGGGAACATAACAGAGGATGGCACGCAGACATCTCTGGTTTCAAAACACAATTTCTTGAATCAGAGAGGAGAGAAGGCCAATTGCTGGCTGTACGTGGCTCTGCCCACTTATTTGAAAACCGTATGTCCATATTTGAAGCCAACTTATCTCCGCGATGTATTACATGACTACATGGAAAAGCAATCAAATCTTCACTTTAAAGGGGACCCTCTTTTCTCACTGTGTTAATGTGAGAGCAAACCCTTAAAAAAATAAAATAAATAAAAGCCGTAATACAAAGTGTGAATGTAGCATTATCATTTAAATTAGGCTGGTAACATCTCCATTTAGATTGACTTTGCAACCTTATTTTTAATTAAACAGTGAAAATATTCCCTGGACACATTGGACAATGCGTCACTAGCCAATTAAAAACAGCCTCTCACTCTTGTCTTAATAACATGCGTGACATCTCCACTGGGGACTAATTGGATAAAGAAATCTTCTGGTGCATGCAGGCTTGTCAACCTTTTTAGTATAATTTTAAAAGTTGCAGAGACTCATCATTAAACCCCTTCTGAGTGTGCTCTTTTGTCATTGTATCAATATTAACTAGCAGTGCATGAGCCTTGTCTTCAAATGATCTCTACGAAAGTAACCCTTCACTAAGCCCGGCCCCTGCTGCTACTTCAAGACTTACCATGGAGCCCACTGTCACTAACTGAACTCATTGAATAAGTATTATCTTGACGGAAAAACGATTTCCGAAAGAAGCAGACTGAAGGATCTGCAATGTGCGTTTGAAGGATATATCCAGGATGTCAAACTGATTCAGCAGTGAAAACAGGTGAAAAAGATAAAGATAGAAGCTAAAGCTACAGATCACAGTTTAAAAGTGAACCACCACATCACCGGCAATCGAGACTGACGACAATAGAATTCAGGAACAACACTGTTACTGTGAAGCCGAGTAGGTCTTGTTTTCACTGGTACAATCATTAAAAAACAAAAGCAGTATTTGAGGGCAGGACTTAGCAAAGAGTCTATCGAGAGCATAGGCTATTCATTGCCTCCACACAGCTCTCAACATGCAGCTAACAGCGCTAACAGTGTTTACCTGAGGTGAAATCGGAGGGTGGGACAGTTTATAATCAACTATAATCGCCTTATGAGCACAGTGCACAGCGGCGGCCGAGAGCTAGCGAGTGGGGGCACGCTGACATGCACGAACGTGCACTCAAAGGCAAGAACGGCCGGCCCGGCTGTGCAAACAAAGCTCGGATTACAACAACCACAGAGAGATAATAACTTTATTCTCCGCTATATATTTACAGAGTAAATTGTTTTTTGCTGCTATATTAAAATATTAATGCTCTCCTTTAATGGGGAGGGAATGGTGCTGGATCGGGAAATGTGATTGCACAACAGCACTGTCAGTTGATGTGATTGAAGATTTCCACCCAGAAGACGTAGTAAAACAATCAAAAGCTCAAAGATAGTGATTATGAATTATAGTCATCATGCATCTTCTCTCTTCTTCTACTTCATATTTCAGAAATGGCTGACTTTGAGGACTTCAGCAGGCCGGGAGGGCTGACGAATGCATCTGAAAGCTACCAGCTGAACCCGACCAGTGTGATTGTGTCGGTGGTGTTCTCCCTCATCTTCCTGCTGGGCACCGTCGGCAACAGCCTGGTGCTCGCCGTGCTCCTGCGCAGCGGGCAGGTGGGCTACAACACAACCAACCTGTTCATACTCAACCTGAGTGTGGCCGACTTCTTCTTCATCATCTTCTGCGTTCCTTTCCAAGCCACCATCTACTCTCTGGAGGGCTGGGTGTTCGGCTCCTTCATGTGCAAAGTGGTCCACTTCTTAATCAACCTCACCATGTACGCCAGCAGCTTCACACTCGCTGCTGTCTCTGTTGACAGGTGAGTTGATAATCATCCCATATGAGACAGTATTTAACTATGCGCGTAAACAGACTACAGCATGTTATACAACACAGCAAATACTTACTTCTTTCTAAATCATATCCACCCACCCACTAGGCTTATTGTTGACATTTGCAACATCCATAAACAAATTACCTTGAAATAATTATTGTAAACAAATGAGAGAACAGGAGGGTGATTGTCAGTGTTGCATTTCCCATGAAGCCCTTTGATTCCTGTTTCAAAAGGTTGTTGCTACTGGGGCTGCAACTACGGCAATGATTCATCTGTTGAACATTTTTGCAATTAACTAATTTATTGTTTAGTCTCTTTAAATGCAAATATCAAAATATGAATCCAGATTCTGTCTATTTCTCGCCTCAAATCTTTTCAGAAACATATTTTGCTGTTTAGCTGTAAATTCTCGATTGTTTACAACATGACGGCTATAGGTCGCAAAGTTACTCACACTAAATACACAAAATGACACGTCCTCATACAACGGTTCATGTGTTATTAACTTATGAAATATGTATTATGTTTTCCTTCAAAAGACCATCTCCATGAATCATATCAGTTTGAGCAAGATTTATATGACAACAAAGAGTATCAAACCTAAAAAAATCATGAAGGAGGGCTGTAAGGTAGCATTTATTCAAGTCCACACTTGTATACCCTGGAGGTACACAGTCATGTAAAAGAACAATAAGACCTTACAGAGACGCTGCATATGTAATTAACCATCTTGTGAGAAAATCATGCGTTATCCTTGAAATGACATCCCTTGCAGAGGGAGCGCCAAGCCATCATTATAGTTGTTGGGAACGTTGTCAGCTCAGTCAATATGAACAGAGTCGGTGTGCAGCTGCCCTCTGCAGCAGACACCATTTGCTCACACTGGCTGTATTAACAATTTAGAGAGTTCAATGGATGTTTCAGCCTACCAGCGAGACGTTTCCTCCTCAGTCTGGAAAAGAGCAGGGACAACCGGGTCGGGGTGTTAATGGATTTCAGCTGTCTTCCTCCTCAGTTCCTGTGTAACCAGTTAAAAAAAAAGTCAACAGCTTACAGTTACACTTTAGACCAGGAATCCCCAGAAGGAATGAAATCACAGTTCAGCCTGAGCAGCAGCACACACACACACACACACACACACACACACACACACACACACACACACACACACACACACACACACATACACACTTTTAATGGAAAGTATTTGCTGCTACAGTGAGCCGCCCAAAGGCAGATCATTCGTTGACTGTGATTTTATGCCAGAGAAATATCCCATGTGAAAATGATTCAATATAAAAAAAAACGATTTGCCAGTATAGCTTCTAATCAGGGAGTTCATTTGCACAAATACTTGACTTCATAAGTAACTGAGGTAATGTAAGATAATATATCATTTGTGCCTCCAACTCCAGAAAATGGGAAACTCGATTTCTCGATTTTTTTAACCTCCTCATTAAAACAAACATCTGTTGAGGCTGCAGTTACACATAATATAGCACGTTTGAACAGAAATCCAATATGATCACTCAGTGATGCAGTTGGGAAGAAAATACGGAAACAGCATCTGGATTGAGCCAGTACATCGTAAAGTATGGGGATACATTGAAATTCAGCCATTTCAATTTCACAGACAATGTGGTGAGTCTGTAATTCGTAGCATAGAAGATGTTTCCCAGTCTGCTTTTCTACATTTAATTGGTATCTGATAATTGGTAGCTCTCTCAAAGCACTAAAAGCAAAGCATCTTGTCAGACATGAAAAGACTGTTCATTAGCTCATGCTTTCGTACAACATCAAAACTGCTTTCTGAGTACCTGCAGTCGTCCAAGTCATCGAGCCTCCATGTGCTTTTTTCTCTCATGTTGAACGTGAAGTGTCTTTGGCCCCATTTCACTCAGGTTTCAAAGACCAAAGGCTGATGACTCTGACTCTCGAGAGCTAGCTGAAGTGTCCAGTAAATGCAGATGGGGACGACGTGGATTTGCAGCTTTACCCAGAATCCTTGCCCCTGGAAACAGAGAAGCCCTCAGAGAACCTGAGCTCATAAAGCAGCATGTTGAATATGGCAAATACAGCTTTACATGTTCAAAGAGGAACAAACCAGGTGACGGAGAGGCAACGACCTCAGCAATAATGTGCGAAAAGCAGTGTGGTGTCAGAATATTGAAAGAGATCTGTCATGAAAACATCAGGCTCTTTCTTCATGACGCCATGTGATGTGTGGTGGGATTCGCTCCTTTGTCGCCAACCAGCTCAGCAACATCAAGAGCACAGCACAAGGCACAGTCATGTTCTGTGCTGATTTTACCAAGCGATGCATGCGCGATCCGATCCCACTGAAAATCCTACAAAAACCTTTCTGTGGATATTACAGTTTAACATATTTCCCTAAGGTGTTTTGTATTCAATAAAACCCAGAAACGACTGAGGTGTTACTGATTATCATCCAACACAGAAGCCTCATTGTGGAGGTGGCAGCTTCCTGAGTGGATATTCCCTTCATATAATCAAACTAATGGGGGAGTAAAACCACAATCAATTGTCACATTGTCTTCACTCAGACAATGCTCTCTGCGTCGTGACGTAACATTTAATTCATAATATGCCAGCTGAAAGCTTTGAAACCAGAAAATGATTAAGTTTCGAGTTCAATTTGTGATCCACAACTGAAATGTAGATACTGGAATCAACTTTCAACATTTAATCTCAGCTTCATTTAACCCAAATTAAATTATTTCTGAGTAGACACCTCAAAATCTAATTTTTCTCTGGAATACTCTTTTTATCAAATCAAAAATATGATTCATAAATACATTTCATATTCAGCCTCGTATCACTCAATGCCACGTGGATAAAGTTGTTAATTGATTGGTAAAGTTTATTTGACTTGGCCCTCAGCAGACTTTCTTATGCAAGTTACGTAACAAACGTAAAGTCATCGTGCACTTTTGGTTTCACTGGGCTGACTAAATAATTCATTGACTGACCTAGTGAACTATTTCACTTGTTTAGTTAGCTTCTGTCATAATATCTACAATGTTATGCAAGTACACATTTTGTATACCAAGTTTAGACGTTAATATGAAGCTCTCTTTCATAATGATAACACTGCACCGCGTGGTTTGGATCACGTGTCACTGTGTTCTCTGTTTGTAGGTACCTGGCCATCCGTTACCCGCTGCGCTCCAGAGAGCTACGGACTCCGTGTAACGCAGTGGTGGCCATGGTGATCATCTGGGGTCTCTCCCTGGTCTTCGCCGGTCCTTATCTCAGCTACTACGACCTGATCGACTACGCCAATAGCACCGTGTGCATCCCCGGCTGGGAGGAGCAGAACCGGAAGGTGCTGGACACGTGCACCTTCCTGTTCGGCTACGTCATCCCCGTGCTGATCGTGAGTCTCTCGTACACTCGAACCATCAAGTACCTGTGGACGGCCGTCGACCCTCTGGACGGCATGTCGGAATCCAAGAGGGCCAAGCGCAAAGTCACCAAAATGATCATCATTGTCACGGTGCTCTTCTGCATCTGCTGGCTGCCGTACCACGTGGTGATCTTGTGCTACCTGTACGGCGACTTCCCTTTCAATCAGACCACGTATGCCTTCAGGCTCCTCTCCCACTGCATGGCCTACGCCAACTCCTGCGTCAACCCCATCGTGTACGCTCTAGTGTCCAAGCACTTCCGCAAAGGCTTCAAGAAAGTGTTCAGCTGCATCCTCAGTAAAAACGGGAGGAATAAGGTCCACGTGGTCCACGTAGCCAACACTGTGCCCGGGTTCGAAGCGGGATCCACGGAGGTGTCGCACATGAACGAGGAGAACGTGCGACAGAATGAGTGTGAAATGATTAACAGGCGGATTGGCGAGCCAAGAGAAGCCACGGTGACACTGAATTTGCCCTTTCAACGGCACACTTGATAAGTGATTCAGCGACGCTTACGGGCTCATTACAGATTGCCTTATGTGAAAGCATGACACTGCAGCAAGAAATGTGTGAAATGCTCATAATGACAGTCACAGTTTTGGTGGCAAAGAGGAGAGTTAAAATGAAACACATTTACCGCTGATACAAAAAGTGTTGAAATACAGTTAATACAATGAAGCCACAACCAAATATGGGTTTGTTTCATCATCTTTGTCAAATATTCACTCCCATAATGTTCCACGAACAGATAAACACTCAGTCACAAAGGTTTGATACTAAGAATGAAAATGTCTCTGTTTCCACCACTTGCCTTAACTATGGCCTGAAGCTTGGTATATATTCAAAGGTCCAGTGTGTATTGTCTCATCTAACTGAACGCCCCCTTTCCAATGGCGTCAGAGAACCCGGCCTTCAGGCAGGACCAGCGCATTAAACTCCTGCGAACAAACGGCTCTGCCGCCCCTCTGTTTGCAACATATCACACCAGCAACAGCACACAAAAGCAGATATTCACACAACTCAAACACCGGTGTGCACCCAGTGTCAACAATATCAAAGTATGCAGGCATTTTGCTGATCTTTGTTGGTTACTTTGCAGTTTTCGTACAGTTGGCCCACATTTCCCCCGACCTTGCCAGGGTGCTGCCATAGACAACCACCTATTCTGCCTTTATGGACGCGCCGGATCTGCGTTCAGGTCGTCGGAACCACCCAACCCTGTCTCCTACAAAATATGTTTCTGTAACATAACTCACAATGCAGTGGGGAACGTTATTTTAAGGAGATGGGGCTGAATCACTGAATGTAGATTGCTGCCATTGGCCGTCTGTTTTGAAAGGGCACTGTCTGTATTCTGTGCTTAGCACCGCCCAAGTGGATCGTGATCGGTTTAAAGAAATACAAAAATACAAACACGCCGCAGAGTCCCCCCCCCCCCCCCCCCCCCCCCCCCCATACAGAATGACAACGTGAGGAGCCAGACCAGCTCCATATGTAGATATGAAGGGCTCATTCTAAGCTAACAAAAACAAAACACAACAATTCTTAGGTGATTATAACTTGTGAATATTATATTCCACTTCTGCTAAAAGGTTTCCATAAAGACTGCACACTGGACAATTAAGTCTTTTCAGCATTTGAGAATTATTACAGCACTTTTTAAAAGCAGCATAGAATGTGTCCCATAATGTTTGTTTCACCTTTCCAAAGATGTTCAAAGGTTGGCAAATGTATGTCAGCACTGTTTGACCTCAAACAGGTTTTGATACAGATTCGGGGTCTGAACCTGCTCATAAAGTCTGAAGAAATGGCATTCCTCTGCAAAGTGACGCTTCTCCTCGTCAGGTCATCGACAGGCCAGTTATTACAACACTGCAGCATTTCCAAAACCATGTGGGATTGTAGCTTTTATGGTCTGTTAAGGTAATCTCTTATGTCTTTCCCTCACACAAACTCAACCGTTAGTCTGATTGTGGTTAGTTTTTAAAGTGCTCGTCTCTTATTAAGATCGTGGTTTTTCTAACTGGAGCAGTTGTTTGCTCAGTTTCCTTTGACTCTTGCATGCAGATGCTGTTTTGTCTTGTCAAGATATTACTGGTATATTTGAATTGTATAAGCCGTGTAGGGGTGGACGTGGCTAAATGGAGAGCAGGGCCGTACTTCAATCAGAGGTTCGGTGGTTCGATCCCCGACCCCGGCTCCGCTAATCGCATGTCAGTGTGTCCTTGAGCAAGAACCCTAAATTGCTCCCGTAGCTGTGCCTATGGTGTATAGATAGACACTGAATTGTAAATCGCTCTAGATAGAAGTGTCTGCTAAATGACTGTAACATACAGAAAATATTTTGTGTACAAATATGATATTCAGTTACATTTCAATTTCACACCAGTATTCAGGAATCAGGTGTCAAATACATCTGGTAAGAAGTGTATTAGTTTTTGATACAAATGAAACAGTTCTTGGTAAAAGACTTTAGATTTAGGAAGAAAACTGGACACATTTTATTGCTTTACTTGTATTTTGCAATGATTGTAATCATGGCATGTTTCTCTATAATATTATATATTTAAATTATTATTGTTTATCAATGAGTGCACTGAAGAGATGTGTCTTTTAAAAGGTGTGTGTTTTGTGTATTTAAAAGCTGTGAAATGATGATCAGCATTGACATGGTTTGTTTCGTTTTCTCTCTCCAGATGAAAGCACACCCTCAGTGTATCTCTTCCTCGCTGTGTTTCTCTGTAAGCTTGTGTCCTACCTCAGAGCTGCTTCTTGTCTTTTAGCCGTCTTCTGCTCAGATTGTGTGAAGCGCAATTTTCCTCCTGAGAAGCCAATTTCCAGACAGAACATTCTCCTTTGCACTGACAAATTATTGTTTGTTTGTTTGCTTGCCCGTTGCCTCCTACGCTGTAAAGTATCCTCTATTTCCTCTGTTTCATTATGTAGACTTTTCAAATGTTACAGCCTGTAGATTGTAAGGATATATATTTAAATAGATATTTATCAAAATGCTTTGGAACACAATGTAATATATACTTACATGACCAAATAAAATATTTTCTGCTGTGAGATCTATCTTTCCATCTATCTATCTATCTATCTATCTATCTATCTATCTATCTATCTATCTATCTATCTATCTATCTATCTATCTATCCATCCATCTATCCATCCATCTATCCATCTATCTATCTCTCTATCCATCTTTGAGGGGTTTGCAGGGAGTGATGAAAAGCCAAAGAAAAAGACAGGAAACATTAATTTGCTTCTTATCGCTGCTTTAAGCTTTAAGCCGCTGTTTTCTGCTGCAGGACTAAGAAACAACATTAAGCCGAGCAGAGCAGACCTCTCGAGATCACAGAGGTCTCTGGGTTTTTCTCTGAGAGCAGAGTCAAAGGCGTCACGGCGCCACGTTGCACTAAAAAGAAGACACTGGTGAATAGATTAAGCTTGCGTTGTCATAAAAGAAGCACACCGAATTGACATTTACACAACTTTTCAACTATGCTGTTCTTTTGTATTGGATTTTTTCTGGCTACAAATGATCAATAACCAGTGATATTGTACAAACAAAAGGACATAAAGCCCATGCTACGTACAGTTCATACACAAGCTTTAGTTGCAGACACGTGATGCACGACCTGAGAGAGAGATTCATAGCTGATGAGTACGTCAGAGATGTAAGGTGGGCCATTACAATAACACCTGTGATAAGATGTAGAGGCCTTCAGTCCTTAATGGAAGACGAGAGAAAGAGACATCAACAACGGTGAGCCTGTTAGTGATGAACTATGGGATATTTCTCTCACACATTGCCATCCATGGAGTCTGGAGTGTGGAGCTGGAATAATTCTACTCTTCTGTTTTTTTGTTAGTGGTTAATGAGTCGACGAGTTTCAGTGTTTTCCAATTGCTGTAGCACATTTTCTGAAACACTACTGCAGTTCACAGAACATTGATAGCAATCACCACATCATTTAGTTTTATACTTTCACATTGTCCCTGTCTGTGAGCAGCCTGCTGTCCCGCTTAGAAGTCAGTAGAGAAGCAGTGTCCCACTCTAACATGCATCAGTGTGTCATTTGAGGATGTTTTATACCCCAAAGAAAAAGTAACACGGCTGCTAGTACAATAAAGCATCAGACAACACATTCTTATGTAGACACAGATTGTACCTTTTTTCTCGTGAGCGTGAAATAACAGCAGATGACATAAAGGACGCAATAATCCAATTATCAGAGGAATTCTACTGCCGAGAGAACAAAGCTTTTACTGAAACACACTTTTGGCACTTAGATGACTAAAAGTGGGGTGAGAGTGTGCGTCGTAGCAGCATAATAGGACCATTAGCCAGAGGTCATTGTTGGATATTTATATTTATGGAACTGAAAATCTTGAAATAGTCTGCACTGGTGCTGTGGTTGCTGTGGAAACACAAACACAATTAATCTTTTGATCTGAGATGGTTTCTGATTCAAGCCATGATTGCAGTTTTGCAAAAAGAAAAGAAGTTTTGTAGATGCAATTTAAAAATTTGAAAAACAATTCTACCTTCAAGGGAAATGAGATTTGAGACGGCTGAAGATGTTGAAGCTACAGATGGAAGTGATTGGTTCAGGAGCCAATAGTGAAGTCACAATGGGTGCATTGATGTTCTCTGGGTTTTAATCAAATAAAAAAAAGAATCTCCACATAGCTATTTTTTCTTTGTAAATATCTAAATAACAAAGAATAAATGAGTTTTCTTCAAATCTTAAGATAAAGTTGCTAAATCTGGCGAGAAAGTTACCAGGTCGGCAACACTGACAGCCCGGCCCTTCAGGCCTTTAAGGACTTAAGGCTGTTGTTAGAACTTCCAGCTGTCAAGCTAGCAGCCTGTGGAAGACTCCAGTGACGCACTATTAGTGCACATGCAGAGTGCATGCAGGTGGATGGGTAGACAGGCAGGGAGGACGTCCAACCATTTAATCCGTGCCAAATGAAATGAAATATCAAGAAATGAAACGTCAAGACAGAAACTGACCTTTCCTTACAGAGAAATCTCACCCACAGTAACATTAAGAAACAACAGGCGGCAGGATGGCGTCCTACGACGTGTGAAAGCACTGCGTCAGACACCTGCAGTGAAGCTTTGTTCACTACACACATGTACTGCGGTCGAGACTCGACAGCACAAAGACTGTTATTTGTAGCAGGAAAAAGCGGTCACAGGTGCTTTAAGGCATCGACTAAAATGCGCGCAGATATCACCAGAAGAGGTCGTTGCTTATCTGAGCCTGTTAATCGATTGGTAAGCAACACAACACATCCAGTTCCTCTGAGGCGTTACTGAGTTGTATGAGTCGAGGTAGAAGCAGCACAATTGCTGGCAATTTGCAGGAAAATGATTATCATTTATCCAATTTATGGATCAACGTGTAAACAGCCAGAGAAAGAGAGAGCAGTAGTGTTCAGGATTTCACAGGGAAACAGTTCTGTTTTCACATTCAGAATACACATTGATCCACAATTCATTCTCCGAATAACATCAAACATGTCTGTCCAAAAACTTTTGGAGGAAGAATCTCTGAGATGAACAAAGATTTTTTGGAATTGACAGTGAACAGTGCCCTCTTCAGGCTAAAGCCTAACACTGCAGTATGTCACATTCTGTGAGTTCATCATGTCAGGGGAACCGTTAAAGTGGCAATCTCGAGGGTTTTATTGAAATACATGTCTGTTAAGTCACTCTCCATGGCCTAATGATTGAGCCTATGACCCACTGATACAAGTATTGCAATATTCATATATTTGTAGCATTAATACATGGGTGTATTACAGTTTTTCTCCATTGTATACAAATGGAACTAAACATGCACGGAGTGACTTGGCAGACATTTACTTCAAAGAAAATACCAACGAGACACTTTTAAATTCTGATCTACACGAACAACAGTTTACAAGATCACAAGAGTTGTGTGCAGCAAATGACAAACCGTTTGGGTCAATTACACTCAGAAGTCAAGCGCTGGTTTTATTGCATGTATTTATTGTCCAGGTACCTTTTAAATGGTAACCATGCAAGTTAGTGAACAGAAACAGGTCCAGGATGCTGAATGTGCTGACTGGGCTGCTGGTTGATGACAAATTTAAGTTTTACATATTTACATAGAAAAGGTGGAATAGTGACAAACATTTAACAAGAAAGACAAAAGAAAAGAAAAAAATTCTACACAAAAAATATAAAGCAAATCCCCGATATTTATGTCCCCACATCTGTCTGGAAGTCACACAGCAGACATCATTAGCATAGTAATAAAGGCACTCTGTTTATTATATACATTTCATTGATCTTAAATAAGGGAACTTTTGGGGCTTTCACAGTAAGAATGATAACAGATTTGATACTCTGTAGATATTTCAAAAGAAATAAACTATGAGAATCGAGATAATACTTGTAGTATTTGACTTAATCACGTACTCGACGTATAATTTAACAAACAAAAGGACCGCTGGAAGCAAACGCAGTAAATATATTAAAGCGAAACTGATTTAAGTTAGACATCTAAAAAAAACAAAAGGCAGCATTTCATAAGAGGAGATGTTCCTTACACTGGGTTTCTATGCAACGACGCGTATGACACAGCACTCTGGTTTCAAGGTCCGCTATCTTCCTGCCTGGTTTTCCTCAACAAAAACACTTTTGTTACGTTTTTTTACTACTGCGCAGCGAAGAGGTACAGCGAAAAGAAAAAAAAAACATGTTGGCCTTGAATATTAATGTCATGTTCCTTCCCCGCAGGATTTTCACTTCAGTTCCACTATTCCAGCGCATATTTATTTTACAACGCCAGATAGAGGGGACAGGAAATACTAATGGCTGAGACATTGTTCCAGTGTTGCAGTAATGAGGTCGACATGTGACGCTTTCAAAGCTGATGTTCCGAACAAGATGCATCAGAAAACCGCACACACCTTGTCCATTGCAAAGAGCATTCTGGTCTTTCGTGCAACGGCTTCAATGATTGAATATAAAAATAAATAACAAAAGATACCGAATAATAAGTGCTGCTACAGAGTGAAGGGGGATATCAATGTGAAAGGGAAATTCAACCGCCGGCCTACAGCGCCTACCATCTACTTCTTTTTTTTTTCCTCTTTGGTGTAACGTGATCCATCAAAAGGAGATCACGTGCACTAAACAACTCTTCCTGCCAGGCACAAGATGCAGCTGTGATAAACTACAGAAGGCTACAGATTAGAGATCAGCCCCTTCTTAACTGAGCCATCGACTAAGCAGTGATTTTAGGTTTAAGATGGTAGGTCGTGGGGATCGCGGAACACAACTCCAGGAAATAGTTTTTTAAGAACTTGATGTAAACACGATGAACTCAACATTAGTGTGTGTGTGTTAGCCCTCCTCTAGACTGTAAAATAGAGCACTTACACTATGTGTAATATGCCTTCATGTGACCTGCATGGCACAAACGTTTGATGGTGTTCTGATGACATTCACTGGCCTTCTCATTGAAATGCTGTGATGTGACCTCTGCTGAACAGAGTCAAGGAGCCGCTCTGCACTGTGAGCACGAGCTTCAATGTGTCTTCAGACGACATGAACACTAGCTGTACCTCTGCAGCCGGAGGCAGTAACTCAACCACAAACTGTGTCATTCAGTGTTTGATTGGAAGTCATTAAAAGAAAATCACACAAACTGGCCTCTTAAGAATAATTGCTTTCAAAATATTCATTGGCATTGACTCATTTAAAAAAAAAAAAAAGGTCAAATTACTCCACAATGAGGACTCATAATTGTGAAACCTTTAGCTTGTTGACCCAACTGAAATTTCAGCCTGATGAATTGATTGAAGTATAATCTAAACAAACGGTTAAATTAGGAGGAATGAATTAAACAGGCTTTTACACTTAGCCACTAATAGGGCTGAGCAATACGGAGAAAATCAAATATCGCAATATTTCAGAGTTTTTTTCCCACTTAGTCACGTTGACTAAGCAAATAATAGAGCAGCTAACAGTCTGGTAAGTTCAGAGGATGACATCACTTTACTGTAATGCAGCCTATAAAACCAGGAAAAGTCAACTCTTCTGCCAAATTATGATATCCAAAACCTAAGAGGATATTTAGTCTCTTATCATGATATTGATACAATATCAATATATTGCCCGGCCCGAGCCTCTAACGGTTTTGAACACTGACCTAACTTCTTACGGAGTGAATAAATATAGGAGCCCTTTGCAGTTTTTGGATTAGGGGAACCAACTTGCATAGATATTCACCTTAAAAAAAAAGAAGAAAAAAAAGTATTATTGCATTACTTCTTTAGCCAATTTTCTTAAAACTTCACCTGTACAACATACTCACAGCCATCAGCTACATTCACATGCAGTACACACTAGATAACCAGCAACTATATGCAGTCGTGCAACCCAATAAAAACAGCCCGACAATAAATAATAACTTTGTGAAAAGTGTTCGAGCCTCAAAAATGACCAGAAATCTTCTGCAGAATGAAAAGTACCACCTTCAGGCTGTTGAGCTGGGTTGCAGCAGACTGGACAGCGGATTCAGTTTTTCTAGTCGCTCGTGTTTGGTGCTTTAGAAATTCATGTTGCAGCCTACGTTGGGATGTAGTCAGTGGCGTATAATGCAATGAAAGTGCAGACTGACTGAATGCCACATAATAAAGTACTGGTAAGTGATTTTTTTTAAAGCACTAAGGGGGCTCTTACAATGAATAAAAGAAACAAAATTCAGCCCTAAAAAGGATTTTGATCGTCTTCAACGGGGGGCGACTCTCCTGCTTCGATAGGATTGAAAATGAGCATTTTAAATACTTAAATAGATATAAAATGTTGTTATCTTTTAACACAAACTGTACACATCTGTTACCAATACATATAAAAAAAAAAGACAAGTGTGGTTACTTTAGAAACAATCTGATGCATCATATCAAAAATATGTGGCTTTAGTAGCACTTTTGTTCCTTCACTTTTCTAGTAAACATTACAATGCTACATTACACTCCGAAGAAGTGAACGAGGTCTTCTTCTTCTTCTTCCAGCCCACCGTCTCTGCAGTGGTGCTACCGAGCCTCAAAAGTCACAAGTCGTCCATCGCGACCGCTGCTTTGCTCCTCCACTCTGGATCCCCTCCTGTGGTTCTTCTTTCTGCACCTCCGGTCTCAATCTAAAAGCACTTCCTCTTCACCATCACACGTTGCCCTTTTCTTTGACTCCTTCCTCGTCAACGTGACCCATCAATCGATTTTTTCGACTTTCCCGATAATCTTCTCCTCAAAGATGGGCAAGACGGCGTCGTCTTCACGCACCTCTTCGAACACCACCCCGCAGTCAAACTCGTCGCTTACCTTCTTGAAATAATATCTAAAAAACAAACAAACAAAAAAAACACGCTGATTCAGCAAGCATGAAGATTCTGACATTCACCAATGTGTTCTTATTGGGATTTCTTCTTCTGTATTTACATAATCTACAGTCACATTTCCTTTAATTAAACAGTTTCATAACATATGATTTAACTTACAATAATATTTGTGTCATTAAATAATTATTTGTATTAATTTACAAAGCATTATTGTCTTTTAAAATAAATAACCACTACACGTAAACACTGACTGAGTAACAGCACCCCATGATTTCTTTTGTTATCTTTTATCCTGTATACTGACACTTCTACATAGTGTAGTAGTGTCAGTAAGCACATTTGGTGCTCACTTAGTACCTCCTATTGACGCTTTTTTTTAATGTTTGGAGTCCTGTTCTCCCCCAATTTAGACTTTCTCTCGAACGTTTCGATTTCTGTATGTGCACACGGCCCTGCAGTCACACGTCCTTTTATGCAGATCAATTTAAGGTGTTCATCAGACTTTTCTTAAGACTATTCTCAAAAAACAAATTTAAGAACAAACTCAGGAAGATATTGGTGAATATTGGCCAATCACTGTGGTTATATACTCTAGTTTGAGACGAGCAAGTTTAGGATTTGAGCGTCACAGAGAAACAAGTATATCATTCTAATCAGTACATCACACTATAGCTCATCGTGGCCCCTATAATAAACAGAACTACGGCCTTTCACAGTTTCAATTCAATTGCACCCACTCAAAGATCCATCTCTTTAGTACAAACCACGAGAGTGAAAATCCTGACCTTTAATCATGATACCTCTTCATAAGGTCAGCGTTAAGAGGCACAGCCCCTTAACACATGAGTGTGATCTATACGAGCTACCTGACATCATTATTTAATACATTTATTGAAGGACTCAAAACATTGGATTATTTTGCAGTCTCAAAGCAGGTTGTGTTATAGAAAATACAATCTTACTACAATCCTGCATACTGATTATTGAAGAATAAATTCATGTTTTAGGTGTGAAGCCTCCTCTAGTTCTGTCCATAGACATCAAATAGCACCACACAGCTCACCTGTAGTTTCCTTTCTTCGTTAGCAGTTCCTTGAACTGGCCCAGCGAGACGACCCTCCCTCTGACAGACGTCCTGTACGGTATCAGCTCCTCACAGAAGTAATACGCCACAGTAATGTTTTCACACGGCTGCTTTTTAGTGGCTTTGTGTCTGCAAATGGAAAAGACAGAAACCTATTCAGGATATTTAAGTAAGTTCACCCATCCTTCAAGTCCACACATCAAAGTTATGAGGATTTATTTTATACAAAAAAAAAAAAAAAGGAGCCTAGCTTTTAAATTGTGTTTTAAAAAATTGTTCGTGATTCTGAACTTAATAACTTCCTGACATAAACAAGCAGCCGTCTCTAGTGGCAGTGAGATCTGCACTTTGTGGAGGTGTTTACATAACCTTCTGATGAAACTTCAGACCAGCTGAGGACGGACGTTATTTTATACGTTGCATCTTAAAGGTCGAACTCTCTAATCAACGTGAGCAGTTCCAGGCAGCGAGTGAAGAGAGGAACAACATGGACTATAACATCCTGTTGCCGACGGATTGCTAACCAGTGAACAAAAAAACAGCTTCTTCCGAGAATCAGTTCTGGAGGAAACAACACTGAGGCTCTCCGAGGACAGCTGATACAGATAGAAAACTAAAATAAGGCGATAAACAGAGAAAATGACAAGCGCTGAACAACAGGACGAGCAGGTGAAAAGTACACAGATGAACAAAACTAAACTAAGGATTCACAGAATCACAGAAAATGTGAGCTATTCTCTTCTTTGAGAGAAATTAAATCAGAATGGAAAAAGAGTTGACAGCCAAGTCTGTTATCGATAGATGTGTCAAAACCAAATAATGTTAAACCCAGAAATCTCTGCAGGGCTGAATATATCTTTCTCTAAGTGTTTACAGCTGGGCAGGTCTGCGGATGCGGGTAATTATCAGAGAGCCAGACGGCAGTTGGAGTCACTGGTGCACTCTGGTATTCAGGACGTCCTCTGAGTGGGAGAGGCCCTGAAATGACGACCTTACCAGCAGCCTTTGGGTGTGCCGTGAGATAATGTTATCCTTCGTGATCCCAAATGGTTTTAGCCCCGAGAACGTTGGTACAAACTTCAACAACCACATAAGTGCATCTGCTTACGTCACTGGAAAGCAAACGAATCAGTGAGGACATCACGAGTTACACAACAGGCCAGTCGGACGGAGAGCGATCAAGATACTAAGCGTTTCAGATACACATGCAGTTTTCTCCAATTGTTTACTTACTTGTATGTTTTGCTGGTCTTGCTATTTAAATTCTAATATCTGACCTTTTTGGGCAAAAGTAGAAATCTTTACTCCGCATTCTCTTTTTTTGTAACGCAAAACAAAACCACCATTTCCTTTCCGAGCAAACATCCTTTTTTTTTTTTAAATTCCAATCTTTCAGCTATCTTTTTCTGACATTTGTGAGCTTTGAGGTACCGACAGGTCTAGTCGGGCGTGATCCACCAGGCTCACAAGTCCCGAACCCCGGTCCTAACAGGTCTGACCGGAGCCAGTGCCACATACTCTGCCTTTCATCTGCCTCTCACACAGTTCCCCTGCTCCCTCCATCTGTTAAGAGTGCAGTTAAACATCAAACAGACCAATGTTTCTGAGAACACATCAAGAAGCCGACACTCTCCTCTCGATACTTCTGCCTCTGAAAGAACACAGAAATCATAAACTTCCACTGCGATCCTCTTTCTGATCTTCATGGGAAACACCCAGCAAGAGATCTGATCTGTTTTCTACCATCAGGTCTGGTCCTAGTTATTTATGACAGGGAGGAGAAATAATTCAGTTTCTACCATGAACGCTGAAAAAAGTATTTTCTCGCTGACTGCCGGCTTGTCTGTTAAAATCATAGATGGCTGCAGATCAACAGTTAAAACCGCTTTAAATGCAAAGTAGTACCCGCCACAAAGGAATAACTAGAAAATATTCAAACAGACTCAAGGACAGAGTGTGGGAGACTACATGATGACACAACACACAGAGGAGGCAAACAGGGAAAGGAATTGCTCACACAGATTCTTAAATGCCTCCTTTAGTAGCACAGAGTCCTGGGTAACTAAACTACCGGTAATGAGAATGGGGAGTGAAGTGGGGGGGAACTTGAAGACAGTGGGGAAAGTTAGTGGTAGGAGACGGTGGACATACTCGGGCTGGGAGAGCTCGCTGTCAGAGACGGCGGGCACCGTGCTGAGCGGAGGGAACAGGGCAGGTCTGACTGCGGTGCGACCCCTCTGGATCACCTCCATCACATACCTGAGGGACCGAACAACCCCAGTAGTTAGACACAGAGCGGCTACAGAACAACAGGGTAACTGTTTCATTTTGACTGAGAAGAAAAAAAAAAAAAAAGGATAAATCCGGCTTCTTCCTCTGTGGATCAAGTTAAATAGATTCCGTTGAAAAACTGCACTGATTAACTGGACAGATAACTGTGGTAATGGGACATGTCCGTCCACTTACCTCTGCTTGGGCTGCACAGTTCCAGACTTGATCTTCTCCTCCTCAAGCCGCCGGCGCACCTCCTCCAGCTGGATCAGGGGGCTGGGAGCTGGATTCGGGGGCATGGTGGGATCCTGGATGAAAGGGTGCGACGGCTGCACGGTGTTCCACGGTTGAGCCTCGTGGCCGCTGGTCCTCTTGGACCCAGTGGTACTCCTAAAATGTAAAGTCAGGGACTTTTTGAATATCAGCAATGTAACTAAACAAAGCGAGAGCATTCTAAGAAAGTGCATTTGTTCCTCTTTGTCAGTGAACTGTCACTGACCCGTATGGACTCCTCTTATGCTGAACCATTTCTTTCTGTCCTTCCATCAGCCACAAAAGGATCTTCTGGTTTTTCTCCATCTCCTCTGCAGGCGCTGGCATGTCACAAGGCCGCACCTCCTCGCCTTTCTTGAACGGCCTTTTGCACTGTGTGCCACCTTTGCTACTGTATAACGGAGGAAAACAAGCGGTAGGTAGAAAAAGCAAAAAAGCATTGTGGGATGCATCAATGATAAAGAGGAAACGAACGCTTGGCGCTTGCTTACCCGTAGCCCGTGTGCTCCGTGGGGTTGGATCCCACGCCATCTGCGTAGCTGCGAGACTTTGATCCGTAATGACTCGTCTCCGTGCTCCAGGGGAAGCTGCCGTGCTCAGCCTCAACCTGCTCTTTGGGCTTCCCGACGCCGGCGTGGTGGGCGTGGTGCATGTGTTTGTGGTGGTACAGGTGGCCGCCGTCTCCCTTGAGACCGTGCCGGGATGGATGTTTCCCAGGCGCCGTACCAAGTCCCGTCCCTTTTGCCCCCGGGACGCCGTCTGGGGAGCGCGACTTGGGAGAGTGGCGGCCTGTGCCCGGCGACTGGCAGCCGGGCGTCTTCATGACCCGCCGGACGTGGTCGTCCAGGATGCTCTCCGGGTTCTCCTCGTGAGCGTCTCTCAGCAGAGGACCGCTGAAGGCGTTGTCAGCAAAGCGCGAGTTGTAGTTCTGCGGATAAGCACCGGGGGGGAACCTTTGACTGGATAACGCTGCGGCTGTGGACATGACTTCATCACCTTCCTCTTCCTGTAGAAACAAAAATACACACAAAACAGAACATCAATTAGAGGAATTGATTTGATCTGGAATACATTAAAAGATATAAAGAAACATATGTCAATCAGCCATAAAAAAAATACATCTATATGCATTTAATCTATTCAATTCTTGTAACAGCTTATTTCTGAACACATTTGACACACGTGAGGAGTTTTTTTCTCAGAAGGCTGCATCTGCTGTATTTATTTCCACCTGCAGATGGCAGATTTCACCACATGCTGCTATGTGTCTTCTCATTCTTACTGCAGAGGTTTGGAGACAAACCAAGGAACACAACAGTATCAGTCAGATTTGAGGGAACTGTGCATGCACGCAGCACATTTGTGTTGTTTCACACAAGGACAAGTGCAACTGATAACAGCTTCAGCTCTGGTTGACCAGCACAGAAGTCACACAGAATCTGCTCCAGGGGGAGTCGTGGGGGGGCTGCAGGCATTCACAACAGCTTTTGATAAGCAGGCTTTAGAGAATGGAGGATGTGCAGCAATGGAATAAAACACAGAAGTGTTCAGTCATGTAAACCTGGCAATGGCTCCTTATGGCTCGGCCTGTCAAGATATACATGTTAAAGACATCATATGATGTCTGAACATGACCTCAATCAGTTTTGCCGACCTTGATATTGCCCTTTGTGTTTGTTTACGTACGAATGTCACTAATGTTTGAGCCAACGTGAAGCCAGAACAAACAGCCGGGTTTACCCGATCATTAAGAAAGGGACAATGTGCAGACGTTGCACATTTTAGTTAAAAGAACCCAAGAGTGCATATTATTTATTGTTTTGGTGGATTTATTTGTTTTATGTTTTATTTATTTTGAATATTTTTGTATTTCGTACTCATTCCAATGTCTGAATTTTCTCAAGAATTAACAGTTCATTGCTCTTTGAAAGCGTTTACTCGCATTATTATGCAATTATATTATTATATCAGTTGCATAAAATGTTTGATGATTGTTTCAGGAACAATATATTGTCTGACAAAAGTAGTTATCGTGACACAAGGACCTCGCACCACCATTACTAAAATAAAATCTAAAAACGTAATCCTACATTTTACTTATTGGAGCTGTAAATCTATTTTCTATTTCTCAAAATGTCTTTCTTTTGAATTAAAAAAACAAACGGCATGAATAACAGTATTCCCCATCAAGACATGACCCATCAGAAAGGAGAACAAAGAGATGGAGTGGCACAGTGGGACAGCAGAAGGTCGGGGTTCCAATTCTGTTTATTAAGACTATCCATGCCCAAACATTTGATGGCAGCTATGTTAATAATAAAATAAACCTTCACACGTCACATGTTTGCCATTGTTCTGAGCTCAACATCCATTTGCAATAACTGTATTACAATACTACATGAACGGACCTTCCCTCTACCTACTCCTTTCTTACATTCAGCCATGATGTTAAAGACGCCGTATGCAGCCAAATATTTCCTGGCATGTCTTTAATAATTGATGCGTCTTTGTATCTCTGCACCACATCCAGATATCAGTGTTAGCTGAGCTGAAAGTTATTCATGGAACCATTTGTTCCACCGGCTCCCTCCTTTCCACTTGAAAATGAAAACCATTGGCAAACAACAGCAGATATCTGACATTCTACAAGTTATCTTCGGTGCTGGATGGGGACTCACTGACAATCTACATCAGCTCATTTACACAGACATACATGGTCGCATGCTCTGCTGTCTTGTTAACACCAAAATAAGGATCCAGACGGGCAACGACCGTCCTGCTCACATGAGTCTTTCTGTCATTGATTTGCGTTCATGAACAGCATGCTGCTGCTTGTGCATGTGAATCATCCTGCGCTTAGCTCAGCCACACAGTCCATTGTTCTGAAAAATGACGTGAAGTGAAGCCATGATTTCATTCTGAGCAGAGTTTGACAGAGTTATGGCAATAAGTGAAGTTACTCACAACCTCTTGAAGTCATGCGGGTCTTTGCCTCATACCGACATACATGTTTAACCATTATATTTAATGCAATATAGCCATGTCATTTGAATTAAAAAAAAGCTAAAAGCTAAGCTTACGTTTCCTTTTGTAGGTGCTCACTTGATGAAGGCAGACATTTCATGCTTGCCTCCAGGTTTTAATAAAGCAAACCCTGAGCTGTGTGATGGAAGCTGCTCTCCTTTTAGGGCCAAACCACAAAAAGAACGGTCTGCCTTGAGACTAGGTACTCGGGGTCTGTGTACTGAGGGGGATTTCATTTGTGGTAGCAGCAACCATTTCATCAGCGTTCAAGTGACATCAAACGGGCGACACGCTGTTCCGGGCTTACACGTGGCCGAGTGTGCAGGTGCTCCATCTGATTCATCGACAAAGCCAGATCGCTGACAGGCCAAGCATGGAATTCTCCAAGTGATTCATAATGTTTTTTTATTCCCCATTCAAATGGCTGGCCTCATTAATTTCATTAAGGCCAGACGGATTTAAGTCTCCTTTGTTGCTGAAAACTTTAAGCCCAACGGCCAGACAGACATCCCGCTTCCTGGCTCAGGAATGAGCGTTGGTGGCATCTCGCACACATTACTGATAGAAACACTATCTGTGGTCACAGTTAATTCTATTTCTTAAAGTAAAGCAAAAGGTATTGAGGTGAAAAATCCTTTGCAGGGAAAGATGAGCACGGGCCCTTCTGGCCAACAAGCCCTTATATTTGGGGGCCAAAGAACATTTTTGGTGGTTCAAATGTAAACTTACGTAAAAACAAAACAGAAAAGACAATTTAACTCAGCTTTACTCAATTAAACTTCAATTAATAAAAAGACACATAAGCAGAATATGTTCACTTAAAGCAGCTTAACCAGGAGTCAAACAGGATTTAAATGTAATATTCAATATAAACGTTGACAATATAATACAAACTGCTCTTTTTGAGCTTTTGACTCAAGTAATTAAACATATTTTAAGCAAAAATCAAAAAAATTCTGATTCATGGTTGTCAAAATGTGAAGATTTGCTGCTTTTCTTTGTTTTATATGAAAGTAAACCTCCCTGTTTTTTGTACTGTTGGTCATGTGAAATAAAAAATGTGAAGATGCCATCGGGAACAAAAGGGAAAGTTTCACTGTGATATAATCTAGAAAATAATTGGCAGACTAATTTGATGAAACCTTTCGTTGGGGATCCAAACTTGAAAGTTATTTTCCATCTGGCAAATAATTGCATTCCGTCTGTGTCACCAGAAGCCAACACGGCCTCATATGACTTGATGGTGTAACTCAGAATCACAAGACTCATAACGCGAGTTCCTTTTCCTTCCCTGCACTGCCTCAACCGTATTACGTTGGAGGTTATTTAGTCTAGAGACGCTGCTCTCCAATGTGAACCTCTGAAGCAACTCCTACGTGTTGAACCAAATCAACCAAACGGTGGATCTGCTTTAAACAGAAGAGAACGGTTTCTGTGAATAAAGTGAACGTACCAGTCGTACTCTCTTCAGCCGCTCCTCGAGCTTCTCTTGAGCCTCCCTCTCCCTCAGAACGCCCTCCAGTCTGCCGATCAGCTCTGCAGCAAATCTGTCCGGCTCCACGTGTATATCCTTAGGAATCCGGTTTGTGCGCTGGGGGAAGAAATGTCAAACTGTAAAGCACTCTCTGACGCTCACTGTCAACACCATATGGGCAGTTTTAACCAAGTTGACCCTTTGCATCCTGTCGGGGAGCATATGAAGCAGGAAACATTCAAGAAGTTGGTGTCAAGCGTAAAACACCAGAAGGGATAATACATTTGAATTTCAATGAACCTGCAACAAGATTTCCCCTAAGAATAGAGGTGGGAATCTCACGATCATGATTCGTTGTCCACGATAGCGATAGTATCACGATACAGCGTAAGACAACCATCTAGGGTACATTCATGATATATCTGTGTAACTGAAGAGAGAAGAAATACCCCTAAAAAGCAGGAATGATGTCTAACTTAGATGAAACAATGTAACACAAAGAGCAAAGAGTCTTAGCTCAGTTTCTCTTGAACTGAAACTTGTCCACGTGTGACATCATTCTAATGTAAAACTGCCAGAAAGCAGAAGTGTTCTGGGCGTAAAATGTTTAAAGGAATGACACAACTAAGCTTCACTACAACCTTTCCAGCCCAAATGGACAACAACTCCTTCATGAGGTTGTCAAAGTAACACACTGTGTGTGCGGCTGCTTACTAAAAGGGTTTGTCATGTGGCCCAAAGACAAACCAGTTGTTTTCATACACGCAAATTCATCTCGACAAAGAAAGAAAAGGCGAGGCCAGAGGTCCGTTTGTGTCGGACGCTGAATAAAACAGGAAGCGGTGAGCGGTTGCTATGGTTACCGTGCAGCGTTAGAAACGAGCTTGAACAGATCTACGAGAGCAGTAACCACGAGCGCCCCCTTAAAGCCGGAGGATTGGCGTTAACACATATATGACCGGGTTATTAAACTCACTCGACGTAATATTGAAGTAACGGTTGAGAGCAGAGACACAAACGCTCGCCGTCTGTTGTTAAAGAGCCAAAACACTTCGGCTGTGATCAAATTCATCCCAGGCTGTGTTTGCCCGGTTAGATACGGAGGAACATAACCATGAAAATAGGAACATTAGTGTTTTCATTACTCTTGTTTATGGGATATGGGTAAGACTCTGGGTTTGGAGCAGCCACCTCAATGCTAATGCTAGCAGAGCTAACTAGTTTCTTTTCATCAGTTTCAAAATATTAATGTTTTAATAAAAAAATATTGATATTTGGCGCCAGTGTATCAATAACGTATCCCATGAGGAAGTAATACAGTATATTCCTGTATGGATATTTTGTCCCACCTCTACCAATGAATACTGCTGAAGCTGATCCTTTCTGATATGGTGATGTGTTATTTTTTACATCTTGCACATTGTGCTGTGCTCATGCTTATTAACCATTGTTATAAACTCTATAAGTGTCCCATGACTCCTGTGGGATTTTGAAATGAAGTTTTGAGCTACACTTATATCAATACATCACCCCACAACCTTTAACTGAACATACGTTTAACATAACGACTGGATATCCATTTGGTAAGCGGGTGTACAGCAAAAAGAATTCAACCTGGATTTAAAGAGAACTTTTTTTTATTTTACATTTCAAAATCATTTTGGGAACATAAACCAGGGGAGTGTGCACGCTAACTTTAAATGGCACACGCACCGTCCTTAATGAGGATACAAGGAACATGTTATTTCCATGACTCACTGCACTGCAATTATGACAATACAAAGCTGTGAGTTGGAACCAGTTTATAAAAAAAACAAAGTGACATTTAAACTAAAAAGGCCCCACAAGCCCTGTCAATTTTCTTATTGCTGAAGTCATGATTCATTTGTTGGGCCAGGGAATCGTTAGAGTTGTGCTTGAGGGATTTGTGCGCTACTATACAGTCAACTCATGCATCCTAATAGGATGCTACGTGGGGAGTTTTAATTTGACTCTTTACTCCGAGGCCTAATTAGGGCCGGGGTTTTCCTACCGAGAGACAGCGTAAGCTGCAGAGGAAGGCATCGGGCTGTCACGGGGGGGGGGAGGATTCATGTCTGCTCGGCTTCAGCGCTCACAGCTTAGGAGGGCATCAAGCTACATTTAGACAGCCTTCTCTTTCACCATCAGCTATTCTTACACTCCATCACAGGCCCTGCGACACAGCACAAGCTTAAATATGCACATCTCCAATGGTGCAGCGGAGAGAAATAAGGCAAGAGACAGACAGTTAAAGGAGAGGTGTGGAGGCAGAAAGGGAGAGAACCCATGAATAACTCACTGGAATATGAGGTAGTGGCACTCGCCCATTTGCTTTGGCACTTTCGTGCATCTCCCGGCGATGCTGTTTACGGTATCTGTAGGGTGGAACCCCGTCTCTGGAATTAACAACAAAGACATTTTCATAAAACATCCTCATGAATAAACAACACAGACAGCTTTGAAGTTGAAAGCTTTCCATCGCATTTTTTTTTTTTTTGTGCCTAAAACGACCACCTTGTAATTCTTGATTAATCAGGCGTCCTCGCAGGCTTATTGTGTCCCTCCTGCTGCACCACAAGTGGTCCGGGCAGATTACAGTTACATGTTAACACATCCATCCGTCTGTAATTCCATGCGGTATTGGTCATGCTGGGTTTCACACTCTGCTGTGCTGGAAGCTCTGGACCAATTAGCTGATAACTGCCTCTAATCCATTCAGCTTCAAACACATTCATGTCCAGTTGTGCAAGCTTTGAAGTTTCTTTGGCATAATTCCCCCGGTGCCATCTTTGCACCTAGAAAACATGATTTCTTAAATTCTAAAGATTTCACCAGCACACGCCTGGTCTACACACTCAACTGATGTACGAGTGCTGTTCGCATGCGACCTCAGACGGTACAAAACATTGCCCTCGGTCTCATGCTTGTGCCCAAACAAAGTTACAGTGAAAGGAGGCTGCAGAGAAGGAGCATTTAATAACGGTTTGTGTGTCCCATTTGTAAAAGAGGGCAGTAGGTGAGTACATGTGAGGGGACACGGTTTAATGTCCTCTCACAGTGAGTTTTTAGTATTACTAATTAGCTTTAGAGATCAATTCTAACAGCTTTTACTGGTTAATGGCTAACAGGCTAATGAGCAGATGGGGCTCAGTTCGTGGCTTATCTGATCCCGAAGGTCGAGCAGAGGTAAAAACAGGCAAGAAGTGCCATTTTTGAAACCAATGTAACCCTCATTCTGGTTTTTCTGAGCAACGCTAAACATACATGGCATGCTTTACTTTTTAATAACAACTGAAGATCCGTACTATAGTATTGTTTTTGTCTTTCAAGCCAATAATGCCGCCTTGCATAGTCTTCATGACATGGTAAAATAACACGTGTGTGTGTTTGTGTGTGATGAGTAAATACATACACACTGCTGTCTGTGAGGGAAACGGTGTCGGCGTCGCTGGACATACTCTGCTGCTCACTGTCGTTGGCGCTGGTGGCCGGAGCCATAGCGTAACCAGTGTTGATGTAGTACGGGTTGATGGGCTCCCGGCATGGAGCATTCCTGGAAAAAAATAAAAATAATACAGGAAATGCTGAGAAAAATTAAAGTGATTGACATGCATTTGTAAACAGAGCCGGCACACAGCTCTTTGGTATAATCCTGAATTTAGAAACATACACTTTTCAGGCTCTGCCGCTTCCTTCAACTCCTCGCGATCGTTTGGTGTAATACAAGTGAACCTACAGCCAGAGAAAGTATACTGCCAGCATATACTGCTACACCGGATTTAATAGTATTACAACAGCCTTTGTGAACACACCAAATCCAATCCCTGAGTATTGAACGCTGGAGTATGACTGCAGGTTTTATTCGGAGGCTCACCCTTCCCGAGAGTCGACAGCCACATGGGGAAAGCTTCACCCGGCCACCTTCTGCACTCTCAGTCATTGACTTTGCTGAACACACTTCTTGCGGGGCTTTGAACACATGAATTAAAGATGTTAGGCATCATCTCGTTTTATTCAAATTTGGAATTCCCTGCAGCTTTCTCCCTGTTTGGAATGCAGAAGCACCCAGAGTTCAAAATGAAACCTTTGTGACCAACTGGATTTTTTATTAGCATCTGCATTCAGCAACAGTGAATAATTACAGAGGCAGGTTTGGTGAGGAGCCGGGACGAACAAAGAGCGCAGCGTACAGAAAACCAGTTTTAAGTTGAGATTCTATATGTGGAAACATTTCTGATTGAAGGAAAAAGAATGAAGAGGGAGAGAAGCAAACATGAATTCAATCCTTCATTAGATGAAAGACAGATGAGATGATTCCTTCAACCAAACTCTTGAAAAATGAGCTGATTTCTGAACTGATTCTGTATCACGTTGCTTTCAAATTCTTATATTTGCATTCTTGTGGACATAATAAAATACTGTGCATAGATGTCTTTATTCCAACTGATATACAATAAAACAGCAATAAAATAAGTTTCCAATCATCAAGAAAACCTGAACATATTTTCATTGAATTAACTTGCAGTGAAACAGCTGTGTTGAGTTAAATATGTTTTCTACGAGCAGGTTTTGATGATTCTGGTCATGGTGTCCTCAGGTGCCCTCCATGTGGAAAGAAAACTTCCGCCATCTCCCTTCATGTCTCCTCTAACCTGCCCGTCTCCCTCTCATGCCAACTGTCAGATACAAGAACACATTATTTCTCAAGAAAAGAAAAGCTCAGACTCCAAACTCAAATTATTACCCAACATTATCAGCAATAACATAATTGTTCATCCATATTGTTATTCCATGTTTGTCTCAATTTCCAGCCTTAAAAACATCAGAAATAAAAAGGAAACATTACAAAGACAACAAAGTCTTCCTTTGAAGTGCACGACGTACTTGAACAAGAACAAAACTGAGCCGTTCACACTTCTAAACTCTCCCCGAACATTAATGAATGTATAGGTCATTCCCTTTCAAGTCCTCCGATTGCTAAAAGTTGATCTGAAAGACTATTTAATGCCTTTTGTTGCTCGTCTCTGAAGAGATCGTCAGACACAACTGATGTAAAATTTAGTCCCATAAAAACCCGACGGGTGCTGCTAAAAGGCTTTTTAAAAATGAAGCGTGTGTTTCTGTAATTCCAGCCAAATGCTTGACTGCTGAAATAATGATGCAGAAAAAACGCTCAAAAATGCGTTTCACTCTCCAATTAAAACTGTATTTTTCTTATATTATTTATATTTTTGAGGGGATTTCAAGAAAACATTGATCTCAACGAAAAATGCCTTTTGGTTATGTTTCTCAAAGAAAAAGAAGAAATCAAACACAAACAAGCATCGGGTTCACTTTGCAGATATCAACCAGAAAAAAGCTACTTGCAAACACTGAGGGGCGAAATCCAACACAAGACTATAGACCACAGAAGGAGAAGGAAACGGTCTGCCGCTAACACGTCTATGTCGGGTCGGATTTTAGTTTCAAACTGTAATCCGGATTTCTTTGGTCTCCACCGGCTGTGCTGCAGTGTGGCCAGTGTTTGAGTCACAGAGACGCTCTTATCTTTGTCCGTCTGTCAGCTGATGAGCTGCTGTCCGTCCTCATCACACTGCTGCTGCAGCGGTAGAGGTGAACTATGAGGAAGTGTCTCACAGCAACGTCACTTTCAATGAATCCGTTGAGGACCAACATTAATGCAAACTGAACATTAGGATCTTGAATCCCACTTTTGGGTTCAGTTTGCAACACTGACAGAACATGTTGTTCTTTCCCGACCCCCAACATGTTGTGTTTTTGTGGCCTTAATCCTCAGTTCAACATGTAACCGTATTATGTCACGAGCTTTAAGTTGAAATGAGCGGTGACATTAGTTAAGTTGTGGTCGCCATCAATCGCTTGTGTTTTCCTTTGATCCGTCATTGTTACACTTTAGTTTGCAAAGACACTTGACCCACATGATGCTAAGCCACTCTTGGTTTGTTTAACATGATTACAGTTTCTTATGGCGGAGGATCACGAGTACGCAGAGCGCCGAGCATCCACAGTCAGATTACTCAGAGCCTGTTAAGAGTTAACCATTCTACCGGCTGCTGTGTGTATTTAACTGGGCACACACTGTACGGATTAAGCCCAATTTTAGCTCTGAATTGGTCGCCCCAACTCATTTCAGAATGGAGTTTCTGTCATTTGACATGGAGTTTTGAGTTGGGGGGGTCACAACTCCTGATTCATTTCCATGAGCGCATGGATTTCTGACATGTCAGAGATTCTGGTTGGCTGTCTGATTTCCCACATGGCATAAAAGATCCGTTATCAACTGTAAGGAGCTTGTTGTAATGTTATCTGAGTAGTATTCCACCTGATGTGGCTAAAACTGTAGTCTTGAGACTGCAATAATAATATAAAACTGAATCTGCAGCTCCATCGTTTTGATTTCTTCTTACGTTACGCTCATAGCAGAATTGCCTTTCTCTCTTTTTTAGTAAACATAGTTGAGGATCCAGACAGCTTGTTTTTAATAAACTTGATATAAATTGTCACTGGGCAAGACTGACCGGGGGTTCCGGGACTACGTTCAGTTTTTGATCCGATAAACAGAGTGAGCATGAAAGTCTGTGGTGGGAGTAGAAAACATTCAAGATCAATGAAAACACAATGTCTGATCAGCTTTAGACAGATTCAAAGTAAATGCCTCTAACATCCCAAACAACCTTTGTTTACAAAAGTCAGATTCAATAGAAATCAAGTGTCCTGTTAGTCTGTTTTTTCAGGACAGATATGCCATGAACACTCTTTTTCAGCATCAACCGGCTTCACTCATACAGGAGCCACCATGGCGCCGTTATACAGGCAGGTATCATGACAGTGAGACAGCGAGACAGCATGCACAACACCAGGACCCTGACACTGAAACAAATGATGGCTTACATAAAAGGAGCGGCATAAACGCCGGTCCTTCTGGTTGGCAGCCGCAACCTCGGCGTTTATACCACTGAATCAAAAAACAACTCAACATTGAACATCCATCGGATAATTACTGCCCTGTAATTATGCTTCTACATGCATCAAACTGATACATTCTAGTGTTTAGTGCAATCTGCTGGTGCGTATTGATTCTGATACAAAAGTGTATCAAATGAAATATAACACATTTCAAGTACAGCGCAATGGGACTTTCACAGAAAACATGCATATTAATGGTTAATGTCAAAAGGAGAGTGTATTCAATGTTAAACTATAATGTTCATCATTTTTATGAATGAAGGATCTGAGAAATAGTAAATCAATATCCATGGCTGTGACTAGTAAACACTACAACACAAGTGTGGGATCTCTCGATCTAATAGTCAAACATAAGACATTTCATAATGGGAAAAAAGAAATACTTTTCAGAGGAAGAGGTAGAATGGGGGCAACGATGAGCGTTTCCTGGATGTGGCGTTTGAGAAAGCTCCTCCTAAAACTAAATCCTGTTGAACTTCTTCCCTACACAACCCTGTCCGATGAGAAAACAGGATTCTCAGAGTACCTGCACAAGATAAAACCCGAGAACACTACTTCAACCTTCTCACAACAAGTTAACTTCTGCAGCCTCTGACACTCCCTCAACACCACAAGAGTAAATACACCATCCTCCTCTCATCTCAGCCGTCTCCTGTGATACTCAGACTCCCGTTTTCATCTCACACTTCAAGCAGCGTTCCTGGTATTGTGGGGTTTCAGGTTTATTTCTAATTCAGCAGTTTGCAGAGGGGGAAAGCGGTGCAGTTTGGAGCTGAAGTGAGCCTTTTCTAGATTTACCTGTACTCGTGACCGTCCTGGAACCTGGCGCTGTTGGCGACGCGCTGCGGCGCCGTCTCCATCAGCAGCTTCTGGGTGAGCCGGTTGCTCGGCGTGGGGTCACACTCGGGCTGCTCCTCGGGCTCCTGGTCACACCTCCACTCCTCATCTTCAATCAAAGTCGGCAAATAACTCGACAGCCCCTTCCCATTCCCAGACACAGAGCTGTGATCGCTGTACAGCTTCGGGCTCTCTCCTCCTGTCCGAGTATATTCCAAATAGATGTCAGACTTCAGAAATAAGGGGTAGGTGTTTTCCTCCATCATAGTCTGGATCTCAGTCTGAGCCTGGTCAAACATCGCAGGATCGATGTGAAGCTTCATGACGCAGTCTTTGATGAAGGACTTGGTGGCTGGTTTGATCTGTCGGGAAACAATCCCGTTGTTGTCAAGGATGTATTTCTTATAGATCGCCTTGGCCAGTTTGACCTTCTTCTCCTCGTTACCCTCGATGGCGTCAAGTTTGCGGAAGCCACTACACGCGAACCAGAAGTCCAACACGTCGCCGCACTCCTCCTGCTTAAGGAACATCCGAAACAGATGGATGCCTTCTTGGTCATCCAGGAGGGAGTGAAGAGACTCTGCCCACTTCACGTAGGGCGGTGTCGGCGAGGCGCTTCCCTCCGGCTCATAACCCAGGTCCAAGTCGGGTCGCCTGGGTGTGGCCACGGACGCCTCACATTTGAGGCTCTCGCTCTTCGAGGAGAAGCCCGGGCTGCTGTACTGGCGTCCATCGCTGCACACCAGCTCGCCCTCTTCCCCTGGGACTGGAGGTCTAGGAGCATCCTCAGTGAAGCTGCCGCCCAGGTCTGCTGTGTAGTCCCTGTTGTCGCTTATGCTCATAGTCCCAGCATCCATAAACCACGTGTCCGTAGAGCCCGCACTGCACAACTATCAGATCCAGACCTCTACTTATGCCACTGCACAAAAACTCCTGCAAGGAGGAAAAATATATAATGAGACGCAGCTTTATCACATCATTGAGTGGTGCTAGGCCATGACAGGGAAGATAGTCTAATACTCATTCTCAGATTAATGGCAATAAATATCGATACAGCAAGTGCTGAAAACGAAGTACAAGTACATTTACATTAGCAGATCTAGTGCTGAGAAATGGTTGATCGATTATTATGTCATATCGCCGTACGCCCGGAGGACTAATACCTCTCAGAGATTTTAAATTTTGCACAGTTTGCATTTTAATCATGTGGCCAGTTCCCAGCTGAACATTAAAATTAATGAAGATTCTGCGGAAATGCAGAGGAGTTGTGAATGTGAGACGAGCGACTGTAACGCTCCAGCACCAGAGAGCTGGTTCATCTTTGAATGCAGAACATTCTGTAATGTTGACCGTTTTCACACTCCAATGTGATCACTTCATTTTTACTTTCCTGGCAACTACAGTGCAGGGAAATTAAATGTGATATAAGGACCCAATACAATAGAATAGCTGTGGAAATTAGTGATGAGATCAACCCAAAAAGCGCTAAAACAGGAATACACTGAAACAGAATTTGAATGCACTTGTGACCACATGTTCTGCGTAACTTCTGCAAACCTCAGCAGAAACTGACAGCTGAAGTCATTTGGCCTATAACGTGGTTCGTTGTTCTATGAAGTGGTGTGACAGTCTATTACTGAGTCACATTCGTGAGTTATGTGCGAGTGTTGTTGTAATCCAAGCCAAGAGTGGTGGCTTCAGTTCAGTGCTGTGTGGCCCTGAAGGCAGCCATCTACTGTATGAGGCAGCAGTAGAAATACAGTGTGGTGATAACGCAGTTTGCAGTAATATCCTGATTTACAAGCATATATCATTACTTTACACAGCTTCTCCAATTACATTCCCAATGAGTCTAATTGTATCATCACAATAATGAAAACACTAGAGATTTACAGACTGAACTCTATTAGCATGAGCAGTACGGCACACGATACTGTATTGATCCGTGTATCGTCTTCTCTCCGTATTTCATTCCCTTGCCGTCACAGGGCGGGTTCAGCTGCAGGGCAGCGTACCGACTGATTTTAGGGGATTTAATGTCTTGTTCAAGGACACGTCCTTGTCCTCGTGCACCGTCCCTGAGCTTTCTTGCTGAGCAAAGACACAGCAGTAGTACTGCGTACATCTCCACCTCTACGGACTGCACGCACTGCTCATGATTCAGCTTCCCAGATACAGTGTCAGAACCCATTTCAGGGCTGATTCCCTTATTCAGCCCCAGCGTAGAAAGAAAAATAGTCAATTGTCTCTGTTTAAATTCACACATCCATGCAGCAGCTGATGTCTCTTGACAGATGAGCGCAGGACTAAACCACGGTGACCAGCAACGTCTCTGACCAATCAAAATCCTCTTTTTAAGCGCTGTGCACTTGTTACCTCTTAATAATGATTTAGGGTTTTAAATAACAAACATAAAAGAGATGAATTATATCATAAAAGGCTGACAGCTAGGTTTACTCTTAACTGTGATTTCAAAAGAAATATTTTTTTAATGGTTGCCATCACGTTCCCTTCAGGGCAAACCCACTCTCTTGTCTCTTCCAATACAGATACAACTCATTCTCCTGATTGAACAAAGACAGCCAAGACAAAACTGGCAAACGGTGCCTTCGTCTCCGAGCAGTCCTGAAGTGTGAGCACCACGTGCACGGAGCAGACAAGGCCAGGTGTGCTTGACGGATAATGATAGAAAAACACAATGTGGGATAAATACAAGCACAGTCCATGCTTGGTTTATCAACGTAATAAAACGAATCCCCTAGTAAACTAGCAGGCATCTAGCTACCTGTACGTAATGATGCAGCGGCACGAGACGTGTTCGCTGAGCGCGTTCATTTAGACGTTTAACGGTTGTGCGGTCACAGGTGTGTGGCTTCACAGGAATACGCAGATAAAGGTTTAGGCGTGATTTTGAGCAGGTGAGAGCCGAGGCCAGGAAACGTCCCTATTTCTCCTGAAACTGTATCCGTTTGTTCCGTTTGAAGTGAGCCCTCTCATCACATTCATGTCTTGGCCTCTCCAGAACGAGCAGAACAGCAGCGGCGAGTGGGGGAGGGGAGCCAGAAACAAACTCCGTACACACACACACACACACACACACACACACAAACACTCACTCACACACACACACATATACACACGCGTGCACACACACACACACACACAGCCGGGCCTTTCAGCAGCCGACCGACAAGTGCACAACTTTGTCACACTATTCACCTATTAATATCTGCACTGTCTCCGCTAACAGCTGCTGAACTAAGCGAACAACGGGGCGACCGCAAACATGTCCCGTACCGTCAGAGGACGCGGAGGGAATCCCTTCACCGATTTCCGAATAGATTTACAAGCAGCGAAGCGATGGCACATATCTCCCGACTACCGCAATCCCAATCTCTGAGCTGAGGGAGGGAGGAGGAAAAAAAAAAAAAGTGACATATACTTAACCGGTGAAAATCTTCTTGCTGCTTTCGAGTGCATCGGGCATTTGGACCGGCACGGGTCACCGCCAGCAGTGTCATAGTTGCGAAATTGCAAGACTTTAAAAATAACAAAGAAAACAGTCCGCTCTCCACCTCTCCATGACTGTCTCTCGCTGTCTGTGCGGAGCGGAGGCTCACACAGCAGAAGATGCACAGCGCCTCGCCCGTTCACTACACACATTACCACTGTTTAGTTTGGCTACATGTGGTGCACGGATTCTTTTCTCTCTTAAGAATTAGAATACATATCTTGAAAATGAGGCGGTGGCATCCCCCTTCTTGCTTTTAGGCTTGCAATCCACTTAAATATGCCTCAACATAAAGAAAATGATATCTTATAATCAAAAATAGAAAAGAATATTGGCATATTGGCTGTTATTTAATAGTAACCTCAGTCAAACCTCTATTTGGGGAAGAAATCAAAATTAATCTCAATATAATTGTTAGCATTTAATATGGATCACAAGTAAGTAAGTAAGGCATCCTTATGCTGCTTATGAATTATTAAGATGTTTATAGTATTGTAAATTTGATTATTAATTGTCATATATACAGTCCACATAACAATAGAGGTGTAGGCTACTCCATCTTTTGGTATTGTATTTCCATGAACTTGGTGGACTTGCAGGACAAAATTGAAGCAGCAGAGGCAGAGTTGTCCTGATTTTTAATCCCTAGTATGGATCAAGCTCCAAAAATGCTGCATCCTACATTTCCCATAATGCAACTGAGGCCCTTTCCTTAGATTAAAAACATGATATCATCAGCCTCCAGAAAAGCTCCCTCTAGAGCCACAGAAGACATTGTAAAACTGTTACCAGGCCGGGTACTCCTTGTGATGGGGTAAACGGAATTCATGTGCAAAATACAAGCCCCCAGGAAGAGCGCAGGGCTTTGGAGCAAATTTTACATAGTGGCCAAATGGTGGAATCATTATACCGGGTCCGTCCCATGATGCCCAAAAAATACTTTACAAGGCTATACAAGGCTTCTTGTGCAATGTTCGGGACATATAGGAGGCACCTTTGCCATTTGAGCATTTCAAATACAATGCAGTTTCAAAGTGGAAAGTGTGTGTTTGCAGGTTTTCATCCCAACCGAAGACTGCACCAGATTGGTGCTTTAATCAGTTAAATCAGCTTACGATGACATTATGCAGTCATGAAATATACCATGAGGACATTTCACTAGAACAGCTGACAAAGCACTAAACACAAGCAGTAAACTTAAGGAAACTTCATGATACCTTAGTTCATGATATTTTACAGCAACACATAATGGACAACTGGCCACACATCTAACTGCCCGTTTCTACCACAACATGCACAATGACGTCGTAATCAACAACATTTCTTCAAACGATATGCAAGCAGTGGATTGCATGGCTGGTTTGCAATATATATATATATACATACTGCAGTGACCTTTTTACTTGGTCCAATTCAAGCGTCATATTTACCGGTGACATGACCACTCAAACACAAACACTTGGGATGCATTCAGTGTAACAAGAGTTTGCAATGGCTTGCAACATTCCTCTGTTTGAATGGTATGTTTCCCAGCTGCTAACGCTGCAGCCGTGGAGACATATTTGTCCATGTTTTGGTGTGTTTGTGAATAAAACCATTACATCTCTGGTGAAAAGCAAACTAAGCGGTGACACACCTACTCTGTATAAACACGGTGGTGTTACAAGGAGCCATCAACATGCCACTTTGCACCATTACACAAAATTGAAATCTTTATTCCGACTGTTCTGGCTGAGAACATGTCACACAGCGGGCACACACAGTCTGGCTTTACGTTGTTAACAACTAGTGCTGATGCTTTCAAACAGACATTCAATGCAACAATGTTTCACTCAACAGAACATTTTAGCAGCAGATACATTTGATCGTGTCATTACTTGACTTAACTGTACAAAGACTGAAAGGACCAAACGCAGCAATAAAAGGCTGCAGTCAATTTCCATGTTTTAACGCCAGGCAGTCGTTGAGCAGTCACGCCGTTTTACTGACTCTAAGATGAAAGGATGATGGGACACCATAAAAAACATAAACGCATTTGATAATGTAATTACATCAAACCATTTGGGAGCAGGAGAAAGAGCAGGGATATACATTTCACACCCTGTCTCCTCATATCACCTGGATTGCCTGCTCAGACCTGTTTAAAGTGTGCAGCGTACACGGTGCTTACAACACTTATGCCAGCAAGATGAAACATGAGAAAGACCCAACGCACTTCAGCTTCCTCGAGGCAAAATTGATTTTGGGCAGCAACAATTTAAGCATCCCGATACTCAAACACAGCATTGATTATTTTCTCTGACCATCTCCTGCATTTCATTTTTGTTATTTTCAATAGCATTTCAATATTCTCACAAAAAGATCAGATTTCTCCTACTCGAGAAGCTTGACAATGTTTCAGAACCTCACAATGAAGATGCGGTGGCCTTCGAAAACATACAACAAGAAGATAGAGAAAATGCTGATTTGCATGTTTTACCTTGAGTTTGATCGTCTTCCTCACACATCCTCCAGCAGTACATCCCTTTACCGAGGATTCCATCGCACGATTATTGAACACATCGGGCTGCAGTGACGGTAGCGTCCCTCTCATCACCTTGACACGAGAAGGCCTGGCCGAAGCAGAATGTCGCCATGATAGTTTGTGTTTGCCATCCATTTGTTCCTGCAGAAGAAGAAGAAGAAGAAGAAGTGGTTAAGTATGATTTATACACAGCAGACAAAAAGAATATTGAGGAGCTACTGTATTTGATTTCTGCAATGTTTAAGACATTTACTGTGCATAGAATTATAATGTAGAGATTAAAATGAATTTAAAGGTCTATCATGAACCTTATACGCTCTAACCTGTTAAGCCAGCATGGTGAACTTCCAACAGGGAAACATGTACATAAGGATTTACTGGATTGAAAATGTTCCCTTCACTCTATCTCCTTCTATTATCCCTTTTGCAACAGCATGTGACACTTTTATGGTTAAAAACATACACAAATCAAGACAGAATCCAACCTCTGGAGGACATAACAGATGAGGAGAAATAAGGGAATCGAACATGTGAATGGGTGCTGCAGACAGCTGGTGTGGGTTATGTGACTACACACCAGTCAACCCTGAACAGGTTCAGGATCACATATACATATATATATAAGTAAAGCAGACATACTGTATATACATCAAATTTCATACATGTGACATTGTTTATCTCTCAAATGATACTGCATTTCTACTTCTACTTCTACTACATTCACAAACACTTTTACAGAAAACTGCAGTAATAAAAGGTTTTAGTGATGCAAGAGAAAGAGGTCCTGTGACCAGAAAGTGTGTAAATTGAATCACTTGTACATTTAGAAATGGCTGAGTGTGGAGGGTGAAGGAAAAATACTCTTCCCTTCCTCAGCAACTACAAACAAGAAGCCCTTCAGCAACGGGCCCGTGTGGAGCTGCTCAGCAGACAGAGGAACAAAAGAAGACATTTCAGGTCTGTGACTGTATGAACCAGAGCTGGCTATTTGTTAAATCAGCTGAGCAGATGTAGAACTAGTGTTTTGTGTCCGAATTGTTGAAGAAATGTAGCTGTTAAAAGCTTTCAATGAGAGGTGTTCATTTTTAATGTGTTCATTGATCAGTGATATTAATTTCTGATTAAAGAAAAATGCCAAATCTCGAGCTTGTCAAAATAGTTATTATTATATTCAGGGCTCCAAAAGAAAGATGTTCAAATGATTTCAGTGTCTTATTAGGAATTACACTGATGTTTTACAATATTTTTTGAATTCTCAAACATCCTGCTGCAGTGAAGTGTTACCAGAGGACAACTTCATGTTTCCCAATTCAGTCTTTTCGCTTGTCTTTTGTTCCACCTGTCAGTGTGGATTTAGACTCCCTAGTAGGCCTTGGCTGAAATAGGCTTATCTCTGCTGAAGACTCTCTGATGAACAAAAGCCCATTAAGATGTGAAAATGAATGCTCCCAGTGCACACAATAGAGATTTATATATATGTTTTCAAATTGTCTGTCTTCAAAGAATTCAATAAAAGTTAAGAAGAACAAAAGAAACAACAAGCAAGAGGAGACATCTTTTAAAGCCCAAAAACTAAAAATGGAAAACATAAACGGGGCGTAGAGACTAAATTGAGACACTTAAAACAGTTGATATGATTGACCAAGTTTATAAAGATAAGAAGATTTTAATAAAAATATGTCAGGCGTATTAAAGTTATTCGCTGTCTGTTTTAAGTTCTGAAATGAAAGCGTAATATCAAAAGACTGTCAGAAAATGTATTCTGGAGTCCTGCTGATGTCCTTTGTCCTGGCTGAATATATCATGACTAACAAGCCTTGGAGTGGATTAGGCACAGAGGATTGAGCAATTTTCAGACTTGAGTTTATTTTGCTGGATGTTATAGCTCACAGTGCGCCACATGAAGGGAGAAATCTTATTAAAAAGGCCCATATTTCCTATGGCGATATAATACAAAGACATACATCCGTAACCATGTACCAAATGGCGAAAGAGCATTGCCAGACATCTGCGGGCTTGAATAAAAATTCAAATGAATTTAAGCGGTCAGTCTATCGGGGTCTTCAGTCGTCTGGTCATGGGATGCACATTCACTGGTCAAATCAAATGATGTGCTTCGGTTTTGATGAGAGGGAGGACACAACAGAACCAGTGTGGCACTGACATGAAAAACGATAACAGACATAATAGAACGATAAATAACACAATGGAAAGTTACTGGTAGCCGTGGTTTTCATCCTCGAGATTCAAAAGCAGACATCGTACCTGCTGGTTTACCTTACTGTGTGGTTCTTGGTTTTGTTGTGTTGGATCGCAGACTACTCCCACCGCTTTTCTGTGGATCGAGGATCGTCCTTCGTAGTCTGCAGTAAAGACTGCCGCCATCTTTAATCACAACAGAGTCCATCTGTCGATGGTTCTTCCCTTTCTAGCCTCTCTTTCTCTGTTCCAGTCTCTCTGTTCCAGCCCTCTCTGTTTGTTGTGGGGGGTTCTTATTTTCCATCCAACATCAAACCACCATATCGACAGGCTCATGGGCCGCCCAGTAGGGGGGCAGCTTGAACATGCTGCATTGGCTGTTGTCCTTTTCCAAGCCGCAGATTAACTAACCACATTTATTTCTCTCAGAAGGATACAGATAGCCTGCAAAAAAAATGATTTCAGCTCTCAGGCCTTTGATTTCAACAAGCCTGGTCTCAAAGCTCCTCCATGATTGTCCCTGAACGCATCTTTTCCTCAGATGATATGATTGATGGGATTTGTGGCTCTCTTTGATTGACGCCACATCTGTATAACTAGTTTCAAATTTGTAATATTCATTTACGACGGACTCTGATCATTTAAAGCAAAACACTGATTTGCCTTTTTTTTTTTGTATTTCCAGCTGTTCCATTGTATGTAATGTAAAAACAACACCTTCTTTTAAACAACGTCTTTGAGCTCACCAATTGAAACTAACTGTGACCTAAACAGCCTCGGACTACATTTATAAGTATAAGCAGACCGCCTGTCTGCATTCATCCGAAGAATGCATTTCATTTAAAGTGGCACTTCCTTTTTGTTCCTCCTGGGTCCCTTTTTGCGTTCAAAGCCTGAATACAAAGGCGTATCTTGTTTACTGTCACTGTTTTGTTCCGCCAAACTCTTTCATTGAACAATAAGAGGAGTTGAATTTCAAAATGGTAGATGCTCTCACCTTCCTCTCCTGCTGTGTAGCTCGTCGGATCTTGTTTCTGTGGTCCGCCATGACTGGGCGCAGTCCCCTGCCTGCCACTCTGCAAGACTTTCTCATACTCATGAACCTGTTTCTCATTCTTACTTGTGTGTTGCTGAAAGATGAGCATCTTTACTTTATATTGCAGTTTCAGCCGTGCGACCCTATTGGAGGAAACAAGGACCAGATGATTGTCTGCACAATCGCATTGTAGCTATGGTAACAGACCCAACAGGCATGAGTGATGTAAACCTAATTGCTCCGTATACATTAAGTAACTGACAAAAAAAAGAGATACATAAATTAAGCAGCGCTTAGACGTTACATATTTTAGACCCAGAGGATTTTCAATAAACTGCTTCACTTAGTGGTATTTTATCAAAACGAACATCTCTCCGCTGTATGAAGTTTTGAAAATAGCCGAGTGAATGAGGAGATGAATGCAAAGAAAGGAGGAGTAAGATGGATGAAAAGACATTTTAGCGAGAGGGGGAGAGATGATATTGCTTTTGTTATGTAGCTTCATCAGCTGCTTACCTTTCAACTGGATTTCACACTTGCATGTCTGGTTGTAGCCAGGGTCAGATCCAGCATACCCCTCTCACAATGACCAATTTTCTCCTCACACTGCACCAGCAAAGACCCACGGTGTTTGGCTGCCAGTTGCATTTATCTGGATTGAGACGCATTTCAACACATTTCATTTGCAGATTTTAACTACTCAGCACACAAGCATGCAGGTGAATTAATGTCAAACATTATATTTTGAAAAATGTAAACAAAAAGACTAGCAGGAGTGGGATCATAAGACATTGTGATGCCAAAGGGATGAGCTCTTCAAAACTTATAATAACTTTAAAACAACAACTAAGGATGCCGGATATGTTATTCATATGAATAAGGAAAATGTTGTGTACTGCACAGTATCAGAACAAATAGGTCTAATTATTTCTGTAAAATTATAAATGTTTGTTTTTCTTTCAGTTCATTAAGATGGTGGGTTTAGGAATGTATACCATAAATTAGCTACTTTAGTACCATGCTAGTTTTGTAGCATGGCGGCAAAACTTTCCACAGCACAGAATCCCAGTTTATTTATTAAATAATTCCCATCAAGTTTAAAATGGTGTCTTAATCTTTGCCGACATGTCAAAGTGAAGTCATGCTAACACAAGCATTGTCTTTCTTAGCACTTGGTTCTTTGATGTTGTATTTAGTTTCTTTTAGAAACAACAGTCTCCTAACTTTCTAAAATAGTTAACACAAGTTTTTAATTTGCTACTATGTTAGTGTGTGTGTTCGTCTGGGTATGTTAAGGCTGTTTAAATGAAGAACAGTTGGGTAATACAGTCATGGTTAGCATGCTACTCAATGCAGAACTAGTTAGCTAGCTAGCTAAAAAAGCTACAAGTAAGGTTTATCTGTATCGAAATATGGAAACAACTGTACACATCCGAAGGCTATATACACAAAAAAGTATCAACGGCATTGATTACACATTTTGTGGAAGAGAAGATTGATAGATATTTAACAGTAACGTCACAACTTTTTATGTTTGTCACGTTACGGTTAATTTGACGGCTGGTGACGTCATGTTGTGAGCCATGAAACAGAGTTCTGGTCATTTCCTCATTGCTGACGTGTTCCATAGTGTTTTAGCATGTCAGTAATCATATCAACTCAAGGTGATGACGCTAACATGCTTAGAGAAATATAAAGCGGCCAGAGGAGGCTTGCTAGATAAGTGCAGTGTGTCATTTTGTTGGTCAGTTATCAGAATTCAACAGAACATATGAGTCTCCTTGTTTACATGAGAAAAGAGCAAGCTCTGTACAGAGAAAAAAAACTGTGTCTGTTGAACAAATATATATTCTCACACATTCTGGGCACAGGGGTATTCCTGCACAAGCACAGAAAAATAATATTATTTTTCAAAGCAATAAACTGATAAATAATTAAATAGATTGCTCCAGTAATACTTCGTATTCTCTCAGGGAGTGGGCGGCTTAGTGTTCCCCACGTGAACACAAAATGCCCCAGATCCATGTAATCTCTGACTGGAACATATTGTATCTCTCGGGTTGTGATGGGGAAGAGGTTTATGATTAAAATAATAAAAAAGCACAGCGTCTAAGATAAACCCTTCCATGTGACATTTTGAAAGAAACAATAAGCACCGTTAGCTATTTTAAATTACTCAGATTCACTGAAGGATGCTTATCCTGTTTTATCATCGACTATTAAGACGGTTTCATTTTGCTCCATAAAGGTTCGTCTGAAGGGCAAGAAGAGCCTAAATCCTAAATAACAGAGAAAAATAAATATTCATTCCCTAGTAGGATTACAGCTCCAACAGTCAGCATTCACACTTTCTCCCCCAAAACTTTTAGGACTTGAGGATGTAGCATGTGTCAGCAAATCATCACCGCTGACTTGTGGGTGCAATAAATGCTATTTAAAAAAATATTATTTTCGGTAAAAGTTTCTAAACAAATGGAACAATGCACATGGCTGTCACATTTCAAATTGCTCTGAATTAAATCAATGTGGTTTATTCACGAGAAGCCCCCGTCTTTCGGTCTGTGTGCTGACGACTTGTTATTAACAGGTCAAGGTGAACACTCCACATCTGTGATTTTCACTGCTAACTCATTCCCGATGGAAATGAGTCTTATTCATTTTTCAAACAGCCTCTAGGATATCTGATCCCCCCCCCCAAAGAAAAAGCCCCTCAGGCGAGCGTTCATCTTTGATGTTTTGAGAAGAGAGACAGTGAAAAGCTGCAGTCTGGCTTCATGCATATTGTATTGCTTAGAGACGAATTACAAGCAACCTACTGGTTCTCATACTTATTAGCTATGCAAGCTCATTCTCCGTCTGTTCGATGCTGATTCAGAACAAATACCTTGACAGTACTGCACAGATTGCAGTTACATTTAGTAAGATTCCTGGTGATAATGGTGACCCCCTGACCTTTTTCTCTAGCACCAAAATATCTCCTTGACAAAACATTGACATGCATTTATTGTTTTGCGATTGTGATCACACATTAGTTTATCTCGAAAACTGATGGTCATTTCACTTCAGTGGCTAAATCCTCTGACATGTTCTTTCTCTACCAGCCTTGTAGACAAGACAGGATGGACCGTATTGGGTAGATTGTCGTGAATTCAAGCTCCAATTTAGATGAACTCTTGACCAAATTCTCAACTTTGCACATTTTCTGTATTATAACATGAGCAGATGACTGCAGCGGAATTCGCTGAGCTATATGCTCCAATGGTTTTTTCTTCATTACCAACCTCAGGACACTATAAGACTTCAAGAATAGCACAAAGGTATTCTGTGCATACAATAGGCTACTACACTTTTGTTTTGTTGTGGGTGTAATCATTACAGCTTGTAGGTAGCGTAGCCTACTCTCGTTAGTTTCTCAACAAGTTCATTGTAGGTCACTAAAGTTAAACAAAGAGTGAAGATTGTAAAGAGTGAGCGCTCACCTTCTTTGTGCTTCTTTAGTGTTAACACTAGAAGTAGGAGAGCAGAGACCTCTGCTTGCTGAAAGCTGCTGGAGACAGACACATGCTGCTCACACATGGAAGAGAACAGCCTCCTCTTGTGGTCGAATTACAGTAATACATCTAAAGCCCTACAGTAAGCTCATTTCAGCGGCACATATCGTTCATGTGTATTTTTGGGGGAAGAAGGCGAGTCTCAAATATGTAAAGGGCAACGGTGATACCCACCACAGCTGTACCATGTCATGTTGTACATGCACAATGTAGTCGGCCTCTATACAAAATGGAACAAGACGGTGGACTCAGCGCAGGCGCGGTGGCCAAGTGGTAAGGCGTCGGTCTCGTAAACCGAAGATCGCGGGTTCGAACCCCGTCCGTGCCTTTTGTACACCATGCGGTAGACCATTCAATCGTAGATTCATGGACAATGTTGAACTGTTCTGTGCGTGTTGAACATTGTGTCATAGCTACTCTGATGGATTTACACTCACCGCTATCTGTCAATAACGGTAACTTACGTCTAAATGACTAACGGTGTTGTTTGTGTCACATTGTACATATTTTTTGTACATATTTTCTACTGTCATTTTATCTATTTCATACTTTGACTTTTGTACTGTTTATTGTTATGCACCAAATCACAAATACAGATCCCTTGTTTGTGCAAACCAACTTAATAATAACACAGTTTTTTATCCTGATTTCTGATTGATTTAGCACTAAATAAATAAGAGTTCTATTAAATACATTTCAGTGGGCTTGTAAAAAAATTCAAGTGCTTTTTCATTTTTTAATGTGTCTTAACTCTGCTATAAAGGTCATACATTCAGCAATCATTGAATCATAATTATTAATCATTTAATAATAATAATAATAATAATAATAATAATAATAATAATACAAGTGTATTTTTCCATTTAAGCCATTGACCATATTTCTGTGATGTCATTAGAAACAAACTGAAATACAGTATCCTATACGTGCAGAGTCAGCAGATCTTTGGGTTATATTTAAAGAAAGAACAAAGGATGAAGGTAAACCCACCTGCTCTCACTTTTGCCAAGTCTGCATAATCAACAGTTTCTCTTTGCATTTTTCAGAATGTCATCTAACGTAATTTGTCCATGTTTTTGTTCCATCACATTGGTGTAACTTCACTACAATCATGCATACTGAGCTCACACTAGTCAGACTACTACAGTTTCCCGGGTAACGCTCCATGTTGCAGCCTCAATGATTCATATCTGGTCCAGGCTGCAGCGTATCATCTCGTTCCATCTGTCTCTGTAAACAGTCGCAGGAAGGAAACAACTGGAAGCTGCTGCTGCGGGCGTTTTAGATCATCCTCAGTCAGCAGCATCCACAGCACTTCACTGGTGGATAATGTGCAACCTCCAGTCACTGGGACATGAAATGCTGCATTTAACACACAAATCACCTTTATAGATGACTTGTCAGATGGTGAGAAAAAAAAAGCTTGAATATTGTTTTAATCAATCAGCCTTTGCTGATATTATTACTTAGTTAAAGTTGGTCAAACAGATCTAGGGAGAGTTTAAACTGGAGGATAATGTCATCTCAAAAGAACCTTCACCATAGAAGTATATGAATACGTAAGCATGTGACACAGTAGTTGAAATGAGTTTGTCGCATATAAATCCTCCAACACTATAAGGAAAGCAATTATCGGGACCTTTCTAATTACTCTTGCTTTTCACAGCTCCTATTTAAACTCCTGATATAGTAACAGAATATAAGTGTCTGCATTCCTTATGTTTTAATGATCAAACTTGTATTCCCTTTTCTCTGTGTTTGTGTGACACAGGTGGGGGCTGTGTGTCCTCGTTGAATCTATCTTCTCCAAACTGGTGAAAGAAGAGCAGAATAAGAGCTGCCCTTCCAATTAGGAAACAACACATTGCAGGAAATGTGCAGTCCTAAGCAAAACAACATATACCTGGAAATCTGCAGCTAATTGGCCAGATGGTGTCACTACAAGCAAAAGTTTAAACTTTTGTCCACTTACACTTCGTTCTAAGAATATTTGACTCCGTTTGACAATATTCATCATATTTCTCATCATTTTCTCGCTGCTTCCTTTTTCTAACAACTCGTAAATAAATGTAAATTCAGCTCCCTGGTGCAATCATAAGGTAATATAGATGATGCCCACACCATTCTTTATAAAACAACATTGCATTAAGCAAAGGCCTAGATCACTTATATTGTCATGTAAATGAGCTGCTGAGAGCTGTACAGATTTTGTGCAGCATATTTGTTACTATTCCTACATTTACATACATCACTCTAACTGGTATTATGTCTTCCCCTTGAAATATTCATGTAACAAAATTACATTATTAGTCATTAGTGCAGTAGCTTTAAAGGTTCTCTATACATAACACAGAGCATATCTTTTGCCTCCACATGGTTCTCAACATGGGGACAGTTGAGCCGGCGGCTAGCAGCTAACAGTGCAGACAACGGCTACAGTGCCGACAGAGCTAACGCTTGTTAACTTGAGGGGGAACTGACGGTTGGCTGCTGCGCTTTCACGACAACGGCCTCGATCAGGATGACGTCATCAGCGTAAATGTAAACAAAGAACAAAGAAGCTTGGATTCCATCACACACAGAGGGAGAGCGACATCATTCTCTGCTCAGGTAGACATTACTCTGCTATATATTTACATAGAAAACATTTGTTTTGCTGCTATATTTATGTTTTAAATGTATTTAAATATTTACATTTAAATATAAATGACTAAAGCTTCCGTCCTGATACTAGTTTTTCTATCTTTCTGATTGACTTTCTTTTTGATTATTATGTAATGTGTCCTCTGCCACCTGTAAAATAAAAAGAGTTTTCCAAGAAAACACACACAAAGGAGACTGAAATAGGAGGAGGAGGACAAAGGAGTCTGTAACATGCAGTATTTATTGGCAGCAGGTCCGGGTCTGCTGTTGGCTGCACACACATTGATTTCCTTGTTTGTGTGGGCGGTAGTATTCTGAACCCAACATGGATTTTTACACAGTAAATGTGAGGGATTGTACACCATCAAAATCCTGTGTTCAACAGCATTTAAGTTCTCCTTTATAATAATAAACTATATTCAGTACATCAGTAGGTAGCTGAACAAATAATGTGAAAGTGATTTTCCTAAACCAGGGGGAGGCAACCTTAGGATGGCTTAACCAATGGCACACTAGAACAAAGTGGACGAGAGAGTTTTTTAGAAATGTTGGTTCCCTTTTATCCGCATGCCAAATTACCTCTTTCACAGCAATTGTCAGTTGCTTGGCTGGTTATTTACAGTAGTTTCAAGTTTTTTTGTCTTTCCGCATTCCGCGAAGACCGGCCCTACTCTGCCTCTGATTGGCTAGAACTAGTTATTAAGTTAATTACTGATGATGATTGGTGATTATATCATATTATAATGATTTCAACACAAATGTGGATGTTTTCATAAGTATGGCAGCCTTCTCGTATCGAGCTCTTATAATTACGATGAACTGATTACGGGAGAAAAATGTTTTTTTTTAAATGTTTCTACACAAGTTGCCTACAAATGAATGGAATACAATTACCCATCTGCTGAAGACTTACATTTCAATGTGGCGTCATAATAAAAGTAATGTTTATCTTTATGTCGATATGTTACACTAGAACATTTCAAAATGGCGGCCGACCGACCCCTGGCCTGAACATATAGCAGTCCAAACAGGCCTCCAGATCTTCTGCCGGTAAGAAGTCATACTTCTCCCGCACATGGTTGTTATTGTTTATGTTGGGAGCTGTTTAAGCCAAGATTTCATCGTGGGCCATCTGGCTCTCGGCTGGGGAGCCAAACAGTTGATTAAAGAACGCAATTAGCGTGGAACAGGCTCTGTCAGCTCACCCAGCAGGGATTAAAGAATGCACTCATTCATTGTGACAATCATGCTGTTGTGCATACAGTATGTGGGATGGGCGATTTCTTCGATCACAGGATCTGCTCAAGAGTGCCAAACTGCTCCAGAAATGTTAATATAGGGTCAGTTTTTAACCAGGATTTGTACGTCAGCTGCAGCCAGCGTGAACTTTTACAATTCATCAGTCTGCACTGACAGACAGAGGGTCCAGGCCCATGCGGGTGTAGACAAGATGCTGAAGACTGACACAGAGTGACGAAGCCAATTGGCGAAAAACTACACCGCACAAGTGAGAAATCATCAACAAAGTCAAGAGCTGAAATGTCTGAGAGGCCAGTCCCAGACAGCAGGGACAGAAGGGAAGAGTGGGCTGCCAGAAAACCACTCCGAGGAGAAATCTCATCAACCTTTCACGGGCAGCATGCAGGGAAAAGAGAGGGACCAGGATTCAGGCTGCGCTCTGAGAGAGAGTCAGAAGAAAACCGTATGATGCAAATAGAAGTGTTCTCTGTTTGTCTGTCTGCAAACCTGCAAGGCTACTTTTGTGACATTACAGATCACAATATGTTATAGCGTGAGAAAGCACAGCCTGCGTGGAACCGTCAGGAATGCTAAATAGTAGAGGCTACTGCAAAATGTGAAGCCATTTTTCAGTTTCTGATCTTGTGAACTCAAACAGCTGCTGTACTGACTCATTCTGTGCCACAGCTGTGAACATTAAAAAAAAAAAAAATTTCTAACTCAGCACCACAAAAACAAAGCACGTGTGTTTTTTCTCTTTATGTTTATGTTAATACTAAGTGACATATATAACATATGGTTTGTAGCTTTAATTGTATTTATTTTAGAACAGATTACTCATGCAGGAAAGTGGGACTCTGAGCCTCCCTCTTGGATGGAAGCGTATGACTCCCATAACTTCAGAGCTGGTACCCGCTGAAGGTTGGACACAATCGGGCAAGTGTTTGTGGGCCATGACCCAGATACTTATTTCCAGTCCAGGACTTTGGACACTGCACCACCACGGCATCATCTCCCGTTTCAGTCCACACTCACGAGCGGCGCAGTGATTCAACAAAGACACTGTGTTTCCCGTGTGAGCGATGCTTTAGGAGTGTAAACGCTCACTTGAGCAGTTATAACATCTGGGAGGGCACGTGTTCCCTGTGATTACAGCCATGCTGGTGACACTGTTTACTGGGTGTCTGAGGAGAATTTAGGTTTCTGACTTTCACTGATTCGATCTGGAGGAAGTCCCTGAGCCAAACCCAAAACCAACAGCAGTGGACCAAAATAGAGTCATTTACTGCACGAAAAACATTCAAACCCAGAGTCAGTAACAGGTCACAAGAAACTTTAATTCATTAAATCTGTTTTACGTGAATCTAACTCATAATATCAGTGATCATCATTAAGTGGAAACTCTCTAATTGTTTGGCTGTTTGCCCATAAATGCTTGGTTAATTTTGTGTCAGTGAGCTTCATGTTTAGTGTTTGTGAATATGGCGCCATCTGCAGGCCAACACCTAGAATTGACATATTCAAAAAGAGGTGACGTTCTGCGGAGGGACTTTCCCGTTTCTTATTTTTCCACATCCCCAATTCCGTTCCTCACGAGTGACATATATTTCATTCATGACATTCTTTATCTATATACATATTATCTATCTATGTATAGGGAGATCCATAGATAGATATACATATGGTGATATAATTGAGTGATATCTATTATATACACAAACACTATTTTTTATTTCCAATGCTTCCAATGTGAAATGCTTCTCTTTTAGTACTGTAATGAAGAAAACAAGCATCCAATGAGTTCTCATGTGTCCGTAGTCTGCTGTTGAGATCACTTAATAGGTATTTAGTGACTCTCACCGAAACAATCTGTAACTGTGTTGTGATAATATCAAAACCTTTAAAAGGACCTATTCAGCTGGCTGAAATACCTCAATGGAACATGACAATGCAGCTGAAATATTTCCCTCATGGGTTTCTGGGGAAATGTAAAGAAAGTGTCACAGCAGGCTTTAAAATAGAAAAGCAGGAAAACCTCAGTTTTCCTATTAGCGCACAAGATAAAAATAAATGAAAAATAGTTTGGTCAAACAAACCCAAAGTCAACTTAAGAGTTATAAGACAGGCGATGCCCTGTCTGCTGCACAGTTTTTATACAAATAAAGAAAGCACTGTTGTGAGGGCCGGTATCTGATCTTTCCCTCGCTGATTAACATTTCACCTTCGGACTGAGGAACGCTCGAGTTACCTTTCCATTGTGTGATTGTAATCCTTATCACATTCCAGGAAGTACACACAGTGTGTCCGTCAAAATGTAGGTGTTCATTTTGTCTTTTATTAGAACAACATAATCAATATAAAAGGTACAATATAATGAAAAGAGCCTGATGACAACATGACAACTGATCAACAACACATTAAAGTCAAATAACTATGACATTATTACTGTAACATGCTATATTTACAATAGGCCCACAGGACATGCATTTATTGTGTCAGTAAATATTACACATTGGGTGTTCGTCACCGCAGAGGAAATCTGGCCAAAGGGCAAACTTCTGGATGAAAGGTGCTTTTCTCAAACATTTGGCGGCGTTTCTGTCACACTTGCACAGCAGCTTTTCACATTTGTCCTCCAAATCCTCTGCAACAAAAAACACAAAGGTCTTCTTTCAGGGACAAGACGGTGGTTCTCTCATTAACATCGTGTAATTTGTTGTGAATACTTGTTCTAACGCTTGCAAAGTCTTGACTGTATAGTCTTACAAACAAGCCCAGCTTTATTCATTTTGCCTCCTAATGGTTAACTTGCTGCAGCTTCTCTGGAGATGACAGACATCTGGCTACTGAGACGTAATTGTGGTTATTATGAATTTATTTTACGCTGATTTATTTAAAGAATATCATAAGCGACCCACTATTTTGGTACTTAAATACATAAACCCCATTAAGTCTGTTGCTATTTATGTAGAGAAATTACCGTGGTTTATGGGGGCTTAAAATACCATGAAATATGTCGTTCCCCTCCAATTAACTGCTTGTTTACTATTTCCATGGATATTTGTAGATCTGCCTGATCTCTGTCTCATTTTCAGGTTCACCCGTAATGGTGCATTGCATGGTAAAGCATCATATCCAAGTGTGCAACCACATGAAATAAGAAAGCAGCAGCTGTCTTACTTTCAAAATAACAAAATCTCATGCCTACATACACTGGCAGGCCTCATCCCCTCTCCTACAGATAGAAGCAAGACACACAGACTTTATCATTTTTTACATTCGTTTTGTTGGTTTTCTGTCTCATTGTGCATCTTTCTGTAATTGTTTTGCATCTCCTTGGGTTCTCTTTGTGGTAATTTGTGTCTCTTTGTTGTCTTTTTTATGTTTAATTTTTAGTGGGCATTTTGAGTTTTTTCCTGGTCGCTTCGTGTCTCATGTCATTGACATTTTGCAGGTGAAGGCCAGGGGGGGGCCCCTGACACTTTGGGCCCCAGGGCCTGTGTCCGGTAGGCCTATTTAGTAATCCATCCAATGTCTATACATAAGCATTAAAAAGTCCATTACCACACTCAGCATTCTTGTCCTCACACGTCCAATGGTACTGGGCTGTTTTGGTATAGCAGCCAAAACGTTCTGCATCTCCATAACAGCAATCATGTTTGTGGCAACACCTACAGACAGAGAGATTCACAGCATAAATGTTTTATTTTGAAAGGCTGAACTCTAGACAAGGCACGGTCAAGAAAGCAATAGGCGGGTAGTCACCGCGCTGTGGTTTGAATCCCACCGCGGCCTTCTTAAAAGCAGGGCTGAGGTTTTCACAACAGATAGTTAAGACGTTAACTGGCTCGAGGGGGTTCGGTGTCTTGCGGAAGAAGGAGGAAAAAGAAGGAGACGGCAATTAGGATTTGGGTGTGGAATTTGTGGAACTATTTTGAGATACCCATTGGAGCATGAGTGAGTGTGCTGAATTTGGACATCATTCCCTCCTTCTATACCATCGCACAGCACTTATGGTTCAGTCGACTCATTCAGAAACGGAAACTGTGTGTAAGGAAGGAGGAGGCGAGACTGAGAGGAGGCTAAACATCACCATGGCACGCTGAATTATATCTTTGGCATCACGTAATGTATAGGTGGGCCGTATATAGTGTCAGCTGAGTGTGTACATTTTGGCTCACACTGTCATCCAGATATTCTTGAAAATAAAGAACCCTGACAGTGTTGTGTACTTTCTTGAGAAGAGTGTGATTAAAGCCGGTATCCTCACCAGTCGGCCTTGTCTCTGGGCCAGCCTTGACCACCCAGACCACAGTAGCAACCGTACATCATGTAAGCCAAGGCAGATCTCCCCGTGCTGCATTTGATGGCTCCTGCCAACTCCAGTAACCCTCTTTTGGTCCGCTGGGACCTGCGTGTCGCCACAGAGGCCGCAGCCACTGCGGAGGGAAGTGAAGAATGGAAGAGGAAGAACAAACTCATCTCTCATCCTGTAAACAAGTCTCAGGTTGTGCACACCCATCCACAATGTTTAGGGAAGCTCTGTCCGACTGAATATGTGGTAATATGGGATATATGGTGCGATATTCAGGGTTGGACACAATAATAGGAGCTGCTGTCTCTTTGACACAATTAAACAAAATTGTCTTGTGTTAGATTGTTAAGTGTTCCTTTTCTTTTGTCCACATATACACTGAAGCTTGCCAGTTTACATAGCTAAAATCAATGCAGTCTGATACAACAGAAATCCTACCGTCATGGTTGTAATGTTCAGTTTTCATTGAGATGTGTTGATTCAACGTTATGATCATTTTGGAGGATGGAAGTGGAACTTCATACATACACTCAGTTGTCAGTTTATTAAGAACACCTGGTTACATCTAATGCATAATGGTCCAATAAATCCGACCTGCATAGGTTACAATGCTTTTGTTGAGGTACACGCATTGATATGAACAGAGTGGGCAAAATAATAGAAACACGTCTATACAGTTAAACAAACTAAGTAGGACTCTGAGAATTGACTTTACACTCACTCACATCTCACACCTCCACCAGAAAGCCAGGTTCAGGCTTGAAATGAAGTAGAAAAGTGAAAAGTAGAAAATGTTGTGCAGCAAAGCCGGTTGAGTTTGTTTGCACTAGAATAACACTTTCACTGAATCACTCTGCAAACACCAGTAGCTTCCCTTCCTGTTACCTTGTTGCACTCTCTCTGAGTCCTTCAAATTACTTTTCAAGAATTTCATCACTACTTCTACTTGGAGCTCCACTATAAAGTGAAAGAAATCTTCTTACCAGATAACAGGAGAAGTATCCAGCAAAACGCAGCCATGGCAGGCAACAGGCGGCTGAACTCCACACCAAGTGTTCACGTACACCCAGTGGGTGTAGCATTGGGTGGAGAGCTTTTTTTAGATGCTGTTTGTATAATCTCCTGAGCATCACCATTGGCCGCAGGCTAATCCAGTGCTTGTCAAACGGTACGCCCCCTAGAGGACACATACTGCAGGATGGGACTGCTTTCTGCTCAGCAGTGTGGGACCAGTGCTTGTGTGTTTATCTCCGGGCTTCAGGCTGCTAATGTTGTGTACCAGATGACATTTTTACTTTTCTGGACACACAAATATGAAAATCAAATATATATAGATAGATAGATAGCAATTAAAACACATCTTTCCATGATTTAAGACATTGTTATTTCTTTTCTAAATGTTTTTTGTCTTCATTCTGGGATGTTGCACCAATCCTGCGAGACAATATTCATGAAAAAAAGATTCTCTTCCTGAACTATGTGTGACTCAACTGCAGGGAGGCTCAAAACAAATCAAACATACATTTTACAGACCGGAGTCACTCTGGATGATCACTGATTTATTTATTTGTTTACATATAAGACTCAAGTCATTTTTGAGCTTTCTAAGTGTCATCTGTGTAAATTGAGTCCAGAGAAGATATTAGAAATGAATCAAACAACTTAGAGTATAGAACGCGCTGTGTTGAGTTGAGCACAGATTTCATTGAGCTTCAGGGCTAATTGTTGCTGACAGAGAGCGTTTTTAGTTTCTGTAAGCAACACAATGTGTGGTTCCACTTCCTCACAACAAAAGCACCTTCCAGATTATGGCACTTACACTTTGATAATATAGTTTCCCTCCTTAATCATGAAGACTCATCCATCTTGTAAATAAACATGTCAGCAGGTGAATAGAAAATACCTTCTTTCCATAAAGCAAACTGTAGCTATCATAATTGTCAGTGTGATTTACTGAGCAGCACTTGTGTTTGAGTTTAACAGCTGAGATTGTTTATTTGACAAATTGCAGAGCTGATCTGGAAATGGCATGAATCCTGTCATATCTTTGGGTTTCATCTTTTTATTATGTTTTCTGAAAGTGTATTTTCAGCCCTGGACTCCTTTGTCATTCATTATGTGGGAGCAGCTGGCAGTAATATCAGGGCAGCTCCATCATAAAAGGCACACGCTTTGGGTTTGGATAACAGGGGACATATAAGTCACAGCGTTTTGTGATTCAGTTCCTCAGCGATGCTCCTGCACAATGTGAGATAAGCGCCTCCTCCTGGCAGTTATTGTAGCTGCCGGGGTGACTGCTCTTCATGAGAGGAGACACATCCCTCCATCCCTGTATATCTGATTATTTTCAGCTCAACCTATCCATCGCCACAAAACATCCGGTGAATGTTTAGATCGTATCGAGCTGAACACCTGCCTGGGAAGCCTGACTGAGCTACAAATGTGCAACGAACCAGGCCGAGAGCTAAATCCCAGACAATTTACGTTGTTTCATTTACTTGTTTTCTTGACATTAGCCTGCCAGAAGGTCGAGGTTGAAATCCTATACCTGAATGAGAGATGATGAGATTTTTCAGATTAAATGAAAAACACTGGACACGCTTCAGCCTGAGAACCATCCTGAGGATTATAGTGGTGAGTTAAGAAAGTTAATGGACTTGTGTGTGTGTGTGGGGGGGGGGGCTTAAGCTGTCTTCCTCCTCACACATATCTATGGATCTGCTGCCCTTATATATCTATAATTGTTTTGATAACTCTAATTATATAACGGGCAAACTCATAATTTCTACATGACAAAATGAAAGATGATCAAATAAATGATGGAGGAAGAAAGAAGAGAAAACCGAACTGATTTCAGAAATAAGAGGGGTTGAAAGACGGATCTTATTCCTAATACTGGTTTAGTATTATAACACTATTGTAATACACAATCCTTATATCTACACATTGTATTACTTCACTTTATTAGTGTGTTTTGTCCCTCTGCCTTTATACTTCACAAATGTGCAAATTACATTTTTTCTACAATGTATGAACTTTTTCCTGAAACTAATTCCTTTATCAGCGTAGAGTTTGACATGTCTGCTTCCTTTAAATGTGTTGCATTATTGTGTTAACAGAGTCCAGCTGCATTAGATTACATTACATCCTTTAAAAAACGGGATCCAGCTGGTTTCACATTCAACCTATTTAGGTATTCTTTAAACTAATATGCTTTCAAGGTTGCTCTCCAACAGTAACTTGAACCTGGAAACGAAAGGATTAAGTTTTAAACTGAGAACAAGAACATTTATTTTATTTTCCTTGAAGCTGGAGCTGAAGCTCATTACTCCTTGTGTTGTCCCGAGCCTCTAATGTGTGAAGCAAAGTTCCACATTTACCAGAACACGGGATCCGAGAGGCTTAATGCGTTGCTCAATTCCAAGATGAAGAACCAGAAACTTTCAAAAAAAGATTTGCAGGAAGGACAGTTGAGGGTGAGAGCAGTTTTCATTGCTTCAGGCTTAACAGTCTGAACCGTGACTGGCTTTGTAGATTTGGTTGAAGAGATGGAAACAGAGTGTCTTAGTGTATATTTTAGCAAAGGGCCTGAAGGATTTGATCATTTTTTGAATTAAGATGAAGCCCCCAGTGTGGATCTTCAAGGTTGCATTAATATATTGGCAAATGCATTGAAAGGGGGGAAATCATGTACAATTCATTAATTCCTAAAATATGGCAGTATGCATTTATTTTAGATATAATACTGACTTTTTGTCACATGATGGTCAACCTCTGTTGCAGCTATATGCTTCTTCGTAAAATAAAATGTTTATATTTAGTGAAGGCATCACTTTCAGCTCCATTTCCTTGATGTGTCAGTTCTCTGTTGTTTGCCTGAAGAAAGTCATTATACCTGCATACTCACTCACTCACTTAATACACATAGTGTGGCTCAAAATCAAGACATTAGATCCACACATCCAAACGGATGCCAATCATTCCCTCAAGGGAAGTATCCTCATTAGCACATAAGGCAAATGAAAGGAAACCACAGCTATGTTACAAATGAACAACATAAATATATAAGAAATGCATGTGTTTGTGCTTTACATATATCAAACAGTCTGTATTGTTACGATTACTAATAGAGACGAGGTCATTTTCCGTGTGGGGACGCTGTCGTGTCCGTCCACCGCCTGTAGAGGGCAGCACCGCGCTGGAGTCGGTGTTCGCTCTACATTGAATCAAAGAAGAAGAAGAAGCAACGGGCGGCCTTCAGCGATACAGCACATCTAGCTAAGTTATTTGGGCTAAAACGAGAAATCATTTCCCCTCCTTTTGGATAACCGACTTAAGGGTCGTTTGGAAACAAAGATCCATTCATGTAAGTATGTTTAGCGGCCATTGTTGGATAATTTATGTGGTATTTACCAGCTCTCAGGCGGGAGCTAAACGTCAACTGCTCGCTATTGTTTGCGTTGGGGAACTAGTTTAACTTGACATGCCGATGCTTTGTTAGGTTCAGAGTACTTCCTAGAAACTTGGTCGGGTAACGTCACGTAGCTCGGTTAGGCCGGTGTGTTCCCAGCACCGGAGAGCACTGTTGCGTTTCAACGGTTAAGATGTTGCCGTCTGTTAAAACTAATGTGAGCAACGTATTGCTAACCCGTTGCTAGCAAATGATGACTGCTAACTAGAAGTCTACTCTCGGCGGTTCCCCCCCGGCCGCGGGTAAAACACACACGTGCGCTAAATGCGATGGGTCCATTATCGGACACCTCCCTGTCCGAGGAGCTTCCTCATTCCCTAAAACTTGACTTAAAGGATGTTTCCTTCACACAGTCAGATGACGTATAGATGCCTGTTCATCTGTGAAAGCTTCTATATATATACATATGTTCATGCCCTTAGAACAAAGTTATTTTTTTGCTTTGCTCACCAAAACAGGACTTAAAGCCATAGACTGTATATAAGAAAAAAGCTTATATCATCACCCCGATCCTTTAACCCAGATCCTGTGTTGTTTAGAAAGTAGTTTTGAAGAGATCGAAAACCAAACAGTAATGGATTATTGAACATGAGCTGTGACGGGACCGGGTTGACATTTAATATCTCTGACAAAAACTCTCACGTTATATGCGCCAATACGGGTTTATTATTCGTATCGTGTGAAACACTAAACATCTGCTTGAACATAAACCCCCAAAAGCTGAAGAATGAATCAGTGCAATCAAAATGATGTCCGATAATGGACCTCCTGCTTCCAGATGCTACGTTTTAAACAGTTAACCCGGGACAACAAGTGCACCGTTTATCGTCCGCAGCTTCGGATATGTACTTTTCATTCTAATGTTCATTATACAAGGCTGTTACGTCAACGTTATCTGCTCGCAATCTGGTGAAAAATGTGTAGTCCAACTACCGGAACTACATGTGTGTCGTCATTACTAAATGCGGAAGCCATGAACGCTGAAGGCAAGAAGCCTTTCATTAATATAATGTGTGAACAGCGAGCATGTGAACTGTAAACCGGTCGGACAGCCTGCTCAGGAAGACTGATGAGTGGTTCTAAGCTGTCATTGTTTTTTCTTCTTCTACCAGTTGGTTAAATACTGTGTGTATCATACTTCCAGGTGCCGACAGAGGAGTGTATATTAATACAAACATGTCCGAAGCGTGTCAGGACAGAAGGAGTCGCTGGCAGGAGATCCAGAAAGGCCTGCAGTTCATCCAGTAAGTGTCACGGCTGAGATGCTTGTTTAAGGAAGCAGACATGTGTGCGGTGTAATGACTCTTCTACCACTAGTCTTCTTGTCCTATCTTGGAGATGTTGCACAGGATCAGTAGATGAAGACCCGCATGGCGCTTTGTTGTTCGGATCAGTTGGCTGTCAGCGGGGCGGCTGATTACCGTCTGGCTCTCCGTTACTTTTGTTTTTAATGTGGGATATTCCACTCATCTGATCTGAGCTCTATGTTCACGCGTCTGTCTGGCGGCGTGTTCACACATTGTTTTCTAGAACGATGCCAGACAGCGCAGTGTTGCCTTCCATCCGATCTGACGGGGCCTTTCATTTGTAAAACAAAAGTGATACTTAGAATGCTGCTGTATAGTCAACGTGAAACTCCACTGATGTCATCATGTGTAAAGTGGGACTGATAAAGAAATGTAACGCCCGAGGATCTCCATTAAACCGAGTCCACAAACGAGGAAAAACGGCTTTAAATGGCAGCAGCCGAACTAGAGACCAGTCAAACAAAACAACCTCACGGTGGTTAGTGCATGGTTTGCCATCATGGCATTTAGTGACGCAACCTTTTGATTATTTCGTTGTTTTCCAGTGAAACAAAAATGAAAGCGAACGGTTGTTTAAGGAATGTTGCTTTTGCTGACTTTTAATGACATCAGCACCTGCACACACAGCAACCTGTCAAATCACCGACCCCACACACACACACACACACACACACACACACACACACACACACACACACACACACACACACACACACACACACACACTTATTGTGCTCTAATCCAAACTGTTACCTCTCATTCGTTGTTCTTTTTGACACTTTAAAGGTTTGTAACGTGAACTTTCTCTCGCTTTCAGGTCAACCCTTCCTTTTCCCGGAAGTCAAGAGCAGTATGAGGTGAGCGGTGTACATTTTCACGTGGGCGTCTTCCAGCTTCCATCTCGTATCGGCACTCGTGCTGTATTGAGATAAAGTGATTTAAGGGATGCCGAGTGAGTCACATTCTGTGTGTCTGAATGAAAAGAGCAGCCGGCTGTTTGTTTAGCACAGATTGGTTCTCTTCCTGTCTGCAGGTGTTCATTAAGGATCTCGTGTGGAATCTTTTTGGAGAAGGAAACGACGTGTTTAAAGAAGGCGAATGGACAAAATCCATCGAGATGTACACCGAGGCCTTGAGTATAGCAGAGTATGCTGACTCGGAAGAAATCTGTGTTCCAACGAGTTTACTGGAGAAGCTGTATGCAAACCGAGCTGCCGCCTACCTGAACATAGTTCCGGTGAGTAGGTGACCGTCACCCTTGAGCTTCTTTTCAGTCCCAATCACTTCCCCTCTCCCTCTGTCTCGACCACACATTTTACGTTGTTGTTTTTTTAGCAGGTTTGTATCTGATAAAATCGCCCTCAAATGTCGTATTCGGGGACCCAGGGTTTCCCTAAGCCTGGGCTGCTCGCTCAGATTGTCCTAGAGCAGAACACGATTCACAAAATGTCAGAACACAACAGCAAATAGCTTCTTAAATGTCACTGCATTTCCAGAAGAAGAGCTCTGTTTTGTGCCGGTTTATTGTCCTCAGATGCTCAGACCTTTCTGGTCCATGAAGCAAAGTTAACCATGAAGTGGTTTTGTTGGGACACGTACTCCATGTTCTTCATATACATTGTGTACATAAATATCTCTGCACTTCATCAACCTTCACTCTCCGAGTCTATCCTACCTCATCACACAGTACGTGTCTTAAAAAGCTTATCTGTGATTGGCTCCCTGTAGTGCTAATGCCTGTATTATGACATAAATATTGAGACATTAATCATAGACATAGGGTGTGACTGTCTTCATACATCAACAATGAGCGCTAGAATCTCCCCTTACATCATGTACCTGGGTCCACAGAATGTTTGGATTGTGTACACTCTTTTAGTCTTTCTTCATTTCAAGCACTTAGTGTCATGATAGGACAAAAAAAGAAGAAAATACAGGAGGTAGAACTCAGAAAGAAGTCACATGAAGCACATTTTTACTGTTAAACTCCAGCTCCTCCCACTAAACAGACTAAGAGTGTCTGTTATCCTGAGGACACACAGGTTTATTAGCTAATGAGACTAAATGGAGCTGACGTCCTCTGTGTTGTTCTTGTGGAACAATGTTTTACTTGTTTCACTTTGAATCTACTTTGCCTACATCACAGGATGTAAAGGTAAACATAGTGCGGCCGTACCTTACAAGACTCGACCGCAGCTTTTATTCAAATGTGGCAGGACGGCAACCAGGCCTCCGCTGTTGGTTGCCATTTCTAAATGTTATATGTTGAGTGATTTAAGATACTGTGCAGTTCTGTCACTTTCATAATGAAAACGTGACCTAAAAGAATAGAAGCTTTGTGTTTTCCCGGCTATACGACGCATCACTGGTTGTTGTTCGTCCCTCAAGTGACCCCCAGAATCAGCTTGTCCATCATCTCTCCCTTCAGAGATGAACTTCAATCTGTCTTGATTTTGCTGAGTCAGCTGAATCCCCCCTGACACGTAGACACAGAGACCGGCAGAGCCGACACCACATCGTGGAGCATCACACCGGCAAGCCTTCCTGTCGATCCTTCTTCGTCTAGACAGGACAGCTGATATCTGACTGTTCAGATGTTACCTGTGCGTCAGGTTAAAGTTCTGTCACACAGCATACCCGTAAGATGTTTCTAGGTCTCAAGAATAACAATTCAAAACATACCGGCCACATATTTCTCTTTGAACGCTGTTCATCTGAAATCTGAACTCAGGCTCCACTTTAGAAAAACGTCCATTAGAGAAACACTGATGCTTTCAGAGGAACATCGGGGTCTTCTCTCCCGTCGGTGTGATTCTGCATTAAATCTCGTTCCACGGCGGTAAAAACCACTCAGCTGTCTTCAGGGAAACCACACCCCCCACCCGACTCCACTCACCCAACACGTGAAGTCAATTCCTGAACAAACAGCGGCTACTCTATTCTGTGTTGCAGCACAGTGGTTAAGTACAGCTGTTCTAACTGTGGGACGTGTCTGTCCTCTCTCTCTCTCGCTCTCTCAGGGACTGTACGACCAGGCGCTAGAAGACTGTGAAAAAGCTCTCCATCTGAACGAGGGGAACTACAAAGCGCTGTACAGGAAAGCAAAGTCCCTGAAGGAGATGGGGAGACATCAAGAGGCCTACGAGGCCGTTGCCAAATGCTCTCTAGCAGTGCCTCAGGTGAGGAGCAACACCTGCGTGTGTAGTGTTGATTTATCCAAATGTGCTGGAGAATCCACTCAGAAAACAAAGAAATAAGCAAATTGAAACTCCGTTTCTGTTAGCGCGCTACCTTTTAGTTTGAATGAAGACATTTCAGGGAACACTGATGTACGTCCAACTCCGGTTTATTTAGCAGTCACATTTAGTTTAAGAGATTTTCTTTTTTTTAATGTACAAAATGGATCAGTCTTGATGCAAAACTACATGTGTGCAAATCCCTGCAGATGAGGATAAAAAACATTTCAATACAGAGTGTCGGAAGATATTTGGTTAATGAAAATGACCGCTGTGGCAGTGAATGCCGTGAGTGTGATTTGAATAAACAAAGTCCCTTTGCATTGTCTCCCCAGGATACTAGTGTCACAGACCTGACTCAGGACCTTGCCAAAATTTTGGGATTGAAAATCCGTAAAGCTTATGTAAGGAGTAAGGTATGTGTGTCTGAACTATCTCAAACCAACGCGGCACTGAAGGCTCGTGTAGTGAAGTCCTTCTTCTACATGAATCTCTCATTTAATTTGAATTCATGGCAATTGTTTTGCGCATGCATGGAGCCCTAATTGAACTAATCTCTGTTTTAACAGCCCGCCTTGAATGTTTTGCGAGCGTCAAGTTATCAAGATGCATCATGTGAGAAGGTACGCAGCACAACGATCTAATACATATCTGCTTACTCTGCCAAGTAACACGTTGTTCAAGGGTTGTCTTCTGTTCTTTCCTTCAGTTTTCTCATGGCCCGTCTTCAGTTGAAGATATAGAAATTGGTAAGTATTGTATTAAAGCTTTGATTTGTTACTTAAACGGAGAAAGGATGAAAGTCCACCCCCCCCCTGTTCTCCCCTGACGTGTCTAGAAGTGCCTCGGCGGACCCAGGAAAGCAGTGTTTTGGCTCCAATCCAAGCTCCGCTGCCGGTGCTGCCGCCTCTAAATGAAGCAATAGCGGATGAACTTCCTCTCAACAACATCATGTCATCCGTCACCCCGTCCGAGCCGCCGGGCTTCGAGTCCGTGTCCCTGCCCGCGTCCTCGTCGGTCCCTCTTCCCGTTTCCTCGTTCGTCAACGGGTGCAGAACCAGTAAGCCTTGCACGATGCTCGAAAACAGTCAAGATTTCGACGCAGACATCATCGGGGACGACCTCGACGATCTCCTGGACCAAGCCGGCCCCGAATCAGCCATGGTCAGTGAGCGGATGTGACCGCAGGGTCTCGGTGCGTCGACGTCCGAGCGCGAGTGTTGACTTCTTTGTTTTGTCTCTTCTCCTTCAGGTTATTCCCACAATGAAGGGGCCTCTTCCTCTGCCAACCAGTATTGCCTCGGGCAGCTCCATGTCGAGTCCATTCCTGATGCCATCGCACATCAACCCGTTCCTCCACAGCAGCGCCCAGCAGTGCACCGTCACGCTGCCCCCGCTCTATCACAAGTCGGGGTCAAGCACCTATTTTGGCATGGACACTTTTGATGCCCTCCCCCCACCGCTGGACTCCCTGGATAGTCTCAACATTACCGACTATAAAACAGGTACGCTGCTTTGTTACCCGGTCTATCGATGTGTACAAATATCAGCTGAAAAATACGTAACCTGCTTCTTTCATTTCTCCCATCTGTGAAACTTTCAGATTATGCTCAGAGTCCATTCATTCCACAGGTAATCTTTGTTCATGAACCATTAGTCGTTGTCGGGCGTTGTTACAGCCTTCCATTAGGTCTCATTTCACATTTGTTTTTTTTTGAGCAGCTGAACAATATTGAAAGCCCGATGGGGATGGCTGTGGGAATGCCTGAGGTGAAGGGTCTTCCTGCTGCTGTGGATTTAGCAAAGAACCCGTTAGCTGACACTCATGAGTTCAAACAAGCGTGTTCAAGCTGCTACGTCAAAACTGGTGAGGAGTAGTTTTTAACGGTCCTGTGTGTGTGTGTGTGTGTGTGTGTGTGTGTGTGGGGGGGGGGGGGGGGTCCTTGGTAGGGAAGCACTGTTTGGTGTAACTCGTTTCTTTATTCTGGCCCCACAGGGCCCGGAGTGTTGGATTACACGCTTCATACAGAAGAGCACAAATGCAAAAAGGACGCTTTACTCGGCAGAATCAAACACTCGCCAGACAAATCGTGGAAGCTCATCCGACCACGACCAACGAAAACCCAATATGTTGGACCTTATTACATTTGTAAAGGTAACGTTTATTAACCTGTACAGTCCTGCAAAGCGGATCCACTTGCCTTCATTAAAGCATTTAAAACCATTTTCTGTCTTTTCTTTGCCTACAAATCCAATTGGTTCTTCCCCCAGAGGAGCAATGATCATTAATGTATTATTTTGTTCTACAGATTGTTAATGAAAGTGTCAGTTCCCTAGGCCTGGTAACGTTTTCACCATTACTTGGGCGTGCGTGTCTGTCTCATCCTACTCGTATTTATTAGAAATATATATATTAACTGATTCAATGAGCATTTGTAGCCGCTGCTGTCACTTTGTCCACGTGGCTGCTGCTGCTGTTGGCCACACTCGTCATGTGTTGATGGCAGCCAGCACTAACATGTCAGCTGTGTTGTTTCAGAGGTGGCTGTTGGGAAAGAGTGCCTGTACCCGGGCCACTGCACATTTGCATACTGCCAGGAAGAGATTGATGTTTGGACTCTGGAGCGGAAAGGCTTCATCTCCAGAGAGCTGCTCTTCGATCCTTACGGGCCCCACTCCAACATCCGGCTGACTGTCCCCAAGATCCTACAGGAGCATCATGGGATATTCATGTTTCTCTGTGGAGTGAGTGTTTCATTTCACCGTGTTGTATGTAGTTACACAGGTAGTGCAGTGGCACAGTGCATGCTGGGAGAAAACTCCTCGGATGTTTCTTACATTTATAAACTCTGATTTTTCTTTTCCATTAAATACAAAACGTTTGGCGTGATAACTGTAATGCTGTGCTTCCCATTGGAGCCTCGTTTGTTAGTAGTAGCTGGACTACTTGGATCATTTAAGGACTTTGAGACTGATGCTTGATGGCATTTCACTGTGTGAAGACTCCAGGTCATCCATCCAGAGAGATGTCAGCGATGTAGGGAAACTAATGTGTTTTTACAGATTATTGTAATTTTCCAAATGCATGTTGTTGTTTTGCAGGTGTGCTTTGACCACAAACCCCGAATAATCAGCAAAACCAACAAAGACGACCTCTCACTCTGCTCTCATCCGGTGACGAAGCACGACTTTGAGGATCAGAAGTATGTCGGCTCGCATTTTACGGCTCTGAAGCCACCGTTCAGTTCATTCATAGTTAATTATCTGTAAACAATGTGAGCGAATAAGAGCAGGATTATAAACTTGTGGACGTCGGTTGTCTCGTAGGTGCCTGGTCCACATTTTGAAGGAGAACACGGTTCGTTATTCCAAAGTCCGACCCTTGAGTCCTCACTGCCAGCTGGATCTTTGTCGGCATGAAGTGCGCTACGGCTGCGTGAGAGAGGACGACTGCTTCTACGCCCACAGCCTCGTCGAGCTGAAGGTCTGGATGATGCAGCACGAGCTCGGTGAGGCTTTTTAAAATACTCGTAACCAGGGCTGCACGGTGTGGTACCTGGAACACGTTCTAAAACACCTTTAGCAACACTTTACTATAATTGAGTTATTTAGCCGATTATTTATTTGTTCTTCTTTTGCATCTTATAGGTATCACTCATGAAAGCATCGTCCAAGAGGCAAAGAAGTTTTGGAATTCAACAGCGTCGTTGCAGGGAGCCCAGGTGAGCCCAACTTAAGGACTGTTCACTGATAATTTGAAGAGTTTGTTACCTTTCAATACGGCCTGATGACTTTGACTTCAATAATATATATATTTCTCCACTAAACGTTTGTCTGTGATATTTTTCTCATGGGATTGTAGAAATGTATCATTTATCTCTCCATTTCCTTGGACTTGATTGACGCTGTGGGTTTAAACTCGATAGGCGTGTGTTTTTGGCTAAACATTTTCGGTGCTTTGTGTTAATCTGAGTCGATTTAACCAGTCCTTTGAATTCCATCAGCAGCTGTCCAACACACAGAGGAGGTTTGGGCCTCCCAATCTGAAGATGATGTTTGTTTGTGGCCAGTGCTGGAGAAATGGCCAACTCAGCGAAGCTGACAAAAACAAGAAGTATTGCTCAGCCAAGGCGAGACACACGTGAGTACTACAAAGTCTTGAACGCACATTAATTGAGGACCCCGGAGGTGAATCGATGAGCGACTTGGCTTCTCTCTCTGTCTCAGGTGGGCTAAAGACCGGCGGGTGGTGCTCGTAAGTTCCCATGAAAGGAAAAAGTGGACGACAGTCAGACCGCTTCCAACCAAAAAACCCATCCCGTCTCAATTTGAGGTACGTGCCGAACATTTTACTCCTCTACGGCCGGTCTTTGTGTCTCTGATTAAAACAAATCTCCTGCAGTTGTCAGTAAATGTTATTTTCCCCCATTCTTAGATTTGCATGCATGTGACCGCTGGCAAGAAGTGTCAGTACATTGGGAATTGCACGTTTGCTCACAGTCTAGAAGAAAAAGACCTGTGGACCTACATGAAGGAGAACAACAGTGAGTTCTCTCTTGCTTGGTAGAACGTGATTAGTGTGTTGATGCACCGAGTGTAATCGTTTGATTTGCCCTCGTTTAGTTCCAGACATGGATCAGCTGTATGAGCAGTGGCTCCAGTCTCAGAAGCCTGGCTGGGGGGACGAGACCCCCAATAACTCTGTGAGGGAGAACGGCAAACAGATCCACATGCCGACAGACTACGCTGAGGAAGTGGTGAGTTCAAAACGCACTCGGTGGTATTTAGATTATTACAGGGCTGTCCTCAAGCAAGGACATTAACACTCGTACTAGTGTGTCAACTGAGCAGTCAATTTAATCAACAGATCTGTGAAACACAAGTTAGAGCGTCTTTAGCTTCTGTACTGTGACGTGTTCCCACTGAACAGCAATGTTTGAGCGATGTTCAGGTTAAAGAGGGATTTAAATCAAACGCGTCTCATTTGATTGGACCGCTGAAAGTGGGCGGGCTTAGAATGTAGTGCGATACGGAGCTTCTGGGGCCGGTGACGCCACAAGTTGTTAATTGTTTGGTGGATGTCATGATATTATTGGTTGGTACCAAACGTCATATTTAGTTTGTTAAGAAGATATAAAACAGTTTTTTTCAGAAATTTTTTGGATGTATTGTTAGATCTGTGTGATCTAAATGGGTTAAAAATACATTATTTTATTTCATCTGGACTTTAAATCTTATGTTCACCAGAGATGTGGTCACACATTTCTCGGGAACAAGTCATTCAGCAAAAAAAAGAATAATTGACTAAAGAAATCTAAAACCAATAATTGCTCTAGATTATACAGTATATCTTGAGGGCCACGTTTTAGTGAAACTAAACAGCTTTCTTTATTACGTTTAGGATCTTAAACTGTTAAACTATTAGTTATGAAAACATACCATAGTAGCTGCCATGTTGTATCGCTTTCTTTCGGTAGATAATCATTTAGTCAGAATCTGTGGGTGCAGTCACAATATTTGTGTTGTTTTAATGTAGTTATGTACCAAGTGATTTAAATGATTAAGCGAGCGGTAACCAGTCATTCGTGTAAATGAAACCGCTCCGTGTGTGTTTTCACAGGCCGGCAATCACTGTTGGCTGTGTGGTAAAAACTGCAACAGTGAGAAGCAGTGGCAGCAGCACATCACGTCAGAAAAACACAAAGACAGAGTCTTCAACTCTGAGGACGATCAGAACTGCTGGCAGTATCGGTTTCCCACGGGCACTTTCAAAGTTTGTGAGAGGTAAGATGACCGCCGTACCTCACCCGTCCATGCTCACCCGTCCGTGCTCACCCGTCTCTCTCCGGTGGATTGTGATGGTTGAACCTTTTTTGATCTTGTGTTCTCGTAGGTTCCTCAAAAGCACGTGCACAGAGGACGATTCGTGTAAGCTGGCTCACGGGGAGCAGGAACTGAAGGAGTGGATGGAGCGCCGGGAGTTCCTTTTGATGAAACTTGCCAAAGCCAGAAAAGACCATCTTATAGCACCGAATGACAATGACTTTGGGAAATACAGTTTTCTGCTTAAAGACATTATTTAATGGTGCGATGACGATATTCATGCTCACTTGCAGCTAATGCAGTATTCAAACAGTGGAGTCAGGTGATCCCTGAGGGGCCTCGAGGAAACAGCCTGATCGCAGCATGATTTTAAAGAGGCCGCTCAGGACCGGCGCTCTGATTGGTGGCTGGTTTACTCTGATCTGGACTACAGTAGTGTTATCGTTAACAGCAAAACACTGAGTGGAAGACACCCGGAGCTTTGCTATGTGCCATTCAGCAGAGCGTCTGGTAGACGGGGCTGAGAGCGGCACGAGTAAACCTCCATCAGAGGCGTGTTCAGATAAACGTTGACCTTAAAGTAATTTCTTTTCCCAAACCGTTTCTAATGTGTTAACGACCTTTACAGTTCCATGTATGGGATACTTAAATTGAGAGTTCAGTTGACATTCTCTTATTTTAATCCTTCATAGGTCATTTCCATTTATCTATTAATATACCAGTGTAATGGACACCACTCCAAATAAAGCTTCTTTTTATAAACTGTTTTAACTGCTGCGTGTTTTATTCATCACTGGTGGGAAGAAGTGTTCAGATGTTCGACGTAATTATAAGTAATAACACACTGTAGACATATTTCAAGTAAGAGTCTGGTAGTAAAACCCTTAAAATGCTAAATTAGAGATTCAGAGCACATGTGTGATTGAGGGGTTGCCTCCACATGGCTCTCAACATGGCGGCTAGCAGCTATTGGTGTTTACCTGAGGAAGTACTCTCTGAAAGTACTCCAGCGTAGTACAAGTACCTCAAAATTGTACATTCCATCATTATGTCACAGGCAGATTATAAATGGATATTTTTCTGTAGAACTCGAGATGGATTGTATTACGTCGTCGTTGTTTTTTAACAATCTTAATCTTTGTGAATCCTGGTTCAGTGTGTAAAAACATCTAAATTCAGTATTTGGTAGAGAAAAGTAGAAATCATCTTTATTTAATATTTGTACAAACATCTTATTGAGGAGGAGCCGAGTGGGAAATACAGAATGCACAAAAACAAGTGTGTTTTCTCACGTGGCCGTCTTTGTCAGTGTTGCATCACACCTGACATGGAGTAGAACCCACCGCTCAGTCTCTGGTCGAGCATCACTTGCATGCTGCGTGAAAGGAGCAGGTGGTTCTGCTTTCAGGGCAGCACCCGCTGCAGCTCCTCCACCTCCAGCTTCCACATCCTTCTGTGCAGCCCAGCGAGCTCCGAGAGGTCGGCCATCTTCACGGCACGGATCACCGGCTCCGGGGAAGCGACCGTGATGACGCCCATCACCATGACATATTTACCTGCAAAAACAGCAATAGTTTAAGGAAACACAAGTTGCTCCGTGGAGATGTGGCTCATTTAAACAAAACAGGAGTCAAATGGATTGAGTGAACACTTTTAGTCCACACACTACGCATAATCATCAGTGGTGTCATTAGTAAAACAAGATTCATATGTTAAACGAGAGGAATGCTTCATATTCTGAGCTTGTGAAGTTGCAGTGTTCTACACATCTCCACAAGAGTGTTAAGGCCATAACAGACTTGTGTTAATATTCTTTCCTTATACAATTGAAATTGTTTGCTGCTCCTATGAAACTTTAAATATTTCTTGACTGTGGTGATGTATTTTAAAATGTGCAGTTACTAGATATAAGAAAAGGCTGCAACAAAACAAATGACAATAAAAATAAGTTATTGACGATTAGATCAGAATAATCCAGATCTAAGTCCAATGTGATCTGAATGGAGAATAAATAACTTTTTTTTATTTCCTCAAACATAAAGGTTTTGTAAATAAATGAGACATAAAACACGACATGTGTCACTATTTTACACTGTATAGAAATGATTAATTGATTAATCAATAATTAATACTAACTATTATACTTCACTTATTACCAGAACACAGATTCTGAAATACAGTGGCCTGGGCCCCTGTAGCTGTTTAAATGTATTCTTTATGTATAAAAGTATTCATTGTAGACAAGTGAAATAAATATGTATACCACCTTTGAAACATTAAATCTAAAAAGTCTTCATATGGTTTATTGACTTCACCTTGGGCCAAACACGGCTTCCCTCTCGGGATGTTGTTGACGCCTTGCACAGCGAAGGTCCCCGTCTCGTCCATCAGCATCACGGTGTTGCTCTCCGGCTGGACCTCCAGCACGGTCCCCTGCATCCACACCAGTGAGACCGGCAGCGAGCGACCCCCGCCCCGCCTGATGACACAGCCGTCCCCGCCGTCCGCGGTCCGCCGGCTCTCCGCCGTCCTCAGCTGTCCGGACGACACTTTCACCGGCGGTGGGCGTTTCATCTCCGCGGATGTTTCCGCCGGTTTGTACATCACTCACCGCTGGACGGTTGAAAAAACTTTGCGTTAACCCGCGGTCCCGCCACTGAGCGTTTTACCGGAAGTTGAGGGCATATTTTCCGGAAGCAACAACTTGATTTCCGGTCTGGAATCCTTCAGAGTAAATGCGTCTACACCTGAGATGACCAGTGTGCAAATCCTTTTATAGAATAATATTACAGAAGTATTTTGTATGTTATTTTGTGTTTTGAAGTATAAGTTGTGCATTGAGAATCACACTATTATTCAACGGTTTTACTGTAGTAAGGTTGGGCTTATAAATATGTTTAGAACCTCCAACAGTTCTGAGCTTTCTGGTCATTTTTCAACTATATGACATGCAAGTTGCAACTCATGGCTTTACATTTTTACTTCATATTGTATTTTGACTTTAATGCATTCATTTATATTAGAATGGGTATGAGCTCATAAAGGTTTTCTGGTGTAACTCCATGTGTTTAGAGAAATAGGAACACATCCAACTGTGCTGTTATTCACCATCGATCTCAGCAAATTCAGCCTCAATAGTGCTGTGACCGGCAAATTACAAGTTTGACTAATGTTGAAATAGTGATAGGAAACATCCTTTCACTTCGATGAATACTGCTGTAAACAGTGCTTTACAATTAACTGAAAAGGAGAGTTGTGCTACTCATTAGAAAGCAATATGATGCTTTTAAGCAATATGATGCTTTGTTTAAAATACAAGGCTGTTTATCGATTTCATGTCTTGAGATAATATACCAATAAATACTGCAAGTTGTGAAAATAACTGATCCGTGAATTTATCACATTCATTTTACCCACCTCAGTAAAGTAAAGTCTTATTTTATAAAGCCGTTATACTTTCCTCACTTCAGGTGTTCTGCTGGTTAAACCCTGCATGTGAGGTACATGGAAACACAGCGTTAAGCCTGAGACCAAGCGTTTGTCATCGTACCACAAGCTGTGGAATCACACAGCACGACTGGAAATACAGTAAAATACAGAGAAACTCTACAGGACAATATGCTGCAGTCTGCAAAGGAAGCGCTACTTGGGAGATAAACTTTTCAGAAAGACAACCTTTTAAAGCCAATGTTAAAGTGCTCGGGGGGCCAAATCCAGACCTAAATCTGATCCACAATTTGTGTCGAGACCTGTTGCTGTTCACCCGTAGACCTTCGTCAAACTAGATGTGAGTTTGAGTCGTTTTTCAAACCGACTGGGAAGACCTGCGTTGTCAAATGTGCAACATTTTGGTTCCTAACAAAGTGAATAAAACACAAATGTATTTCATTAAATAAGTTTTATTTCTTTAAGAATAACTGAAGAAAAGTGTTAGCAATTTCTGTACAATTGTTTCATCATTTTCCCTTGGATTTGCTGAAAACCTTGAATGATCATCGGGGCTGAGAATTGTTACGCTGCCGCATAGTGCACTTTTAACCTAAAAACAATATGATTAGTCCACAGGCATCCGTCCGGTTCCTTTGAATGTATTCCAAGAAGTTCCTTAAGCCGTACTGTTGACTCCAGTTTCATTTCTCATTGGCTCCTCCTCTCGAGCCCAGTTCACAAAAAGAGGCACATTAGAAATACTGCCATTTTCCAAGGACTGTGTCTTTGATTGCATCGACAAACTGCGTGGGCACCCAGTAGACCCAATATTGAGACGCTTCTGTTGGACCCAACTGAAAAGCCTACAGAGGTGGAAAAACAATGGTAAGCACGTTAAATTCATTTACAAATGTTCACATATTCCACAAACTAAACTGTTAATACAAACAAACGGCTTTACATGCAAATCAAAACGACATCCGTACATATTAAATACGATTTAAATAATATAATTGAAGCATAATGCTTTGAAATAAATCAACAATCAAAGACCTGATAGCCGTGTTTAACATACTGCCTCTCAGTACATTACAGCCCACATAATCACTCCAAAGGAAAACAATAAGAAATGAATGGATTACTCCATACCTCCTTCTTTTTAACCTCAGGAGTTAAAGTAAACGGGGAGGATCACTCATTTAACTGATGGCGTTTTAAACCCCTCGTCTCCTCCTCATACATCATCAGCCCCTCAGTGATGCAGGAACACGCTCTGAGCGAGCAGCTGGCATCAGATTACATTCTTGTGCCAAAACGCTGCACCGAGAAGATGATTCCAGTGTTCGTACTGTGATCCATATCATGGAAGACGGCTCAACTGTACGGGAATAAACTGCCACGCGTTTCATTGGCTACACACGGTCTGACACACAGTAAACCTCGACAAACAGGAAGCAAGGAAATCTGGAAACGACCTCAGACTTCCCCTCGTACAGCGGGCGGTGTAGACGTTCATATTCGGCATTATTGCTTAAGTCCACTTGTGGCCGACTGCCATGAAATTCACTGCATGTTGCCGTCACTTTGTTCTGCCTTTAAATGTATCACTTCGCTTTTCTTGTTTACTTCCCATTAATCAAAACATCGAGGTCTAAAACGCATCAGCTGACAGAATCATCCGCCGAGCTTCACCGCGTTCTCCTAGAATGCAGATGTTATCTGTATCGGCGCCGCGACGACGCTCCGTTTGTTGAGATCTGGATCGGCAGCAGACGACTCGATTCAATTAAGTCACTTGTTCTGGGATTTCCATTTTTTTTTCTTCTGACAAAGAAAGAACACAAGTGCCTTCAGACAGAAAGGTTAATCTAGAGAAAGCGTTGACATTTCCCGCTCCGCTGCGGTGACCTCCATCACTCCGACGCTCACACGCTCCAGTGGCTCTACGCTCGCGTCCGCCGCCGAGCATTTGGCATCACAGCGTTTCAGGAATTAAATTTTGATTTGGGTTGGGTCTTTTAATTACAGAAGTTAATACTCTGCCTTTATTTGACGGTTTCAAGCTTATCAGGGTTATTTCTTGCTGTGCATTGTGGAGAACAATACACCCGTTCCTTTAAAACACTGACATTTTTAGGGCCTGTGTCCACATAGCGTCTCTTAGAGAGCGTATTCTGCAGCGTCTCTGCCTTTTCTTTGTGAAGTGCTTCTAGTTGAAAATCTCTGAACTTTTCAGAAGAGCGTCATTTCAGAAAATGGAGAAGAAGCTTGTTGTCTCTCCTGAGCTTCATATGTCAGACAAACACTTATGTAACAAAGAAGAAAAGCCCATTTTGTGGGAGCAGACCGGCCGGGCGGACGCTGAGCGCTGCTGACGAGTGTTTTTGAGCTTTTATGGCCGTTAAGCCTCCAACAGATCGTCGTCCTCGCTCTAAATGCTACGGCTGTCAGACTGAGCGCTCACGAGCTCATCCACACAAAGTGTGAAGCAGACATCCTCCGACTGGTGAAAAATACAACGTCAAACAAATAGATCGTGAGCTGGATTGACTTTAAACAAGAGAGGAAGCGGTGCACCGCGGAGTCAATTCATAAGCCGCTCTCACCAGAAAGGGTCTATTCCTTCAAAACAATATGGAGACAATCAAGACGGGAATTTTCAGCTCGACTTCCCATCTTGCCTTCACGGTTTTCCAGGTCCTCACTATAGCTATGTAGAATAAAAGTTGTCTTTACCTGTTTTAGGAAGGCAAACTGTCTTGTTTGTGTCTTTGTTATGTATTTAAATGTTAATAAAGAACAATAAAATAGAGGCACGTAAGCCACCAAGTGTGACATGTCGGCAGCAGCGAGCCCTCTCACCATCATGTTGTAGTCCTCATAGCCTTCGATGGGTTCAGTCACTACGTTTTTAATGGAGCCCATCGGGACTTTCTCCGTTCTCTCTGCAGAGAGGAACACACACAATCAAAGGAGTTTGAGTCGTTAGCATCTTTGTGTTAAAAGTGAATTTAGCAGGAACGAGGCCAGCTGTGATCTCACCCTTTGTTCCGATCCACAACTGATCCTGCTCCAGTTTGAATGTGAGTCGAACTTTTCCTCCGGACTTGTTGAACATTCCAGATAAAGGCACTGTTGGTAATCGTTCCTGTTAAGAGAAACACAGTTAGTCTTTGTGTCCAGTAGTGAAATCACACAACACACGACAAACAAAAGCAGGGAGTGTCCTCCTCCCTTCGTCTTCTCTCACCTTTGTTCCTTTAACAGATGCCATGATGTCATCAGGTTTACCTTTGTCCAAAACCTTCCTGTGTTGCTGAAATCACAGTGCCGGGTGAATAACATAGAACTCCATCAATATTTGACTCTATCCTGCAGAGCGGCCATTCCTCTTACCTTTTGCCTGCATAAAGGCTCCTTCTTGTTTTCTTCGGCCTTCACTTCCTGCTGGACGACCTCTTTGGGTGTATTCACAGCTAATACGTCATTTATTGTAGATCCTACCACCATGATCTTCGCACCGTTTGTAATCTTTATTTCACGTAGCGTTTTGTCCTCTGGAAGCAACCCTTTGTACATCACTTTCTGCATTGCAGGTGGAAGACCTGGGAAGACATAAGAGAGCATTAGAATCACTGTAAACAGCCACTATAACGTCTACCTGAAGGGGAGCGACTGCGTGTTCTCACCAGTGAGTGAGTGGATCTTCTCTTTGAGTTGGGCTCCGGTGTTGTCGACGGGAATCTTCAGGTCGTATTTGTTCTTGTTCCAGATGATCTTCAAGTCCACCTTCTCCTGCTCGTCGTCCGCGTCGTCCCCGTTGCTAATACTAGAGTCCTGAGTTGTGGCGTCTGCTGCATCTGTGTGAGACGGAGTTTCTGTGTCACCTTTTTCAGCATCCTCGACTTTTTCAGCATCCTCGCCTTTTTCAGCTTCCTCTCCTAGTTGTTCGGCTTCTTCTGGCTTCGCCTCGGTTTCCATTATGACTTCTTCACTTCCTGGAAGAGCAGGAACACATTGATTTGGGATCTATTCGGCGCAAAGTTGTTAGTTCTCTGAATGCAAATATTCAGAAATACACATCTGGAATGTCCTACTCACCACAGATACTCAACATGCTCGTGTGTCTTTCTACAGTTACATTTAAACAGTGTGTACATGCAGTCTATAAAACACGGAATCCTAGCTGTTCTTTTTGTTTTAGTAACAAGGAAATACAGACAAATGAGTTTCACTTTAGTTTTTGAGTCTGAATTAAAATGAATTATTACATATTAAAGGCTATATATGTAATGAGTGTAGCTAACGAACAAATACTTAGTTGACCAGGAGTCGTAATGTGTCATAATGTGTAAATAATAATAATCTTGGTGGAAAACCAGCTCTCCTATTGTTTTCAATCACATGCCCTTGAAGTCATACTGTCCTCTAAATATATTTTCAATATATCAAATTTATTTGACTTTATACGTGATGTGTAACATTTTAAAATCTACCAAGTCTCTTAACTTTATATCCTTTCATTGAATAAGTGAGTTAGTTATTAATAAGTAGTTTATTTACAGTTCTCATGGTTCTCTTTTAAAGTAAAACAATCTATGTATATGTTTCATAACCATGTCCCGATTCTTCCACAGAATAAGGAGCTACAGTGTGTAAATGTAACTGAAAGTAAACAGTTTTAAGGTGGTATTGGAGTCTAGTTTCGCTTTTTCTTCGCTCTCTCTCTCGTAGTTTCTCTTGCTCTTTCCATCGCTGTTTTTCTTCCCTATCTAGGCAGCGATTGTAACTTGTGTGTTCCGTGACAGGACAAATAAAACCTCCGCAGACTTGGTCCGTGACCGAACACACGTAACGTTAACGGTTATTAACAGAAACCCAGATCTTGTAACACGGCTGGCCTTACTGGTCACTGCACTGGTGACGTTAACGTAACAAACTGTTTGTTGGTACTTCGTCGTTACCATTCCTGACCCAACCATGTTTAGTTAGCTTCTTAAAAGCAAAAGTGAACCAAAGCTAACACAGGTTAAATCTTCTAACATTAACTTTAGTCCTCCTCAAATCTAGCTACATTTGACTGGTGTTAGCAATCGTTAACGTTAGCTAGCTACAGCACTGGAGAACATTTAAAGAATAACGTTATGGAGAGACGTACATTTACACTACACTGCATTAACAGCGACGTATATTAACATGCCAATTACTAACATATGTTATTCCATAAACAATGTTTGGACTCAATGTACAGATATGAAGGAAATACTGCTGTATTTTCTCAATACCCACCAGCCTGGGTCGCCATGATGATTGTGTACAATCTGTTGTACGTTGTGCCAAAGAGAGTACAGAGAGCAGGAGGATATCTGCTATTCAGAGAGCAAAAGTCGACGACAACAAAAGTTGAGCTAAAGCGAACATTTATGTGTAACATTTGTGTAACAGCTTATCAAATCGAAGAAGGAACAATACATTTTTAAAATGCCATAACAAGTATAGCTATATTTACGGTTGCAACGTTTAAACGTTTTGTAGTTTGGGTTAGCCGTTGGACAGGAATGTATAATGAAAGTGCGCATGCGCCTTCGAAAATAACTACAAATACTGTTGTATTTAGACACAATCGGTTCTATGTCAAATATTGTCTCGAGCTAGTGTTGTTTAATCAATAAAGCTTGTTATTAAACAAAGAATGTTGCTGTATTATGTAGCCACAAAGGCCTGCGGGATTTCTTTTGCCAACACGGAAGTGACAGAAAGTGAGACCTCTCGCTCTGCTAAACGTCTTTGTTTGTGTGGCAGCAAACGCAGACAACGAGAGGTGGCACTCCACTCAATGGCTATTGGATAATGTTTTTCTTCTTCCTTCGTATTCTATGACGTTTGGGATTTCAAATTATGCATTATCGCCAACTATTGGAATCTATGAAAGATCTCCAACTATGACAGAATGCATTTGAACCCCAGGCTTTGACACAACAATCTTTTTGTGGGAGAAATAGACCAAAAATAAGGATCCAATACGCAGATTGAACTATTTCAGATGCATGTGGGAAATGCAGGCATGTGATTAAATACAGTTTTTGAATGAGTTCTGTGAGCTTGGTCTGAGACTGAAATTGATATAATAAAAACACACTGAAATTGACATCACTGACTTTGGTTTTATTAATTGTGAATCATTTTGTGTAAGAGTGCTTTAGAAATAATGTTTCTTAACATTACACACTGCAATGAACACAGTATCCAGCGGTGGAAGAAGTAGTCAGATCTTCTGACACTAACACTGTGTAGAAATACTCAAAAGAGTGATATATTGAAATATATTTATTAAGGTACCAAAAGTAAAAGTCGTCCTTAAATAGAATGACCCATTTCAAAATAATGTATATTTTCTTAACCTACTGCAAGGCGGTAATTATAATATATATTGTTCGGGGGACAGAATCACTGACTTCACCTTTAATATTTACCTTGCTTAGCTGATAAAGGTGGGGCTTATTTGTTTTACTATATTTACCCTAGACATCAATATGGAGAAAGGAGGCAATTCATTTTTGTGGAGATTTCAATAGCAGGATAGACGTTTTTCATGAGTATTTAATATAAAGTGCATCAGGTTCCCTCCAGAGCCACTTTGGATGATTTTGTAAACAAGCATGGGGACTCAGTGATTGAATTCCTGAAATAATTTAAGTCATACATGGAGGGATATGCCCTCTGAATGATAATATACCAATATCTGTGAGTTGTAAAGCTGGTTGACTATTCAGACCGGTGACTTCTTTGAAGTATTAGTGTCTTAGTTATTGGCGAGGGCTGCGATCTCGGGTCACCAGAATTAGGGACAGAAAGCCAGAACATTCCACCAACTTTTGACATGAACTTTCCCCTTAAACTTTGTCAAGCGGTGGATTTAACAAGCGTAGAGGAGCACAGGTCTGGTTGGTGGCGGCGCAAACAGAGCAGTGGTTTCTCCTCCTTGTTATTAGTGCACTGATTCAGGGCAGCTTGAGTTCACCTGTGTCTCGTTGACTCCAAACAGCACAGGTGAGCCCGTGGCTCGTCCCAGAGCTCACCAGGGTCATCGCAGACATGGAAGACTTTCGGCAATTAGCTTCAAATCAAGTCATTAAGTTTGCAACCTGAATGGATCTAAGTTTAGTAAGATGCAGAGTTCCACATCTGCAAACAACAACATTTCTAATAAAAGGGTGATTATTTTGTAGCCCCTCTATAGAATAACTCAATTACTTTAGCAAAAAAGAAAGTCAGCAGGACTTTACCAGCTAACGTCTTATCTTCTGGCTTACGACAACAAACTTCATTAAAAATGAAGAATGACTTATAAGAACGAGACTATCTAGATTATTGTAGTTGTTTGATTAAAGTCATTAAAGAAGAGAAGACAACCGTTATTCAAAAATGACGTGTTATTTTTAACAACAAACTATATTGGAATGAGAATTCGAAAGAATTATTACAGTAAAGATGAAAATATGTTTCTGAATTGTTCAATCATGTAGAAAAGAAGACATTCTTGGAGGTTTCCAGTCCGCATATGTTTGACAGAAAATACAGATTCTATCAAAGGTGTTTTCAAAGAGGTCAGGTGCAAACATCAAGACAATTCAAACATCAAATCCCTGGAGATTTTGGCCCCCTAAAAAATAAATTGGTTCTGAGGCAACTTTGGAAAATACCAATTGAGGTGCTGGGGCTCGATGGTAATCCTGTGTTTGGCTTTTCTGAGGTAATTTATAGACGGGAGAGACACTTTAAAGGTCTTTTTTCCAAACAGTGATACTATTGATAAAAAGTTATCATAAAGAAGTATGTTTAATGAACATTGTAATAGAGAGCCAAATACTAAAGGGAGATATTGTGTAATTAAAACATTGAATAAGGATCTAGCTAACTAGTTCAAATGACTCGAGCAAAACTGGCAAAACCAATATTAAAAATCATTATTTTGTATTTTGTGTGAATAATTCAATGTTTTGAATCTGGTAGAATGCAAACTATGTGGTCTAATTATAAGCTCAACACCAAAACCCACTGTGTGGACACAAGGATGCTATTAGATGCAGAGGGATCAGCCTAATGAGCACAGTCTACTAACTGTATTCTACGTAATGAGAGGCTCATGCTGCATCTTCAGAGGGAATCCAGGTCATGTCTTGAGTCTTTTATTGTCAACAATTACAACAAATACAAATAAAACAACATATGAATGTTTCATTGACTTTTAGAAATCTTTTTACATGACCAATATAGATCTTGTAGCCTTAAGACTTATTACATATGGAGGATTGGAAGCATTCTATAGAGCTATACAGGCCCTCTCCAATGATCCCGTAGCGCATGTGAGATTAAATACATTAGTATTACACCAACTAGCGGATGATGTAAGAGAAATTGACAGATGACAACTGGTTTTTCTGTCACCATCTGAACCAATGACAACAATGAATATTCCTCCTGGATACCTCTGGAAGGCAGCAAAGCTAAATAAGTGGAAATGACAGCAAATTACACAAGAAGAAGAAGAAGCAGGAAGGAGGGAGAGAGAGAGAGAGAGAGAGAGAGAAACACGGACGTAGAAGGACGACTGCAAAAAAAAATTGCCTCAAATTAAAGTCACAAGTTGTCATGCGTCTATCATAAATAGGCTACTTATGATAGAAGGGAAGTGGCCTATAACAGTGCTACATTGTTGCTTTCTGTCCTAGACTCTGCACCACACTGTTACTAAACAGTTAGTCACGTCAACTTTAGTCGCGCGACTTTGTTGAAATGGATTTAACCGAGTTGTTGATGAATCCGCGTGAGAGTCTCTGCTAGACGTGTAGTTCAAATGAGTCGACAGCACAACATTAGCAGCACGTTTACAATGTTTTACGACGAGTAATACAACACCATGGCAGACAGAAGGACTTTCAACGTAGTGATTTTGGGTCTTGGATTTTTGTTCATTTTCACCGCCTTCACCACCTGTGGGAACATTGAAGTAAGTTCCACGTTATTACTGCTTTTTTTTGCACATCCAAACCTGAGTTTCTTATAAGTCACATTTGTTGCCTGAAGAAGACACTGAGCTGAGTTGGAACATATTTTAATGTCCCATAACACTGTTGAGATGTGCCCATTGTGCTTTTACACATAACATGTGTAACTGTTAGAATTAGAACTATATTTCGGCAAATACTCTTCTTCAGTGTAGGTCCCTTTGTTTAATGTATCCCGAATAATTAGTATCTTTATGTAGATGCCCATTAAACCATAAAACTAATTATTCTGGTTTTGTACACACATTTTGTTATTAAAACTTTGAATCTAAAACCAAAAAAAGCGAACAGGAGGAAACGCGCCTGTGTCTGGCGCACCTCGTGTTTCCAATTTTCTTCAATGGTCAGCGAATTGATCAAACCGGATGAATGAATTAAGGACACATGACCCCCATCTCGACCAGTCTAACCCCGCGCTTTCCTCTCATTTCCAGCAAACTGTGGTGAAAAGCCTGCGGAATGATACCTTCAGTGGGAGTGGGTACCACAGGTAGGTCACGCAGGTTCACGTCCTCCACGCAGGACGTTCATTTGATGAGAGTAAAAACTTGACTGCTGATCCTCTCCCCCCCCCCCCCCCCCCCAATCACAGCCTCGGGATCATCTATGGGGTCTTTTCATTCGCCAACTTACTTGCACCAGCAGTCGTTGCAGTAATTGGACCGAAGATTACTATGTTTCTGAGTGGCCTACTTTACAGGTAAACGTCGGCATGGTAGTTGCATACAGGAGGTTGACAGAGAGGTTGCTCATTGCTGTTCCTCGTGCGTTCTCTCTTAGTGGGTACATTGCCGTGTTCATCATCCCTTCAACATGGTCCTTCTACCTGACCTCTGTACTCATCGGGGTAGCAGCAGCCAGTAAGTTCCAAACAACAGATTTGTTTTTGGATTATGGTCTCAAATAATAACGATGCTACGACTGTAACTTTATGAAATGTTTGCATCATCATGCAGATTGTAGTTGAGGCGATGATTAGTAAACAGTAAAGGAATGAATTGGAGCAAATTATAGTCATTTAAGACAACTCTCTTTTGCTTCAGGAGCTTTGTTAAACCTGAGTTATAATGTCAAGCGAGATCAATGAAGTTATTCTATTTATATTGATATTAGTTAGTTATTTTCCCCATTAATTGTTTAGTCTATAAAATGCCAGAAAATAGTGAAAAATGCTCATTATAATTACCGAAAAACTGCCAGATACGACAAAGAAAGGCATCAAATCCTCACATTTGAGAAGTTGAAACTGGGAAATCATTTGGCATTTTTGCCTGAAGAATGCCAATAGAATAAACAATTAGTCAATTATCAAATATTGGTTCATCAACGAATCATTTCAGTTCTAGCCCACATACCGACTCGCATCCCATTTACAACAAAATACTCCAGCTTGGTTCCTGTTTTATTTTGCAGCCTATTCAAGCACAGTGTTCAAAATAGTGTTTAATCATTCAAACAGGGATTATCATGACTGGGATGTGTTGCTGCGTAGAAACAGTACATCCCAAATTAGCCCTTAAATGGGTTTGGAGTTGTTTCTGCAGATAAATAGCGTGCAGCACTTTGAGCTTGGTCGCAGATGTTTGTGGAAATACTGAGAAAGCAGCTTTCTGCTGAGCATTCACTGGAAAAATGAGGGAAAAATGATCTGGGCCTGTTTATAAATGCAGCCTCAAATCATTGCACTAGTGATGAATTTTCCTCATGTCCCGGGGTGACTGTGTGGTTAGATGCATTACACACCAACACAGACAGATAATATTTCACTTCGTGTGGGCAATTAACTGACTGGTTACATTTTTCTCCCCCAAACGACCTCCCTTCCCCACAGTGCTCTGGACAGCTCAAGGACACTTCCTGGTGGAAAACTCAGAGGCTTCCACCATCAACAGGAACACGGGGATGTTCTGGGCTCTACTGCAGTGCAGGTATGCAGCTACTGACACAGTTACACTCCAGTCTTTACCTTTGGTATTCTCATTTTAAACACTTTAATACTTGTATCATGCTGTCTGCCATCCTCTGAAAATGAGGCCTTTAGTCATTTTTCTTTTTTTTTTAAAGAATCTGAACATCCTGCTAATTTGCTTCCCAAAGCAACCCAAGGTTGCAAACAATGTAATCCTGCTATCATCACATTCAGTGCATAACACACAATTCATCACAATGTTTGCCATGTTTTCTTCCTCTTTTTGTTTGATGCAACTATTTCAGTTGATCAAAGACAGAGCAGGCAGACTACTGTCAGGCCTGTATTTTTAGCCTGACAGGATATTACTGTATGCTTCATTTTAGAATATGTTTAATAAATCCTGTTACAAATTGCCATATCTGTCAGTGAGTCATTGTTTTCTCTGCACAATGTGAAAACAGCCAAACCTCTTTAAACAGAGGTCTGCAGGTGAGAGTTTTGGCCTTTTCATCTCTTGCGTTCGCCCCACTGCTCTTGCACACTGGCTCTGACAACTAATTTGTATTTGTTAAAATATGCAAATTGAATTAGTATAATAATTACATTGGCTGTCATCTGCTCCAAAGCTGACAACAGAGCAACGCTAATCTGCCTCTGCAGTGGTGATCCCTGCCACAGTAAACGTATGAATCACTTCTTCACAGGCTGCCGACACACACGTACTAAATGCAGTTACTGTTGTCTTTTATGAAGAAGCCCTGTTCAACCCCGCTGAGGCTCTGGGACAGACTAATTACTCATCAACATTTTTAGTTTAGGTAAAATGTAATTAAAGACAGAAATAGATCACAGCGTTTCATAGGACGGCCCTGTTCACCATGAAAGGCAGATAAACAGCTTAGAGAGAAGAAGAAAGACGCCTCTTCAGAGGCGGAAATGCAGATGATTGAGTTTAGAAAGGCAGCGCTTCAACCCCCCGAATACAGTCCAGTCCTTCTTGTGTTCTTCTTCTGTCCGTCACACATGATTTCTCAGATGACATTTTAAACAGCACTGCACGGCCATTGTTTTTGTTTTATTGACGCTGACACGTCTTAACGTCAAATGACTCAAAAGAGTTTAAAAATAAGTCAAGTGAGGCATAGAACAATGGGAGCTTTTTTCTCACTCGATTCACCTGCTTTGCTTTTTTTACAGCATGCTATTTGGCAATCTTTACATTTATTTAGACTGGAATGGAAGGACAGAGATATCAGGTAGGGTTATACTCCAGTAAGTACGTAAGTCTTGCATGATGATGAAAGCAAAATACCAAGAGGATTAAAGCACTGATTGGTTATTCTGAATATGCTCCGAGCTTAATGTTGTTAATATGTCTTGTGTCTTTTAATTAAGCGCTTTATTTTAATCTTCATCCCTCAGACGGCAGCAGGAAAACCATTTTTCTGTCCCTGCTGGTCGCCTCCATACTCGGCACACTCAGCTTCCTCATGTTGAGAAAGAGCCACCACGAAGAGGAGTTGCTCTCTGAAGAGGAAGGGCAGTCGCTGCTCTCAACTCGCGTGATGTAAACGAACATTCGAGACATAATTGCACCTTTTTCACTGTCGTCAAAATCACTCCGAATATATTAAACTTGTCTGAACCACTATTGAAAAAAGGACAAGGAGGGTACGAACCTCAAGTGATGAATAAAAAGGGAAAGAGTGGACTGTTTCATGCGACGCAAAACAAAGTTATTTTCATCCGGTTGACTCTGTTAAACGATAACCGCACCACCTGACAAAGACATATTCTCAAATAACCCACCTTGGATTTTGTAAGGTTTGTCAAGATGACTCACCACTGCAGTTCTGCGAGAGTTATAAATCACTCTTGTCCTTCACGAAAATGCCCATTTTTCTGCGGATCATTTACATTTGGACACAGTCGAGCCTAATCACCGCACTTCACACAAGTAGGGTGCAATCAGGCCGATTTGTGTCGGCTGGGACGGAGACTCTCTCTTCGAGAGCGACGGCGGTTAAAGCCCCAAATTGTCCAGGCTCGACCTCTAACGCTGTATAAACTTGTATGGCTCGACTCTGAAGAAAGGTCAACTGAAAACACGATTGGCAGACATAATTCGACTGACATTAGTAGATCGTACAGAAATCTTGTCTTGTCTGTCTTGTGGCAGCAGCTTGTGTGTTTGGAAGCAGTTCTCTTCCTCTCGGATGCAGCTCTGTGACCCTGCTGAGTTTGCATGATTAGCAGCTTCAGCAGGAATCCTTCAGGGAGCCGACATTGACTGTGAAACGCTCCTTTTTTTGCAGCGTGTTGAGATTTTCAGGAATCAAGTGTCTTGGCTTTTTAAATCACTTCACCTGTTTGTCACTTGAATGAAGTTATGTCATAGTGTGTGTGTGTGTGTGCAGTTAACTTGTGTTTATTTATTTCAACTCTGTCAAAGTGTATATTGATTTCTTTTGTGTTGTTTAGGTATAAGCACAGAGCAAACACCGCCATGCAGGATGCCAAGTCAGAATTCAGTAAGTATTAGTGTATTATTTACAAATACACAATAAACTACATGTACTAACAAGACTATACTCGTTCTGAACAGGTTTATATGTATCTCTGTGCTGTTGTTAGACACAAAGATCATTGAGGAGCTTCTTACATCTCAGAAAAACAAAAGATCTCAGAAAACTAAAAGTATAGAAAAAAGCATTTTTATGTGTATTTGTGAAGTAGTTTGTGTTTATATTGATCATCCACTTTTACTATAAAATGGAAAGTAAATTGATTTCCTTGTATACTACCTGCTAAGATAATATACTATGATGATTAGTATGTAGTACTTACTGTATACTAGTAGTATGTATTTGAGACACAGATCATCTGAGATGTTTTTCACAAAGTATGACAGTAAAGGGCAACAAAGACATGTTTTTTTATTTGACATAACCTCTAGTGCTCTGCACTTCACTGCTCTTAGTCTGAAACTAGTCGGCAGTTTTGTTTTCCTTCTTGTGAAAATGTCTTTCATGTGGATAAAAATCTTCTAGCAGTACAAGAGAGAGTGCAGAGAAACGGCCTCTTTCAGATCGTATCTGTTTTAGCTGCACTTGCACCCGCCGTCGGTGCAGCCTGAAGTTGTTTGGATGATCAGATTGCTCTTTGTCTGGCGTGTACGCCTGCCTAAAACGTATCAGGATTATCGAAGATGCACACTGATTCATATCAAGAGGGCATCCAGGCATGTACAAACAGACCGAGTGGGATCTCTTCTTTTAAAGTCTGGATTCCCCTCCTGGTTGAAATTCTCCCCTGGGTGTTTTTCCACCTGCAGTTAGACGTTTGGCTTAATGAAACAGCATATTTTCACGTCTTTTATCTGCATTGAAGTTACATTTCCAGAGGGTAACGGGGCCTTAACGTCTGCATTTCTATCCGAGCTCAATCCACTTGTTATCATTGTGCAACGTATTTATTAGCAATTCATATCCGTGTATTGTGTTTCCCCCCCGTTCAGAAACCATCCTGCAGCTTCTGAAGACTAAAACTATACTGCTCCTGAGTCCCTGCATGGCATACAGCGGTAAGTCGCATGGAGAATGCATTAATGCAATACGCACCCTAAACCTCCGGTGAAGGCCGGCAGCTGCAGCGTGCCCCTCTTGTTTCTGCAGGCCTGGAGCTATCGTTCTACAGCGGAGTGTATGGGACGTGTCTCGGGGCCACCACGCAGTTTGGAGATTCAGCTAAAGGCTTGATCGGGATCTCTGGGATTGTGGTTGGCATCGGAGAAATTGTGGGTAAGTTAACGTTCCTCTACCGGAGCTCGTTTAGGGGATTGAGAGCCACCGGAGGTCTTCTGCATTCATAAATACCGTATTTCCCGTCAGGTGGAGGCTTGTTTGGATTGTTGTGCAAGAACAATCGCTTCAGACGGACCTCGGTGGTGTTTCTGGGAATGGTCGTCCATTTCGTTGCCGTCTATTTGATCTTCCTCAACATCCCAGATGATGCTCCCGTCGTCTTTAATACCACCACCCAAATTAAACCGTTTCTAGCTCCTAGGTAGGTGATCTCTCTCACAATTTCACTACGAAGAAGGGTGAACATGGGGCAGGCCGGTTACAGCTGTGCTTTGTTTGTAACAGGAGTTGTATTTTCTCTTTCAGTGTATCCATTGCCCTGCTGTGCAGCTTCCTGCTCGGACTTGGGGACAGTTGTTTCAACACACAACTCTACAGCATACTCGGCTGTGTTTATGCTGAACACAGCACGCCTGCTTTTGCCATCTTCAAATTCATCCAGGTAATCCCGAGTTGACAGTTCTCCGGCATTGTTAGCAGAGCTGTGCAAAGCTGGGTTAAGATGTTTGTCTCGTCAAGTATGAAATAAATTCACCTGAAGCCCCACACAAAGGGAAAAGACGAGACCCTCACACGTCTCTTAATCCCCCTCGTTTTCTTTGCTGCAAGAAATTGGCCGGTAACCAGAAATAAACCCTTTTTATATTCAACTGAAATTAAATTGCATTGTTTTGTCTGTTACAGCATGCACAGGTCTGTAAATCACTTGTCCTGTTTTCTTTGAGGAAAGAAATCCGATACCAAAAGAGAGAAATGATATATTATATTTTTTGACCTCATTTTGAGAGAGCCAATCATTTAACAATACAATCACCTTATGGATCTTGTGGGCTGGACTTAAATACCTAAAACCCTCTCCTCTTGTCAGTCTGTTTTCGCAGCAGTGGCGTTCTTCTACAGCGGGTACCTGCTGCTCAAGTGGCAGCTGCTGATGATGGTCATCCTGGGCTTCACCGGAACGCTCTGCTTCTTCACGGTGGAGCGGACGCAGAGCTTCTCCGGAGATTTGCAGGAATATTAGAAGGAGGACATCTCTGTATCGGCGTTGATGGTTTTGTGGGAGGAGCTTTAAATGAGTACATTGTAGGTCGTATACGTTTGGATGACATTCACACTCTAAATAGTTTGAAGTATTGAAACTTATTGAAACATTTGAAGTTGTCTTAAGCATAACATGGTTCAGCTTAGGTTGTACCTTGCACCGTCTGTACTAATAACCCGACACTACACAGTATCGTCGTTAATCATTAACATTGTCTTTTACATCGTTTGTCTTACTGTAGGATTTTAAAATAACCACTTTCCTTATCTCGTACTTATGTGCATCGCTTCCAGCTCAGGTTCCTTATTAAAGGCAGTGTCATGATAGTTTGTGTCTAAAACTGATATTTTTAAAGCTGTTCATATTTTGACAGAATGATTGACAGTTTAACAAAAAAATAGACGAGAGAAAATAACACAATATTTACTAATTAATGCCTGACAATCATTGTTCTTAACTTTTTATTTTGTGAATTTTGCATTTTGTCGATGTTTTCCTCCCAATGTTGTGAATCTTTGATGAATACAGTTTTATGCTTTTCCAGTGATTTCATTGAACATTCTGAGCAGAACTCTTTACTGTGTTACGTAGCATTCTGTAATAAACAGTTAAGATGGCGTAGATGTCGAACACAGTCAGGGCCTCTGAAAACCACGGACATAAGAGGCTCAAGCAATCCATAAATATGAATAGAGGAATATTACTGAGGGCACGCTTATTCAGTTGCTTTTGACCTGTAAATCAGACAAATGGAGGGCTCACACTTTAATGTTCTGCTTCCTGACTGAACCGAGTTTGGAACAGATTAAATGTTCCCCTCAGAAGGAAAACACAAGGCACTGTTTGTGTTTTACACCAGCCTGTGTTTCACATCTAAGTGGATTGTTTTTTTTCACTCGCCATAACGTAGCCAGTGTGTACGTCCAGTTTATTGTAACACAAAACAAGATAAATCTACCGGCTTTAATCCTGATTTGCCAGATTTATTTGAAAATCCACGAGGCCATTAATCAAAAAGAGGAGCAGGAGGAGAGCGCCTGGCTGGAAGAGAAAGGGTTATAGGCCCGGAGGTCCCACACTACTTCACTTGTAATTGAGTATTGATTACATTATAATGAGAGTAAGCAGTTTTGTGTGATCTTAAGTCAATTGTGCTGCCTACTTGACAACAACAAAGAGCTGATGGGCTAAGTGAAGTATACAGCGTTTACTCACAGAATTAAACTCCGCCGGGGTTCACGTTATTAGTTTAGATAACCTCGTAAGGAAAGTAACTAGGTTGGGATAAGTCTATTACCTGAACACCGGCTGATGCATCAGCTGTTCGTTATTCCACAATGTTTCATAAACCAAAAAACGTGACGCTTTTTATCGATAGCACTTTGTTTTCCTTTCTCACTCATTTTTCTAAATTGGAGTAAAATGTATTATAATTCATCCCCCCCCCCCCCCCCATCCATCCATCCTACACAACTCCTCAGATTTATCCCGCAGCCTTGATTTCCCAGCACACCACTTCAGTTGACTGTGCATTTGGCTGAAAGGCAGATGAAATGTGTACATCATCTACTTCATTGTGTCACACCCTCACACACTTGCTGGTTCTAGTTAGAAGGTTTGATTGAAATGGACCTGTGGGAAACACGACCGGGGCTTGTTAGAGGTCTGAAATGTAAAACGAAGTGCTGCTGTCTTCGTAGTCGGGGGGTCGTGTTTTCTGAAGCTCGACAAGAGTTGTACTGTCGGGGTACTTCATCAGGGAGGCACCTTTTATTTCAAAGTAAGTCTGTGCCCAGGGGATTAATTCATTCATTCCCGTCTGTGACCTGCTTGATTGTCTCTGACTGTCAGTTTAACCAGAGAGCCGTGTTTACCGCAGCGTTATACCTGTAGCTCACTGGGTTATTAAATTTGAAGACTTGCCTCATTTCCATGAATTATGGAAATCACACATCTGAGGATAGTTGTATGAATAAGGTTCACAACACAATTAAATATACCAATTTGAAAAGAGAAACACATCCCATCAAGTGAGATGACTAACAACTCTCTGTAATTATATGCAGGATGAGATGAGCACAAACAGTTTTAACTGCTCATTGTTTTTTTTCCCCTCTCCCCGCTGTTAGCTTTCCACACAATAGATGTTGCTGCAATCATGAGCAGCACAATTAAACTAATCACTCAGCAGCGAGTGTTCATTGCTCACGGATCAAAGGTTTGTGTGATCAGCGGTTGTCCTTAGATTCATGAGAATTAGCCTCGCATTAGTTAAAAACTCATAATTGATTTCCCTTCAACAGAGTCAGAAAACAAGCTCAACTCAAATTGTTCTGTACAAAAAAATAACTTTATTTTTAATCATGGATCTGCAGTCAGGACCACCAGAAGCTGACAGAGAAGCTGAGCTCTAAGGATCGGACATAATGCCAGTGTTGGACGGGGATGAACAGCACGTCTCCGGGCTGCAACACGCATTCCAGATACGGAGCCCGGGCGAACTCCGGGAAGCGCTCCGTGTCCGGGTTCTCCACCTCCACCTGCATGGAAGGAGTCAGAAATTGGAAAAGGCTGCATACATTGGCAGGCTCAACATGCACCACGTCTATGGACTGTCAACCCCCACCTGACTGGTATTGTGGAGGAGCTGTGATTGATGAGGGTACAGCTTGTCTGTGTCCTCTGGGGAATATAGGCGAATGTATTTGCTTCCCACCACCTGGTGTACAAAAACAGGGAGAAATCCCACGTGGTAAACAAACAGCGGGACACATCTTTGACACTAACTGCATTCATGAAATAGCCTTCATATCGTCACCTGAGCCAGGAAGTTCTGCTGAGGGTCTTGGTGAAGAGGAGACACCGTACCTCCGGGCCCAAACCACGCGTTAACGGTGATGTCGTCTTCGTCTCCTTCACCAAGGCAGCAATAGTCGGGAGGACGGATGTCGTCCTTCAGCTCTGGTATCTAAGGCAACGTCACATAAAATCACACCAGGAGGGCTTTTCAGACCCGCTCGCTAGATTATAACTCGTCATTTCCCAGGAGGTAACATGCAATAGGCCTACAATACAATAAAATGGTAATTCCACATCTCATTCTATTGGATGGATTGTCATGAATTGTACATTTTAACAAGTTTGGTGAAACATTCCTCTATTTTTTTTAGGTTTCCTTTATTTGTCATTTTACAACAACGGGTTGCACAATGAAATTTAACTTACACACACGTAGAACATATATACACATTTTAAAATGAAAATAAAATGACAAAATAAAACAATATATAGTCCTTTATAAAATCCTTATGTACTTTGGTTATAGTTTATACAACTATTTAAGACCAAATACATGACATTCCCATCAGCCTCAGCTGTATGTTCTGGTTCATGCTAATTAGCAAATGTTAGCATGCTAACATTTAAATAAAATAAAGTGCTCACTATGAATATCTATAGCGAGCATTTCTATTGCCTCACACGATGGCGAAGGCTGAGCTCGTAACGGAGTAAAGAAACCAAGACTCCAAGTTCACAGTACACTGACATCATGTACTCCAAAGTTATCTGCACATAATATCGCTTTTGGTCATTATTCTTATAAATAGTAAGACATTATATAAGAATAGAAAGAAAAGAACACAAATTATAATCAAGATGTGTGAATTATCTAAAGGGAAACATTGAATTTGTCTTCTTAATCCGTGTAATTAACATGTGATGAGCTGATTACTCCTGAAGGATGAGGATATTGTGTGAAAGATCATTCTGTTCTAATAAACTGCCCAAAATACATAACTTTTAGCTCGACAAGGTGCCCTTTTAGTAAAGTTCAATCCAGACAATGTATTGACGTGTGCGGTAAAATTAGGACTCACAGTCAATACTGTTCAAAACAACGCGGTGGGAAGATGACAGCTGGGAATGAGGAGCATTCAATTCTTCACGTTCCCAAAAAATATAACCTGAATAATCAACTGGTAAACTGACACAATGAAGAGAGTAATATTTCGGTAACGATGTCGTCAGAGAAGAGGATGCCATACCTGATCAAAGAGCTGGTGTTGAGCGAGATAACCCAAACCTTTGACTCCCTCCTGGCAGAGTTTGATCCGCAAAGTAAAAATCAGAATAGCGCGTTAGAAACCACGTAGAGATCGTTCTTTGTTAACAGCAACACTCGATGCGGATGCGCTTACTTTATTCAAAATGTATCGGTCAATGAACTCATTGACCGTGAGCAGCGTCTGTGACCATTCCTCGTCCGTGTACCTGGAGCCCACCTCAACGGGAACAGTCCGGCAGCCGGCAACAGACCTCAGGTATGCGATGCTTTTGTGGGAGGGAGAAGAACCAACGAGTCAATCGTTACTGTAAAACAACAATTAAAAGTCACACATCTGGCCATTGAAGGATTCGAAGCCCTGCCGAGACTAAATCTGCCCACGTGTGCACTTGTGGGCGTGGTCCTCCACCATCAGAGCCGTGTGTCAGGTGTCAGGAGTGAATAGTCAGCTGTTGGGAGTCGGCAGTGAGAGGGAGGACAGTGAGGGATAATCCTAAACGTTATATCAGACTCTGGTGGCAGACAGAGTCAGCCATCAGAGACGTTTCCATGAGTAAACCAACATCAAGTCACTTCATAGTCAAGAGTGAATCTTACACCACACATCATAGTGCCAGGTTAAAAGAAAACAACAGATGTGAGTCATATGTTACATGACAGTCAGTGGTGCTTCGGTACCAGAGCGCTGCAGGTTTTCTGTCCTCACCGCTAGATAGGAACACTCGGCTGGCATCACACTCTTAAATCAGTGTGATTAGAATGAACATACGGTTTGGTGGTAGTGTTTCACCATGATGGGAGGACGAGTGATGTACATATCAACACCGTGAGTTTGTTTTCACGACGATGCATTTTAGAATAATCTTTGATTTTCTGGCAGACCTTCCGGTGGAGAGTTTGAGTAAAGAGTTTAACATCCCAGTACTGATGGACGGGGATGTAACAGGGAAAACAGCTGACATGGTGATGTCATCTTTGTTCTTTAATTGAACCAAAAAAAAAACAAACCTCCAGGGGTGTTGGTTGAGGGCGGGCCAGTGCTCAATGATCCCCTCTAAAATGACTGGTTTGAGGGGGAGCAGGTAGTTGGTGCTGAAGCTCTCCAGTGAAGGACACTTTATCCTGGGAACTGCCGACTCCTCTCTGATCACGGGAACACGTGGGCACTCCAGCTTCACTCTCTTAATGATGCAACAACAACAAGGGTTTGTCAAGTCTTTAATTCAACTCTCAGATGAAGAGCTTCAAGGGGAAAATATCAAAAGGACAAATATTGTCATCATATTTCTCCATAAGTGAAAAATGCAGCGTTTACGTCACTTTGTCGAGCTAAAGACAACACTGTGAACTGAGGATGTGTTCATTTGAGATTCTTAGATTCTTTATGCGATAGTATATTCTATATAATTAAGACTGTTTGAAGATATCTCTATGGGCTCGTGGGGATTTCTTACCTTTTGACATTTACCAATTATTTGATTTACTGAGAATTAATTGGCAGAAGAAAAGATAATGAAAATAGTTGTTCAGCTCGACTCTAGAGACCAAATAGACATTTTTAATCAAGCTGGTTGAATTGATGCTTTTCTTTTTTTTTAAAGGCAAAGAGAAACAAACATGTAGTTAAAAAAGAAATCCAGTCAACCTTCCTCCAAACTCTCCATCGTTACGGCATCTAAACAAAGTGATCTGACATTTTTGTTGCCCTTTATTTTCAGTGACGTCTGATGGAGTGCGACAAAATAAAGGGCGACAAAGGAAAACGTCTAAAACTCTCGAGAAGCCGAGTCTGAAAAGTTCTCCTAGATCTGAATGCATATCTTAGTTGAAAAAAGTGCTCTTATTGCTCTTATTGGTCACCTAAATTAAATCAGCCGTACACATCATCATGATGATGTCCTTCCTTTTATTCTTGTAAATGTGATAATAAATGTGCTTTGGCAATTTGTTTTAAGGCTGAAGAATTTTAGGAAAACAATGTTGAATAAAGTTACATTCAACTCAAATCTTACCAAAGCATCACGTGACTATTCCCACTTCTTGACTGAGTTAACTCATAACTTACGATAAACTAAAGTGACACGCTCACATGAATAATGTGTGTTTGAAATCAAAACACCCGGGACCTACCTTGACTTCAGTGTGTTCACGTTCCTCCTCTGGTTTAGTGGATTTCCTGACTTCACTTTGCAGAATCCGAACAACGACCTGAAGTATGTTATCCAAGATGGCCGCGCCCATGAGTAAACCCATGTCACAAGTCCTCACGGCCTGCACGACCTCATCCGCCGACGGGTCGTCCCGACACAGAGCGGCCACTTTGAACAGGCAGCCGTAGGAATACACGCGTCTCCACTCTTTGTCCACATGGCGCCACGTTCCCGTGTTGAGTTTCTCCCACGAGAAATCCAGAATGATCTGAGCGGTGAGAGTTCGGCTGGCGCTGGAGGTGTCGCTGTACAGCTGCCGCCGAGACCGCTTCAGCATTTCCACCACACTTGACTCCACTTTGTCGCTGAACTGCAGTGGAAGCTGTTCCTCATTAGGAGGCAGAGCAGCAGAGACCTTTGACCACAGCGTGGCCATTGATGAGAAGGTCTGCAGGTATGCTGTGGGACAGACGGTGAGGGTGAGTTAGGGCAGCACTAATGAGGATGCACCGCTACATTCACATGTGCACTGTTTGTGGAATACTTCAACAATGGTCATGGGTCCACAGTTAGCTAAAACGTGTACACACACACACTTTGCTGCAGTAAAACACATGTATACACCCAATTTCCAAATTGGCAACCACAAAACGCAGGCGAGGACGTCCCGAGCCAAAGCACACATGCTCAGCGACGACTCTCCGTCACATGGCGTCTGTGTCCGCCAGACTCGACCTCCATGTGACTCCATCCGTGTTCAGATGCTCTGTGAAGCCAAACCACGAGGCAGCCAGCACTGAGCAGCTGGTTCATTTGAGTACAGAAACCCGGCCTTGAGGCGGACTGTCACTGAACACAAGTAAAGTGAATGGTGGCATTTAAAAACGCCACATGCCTGAAGGTAACCCCCAGGTTCAGGACAATTAGGAGTCCTGTTGGAGGGCCCTGCAGGGTCATATCAGTCTGCTATTCTGCACATGCTCACAAACGGAAACATTTGTGCAATCTTTGACTTAATACACATTTAGCAAATAAACAAAAAAAAAGCAGTAAATAGTTGGGGAAATTACGGTCCTACTGTCAGATAACATTATGGACGTCATTAAGGAAGATGGGCGGAGTAAACCTTCACTGAAAGTTCACCTCAAATTCTGTCATATTTTTCTTAAAAATGTAATTTATAGATAACCTCTTTGGTCATAAAACACATCAACAACAAAATAACAGATGAATTGATGTCAAACTATTTGCGCTGCATAGTTGGATGATAACTTTAATTAAAAGATATATTTATAACACTCAAATACAAGTTATATATGAGAACTAAACAAGAGGATTTGTCTGAATATGTTTAACTTAATTCTGAAGCAAATACTAAAAAGAAATAATGACAAAGGGTACATCATTTAATTATGTAGCCTATATTATTTGTAACGAATTATTGACTCCTGGTAAAGCATCCCAGAAGTCTCCACTGTGTAAAGTTGTCAACCAGCTCCAATAACGTAATATTAGATAACATGCACGTGAATACGACAATCAGAGACAGGACTAATATTTTGCCAAACAGCTGGAAATACAAATTATCTTTGCAAAGTATCAAAAGTGTCACATTTAAGTTGATTTAGGCTAATACGCGCACGAACATCAAATACAGGAAACCGACGCATTACTAAACAGTGACGTCACGTTTACTTACTAGCTAAAGAGGAATTTAATACGCTAAATGTTATATTTACCTTTTATCACGACATTTACACCGTTAATCCGATACTATCTTTCATAACGTGGACTGTAAGCAGTGCAGGAGCTGCATTGACCATGCCTGTGCTACATCAAAAACAGACCGGGAGGGAACTCGGACAGCGGAAAACATTGGTTCCGCGATAAATGTAAGGTGTCAAAGACAAGAATAGAAAAAAACTTCTCAAAATACTGCACAAATACGTGGACTCGGCGATATTTCAATTCAAGCAATTTCAAGGTTGTAGACGTTTTTATTTTGGATTTATTTTTTACAAAACAAACGTTGATCTGCATGCACCCTGTGCTCCAGTAGAGGGGAGTAACCTCTGCACTCCAAATTTATAAAATGCAGTATCAGACATTGAATGAACTATATAGACGACCCACCTCCCTAACACACGCACGCACGCACACACACACACGCACACGCACACACACACACACACACACACACACACACACACACACACACACAGACACACGCGCGCGCGCACACACACGCACTGCTCCTACACTGACACATCTGTCCACACAACCTCTCAGCCTTGTAGCTGCACAAACATCTGTTATCTCTTATTTAGATGATATTTACATGATGAGTAAAGCTCAATCAATGGAAACAAAACAGTGATTCTGTGACAGCACCGCCTGATTTACTTCCACAAATACAGAGACACGTTAAATGAATTTGTCTCAACGGGTAAACTCAAGTCATTAAAACAACAGCTCTCCCAACATAATAAATGAATGCAATTGTTTCACAAACATTTGTTTCCCCCCTCTTTTCATTGCTCCTGCTACTCAGAATCTTTATGTAAATACAGATATTCCTGGAAGGCTGATTAATATGTAGCTGAACAAACATGATAGGAAGCCTTCGGCGGGAAAATCTAGAATCTATATACTACTATTATCAAATGTCAAACACTCTATGAAATTCAAATAATCTCTGTGCAAACCGTGAAGCTGTTACTGTATGTAAAGCAGATGGAGACAAGAGCAAGACAGCCCACCTTTCCAGGAATCACAGGGGACTTTAAAATGTTTCATGCATTTCTGTTCATTCTCACTGTGTAAACAGCAGAATTCTCGAGGCTCGAGCGATTGTTCACTTACTCGCAGGGAGGTGAGGAATTACTGTGCAGGCCACAACTGCAGCATTGTCTCTGTCTTTTAAGCCTTTGCCACTAAAAGTAAAAAAATAAAAAAACTGAAGTCACAATTTGAATGTAAAAGAATAAATGGCAGGATGGAGAGCCGACAAAGTGTTAATAAGCTTGAAGGTTTGAAACTGAATTGGAGATAATAATTGTTTGTGGAACATAAAAAAAACCACCAACAATCAATTTCAATACAATGTGGGGAAAAAAACTGGGCTAACCCATCACAGCTAAAAGCACTTTAATGTCTCTTTATGAACATATTGTAAAGGTACAGGGACCTGACCTCAGCTGTGGTCACTATTGTATGGAATGCTGTGGGATACAGACCCCACATGTTGTGAATGCTGTGATGTGTACCTCTGCTTGTGTGAGTGGTGGGGGTGGTCCCAGCAGGAGTGTCTGATGTATTATTCAGATGTGTCTGACTCCGTGGTTGTAAGACGGTGCGGGGCTACGCTGAAGGTCAGAGGCCCAGCTATGTTATCCCTCCCTGTGCTGTCAGTGCTGACTTCATGTGCAGGCCGTCGTCCCAGATTGCCATTGGGAGGGGTCAGTGACCTTTCACAGCTCTACTTGGAAGGAGAGGGCGATCGCTCCGTCTGATCAGGGCCGCATTAGCAGAAGATGTTGCAATATTTCATTTCCAAATGATTTAATTGTCAACTATTTTAAACTCTGAAGACTGTATCCTTGCCAAGGACATTATTTTGTAAATGAAAGGAGTTTGGTGAACTCTGGAATTAAGAAGACGTTTTCTCTCTACATCATTAAATGAGGTTTTATATCTAAAAGAAATACTTGAGAGACATTTTGTGAAATACATGTAACAGCTTTCTTGCAAAGAGTTGCCACTCTCAGATCAGATTAGCTCAGTTTAGCTTAAATACTGGAAGCAGGGGAAAACAATCCACCTTCCAACACCACTAAAGCTAACAAAGTAACACATTTGATATGTATTTTTAATGCTCTGTCAAATTAAACAAAACAGTACTCCTGGAGTCTTGTCGTCACCGTGAGGTTCCTCAGCAGATGCCTGTGTTTTTGAGGAAGATTGTGTGTTACGATTGAAAGCTCCAGCACAGCTACTGAATTAACCATGTGGTGGGACTGTTTGCCAGACAGTAATTAACCTTTAATCTCATCATTTAACCCACTCTGACCCGCTGAAAATATCAGCATTTTTGTTTAATTCTAATAAACATATTTGTATTTTACTTCTTTTCGCCCTGAAAAAAACAAGTTGAACTTAAATCCCTGTGAATCTGACAGTTTACATGTTAATATTCCACCATTAGTACTATGTGTTTGCTTTGGATCAAAAGTTAATTGATTATGTTTATTAATAAAAGTCCTCTCAAAGTACATTTATAACTAGGGTTGGTAATCTTTAGAAACTAACAAGGGTATACGCTTGATTTGAAAAATTATTCAACCGAAAACACCAGCCCAGTGTTGCCAACTCTGTTCCAAAATCACCAAGCCATTAACTGGCAGTCCGTCCCTTCGGGCCGTCCTTAAAAAGCCACTCCCCCAAAACTATAATCGTGAACGTAAACAGCGAACATGGCTATTGTTAGCACTCACAGCTGTTAAGCTAGCAGCTCGTGGAAGACTCCAGCGATGCTCAGTGAGTGCAGGCAGGTAGTTGCGTCTTTTTTTGTCAGAGCATTTGATTTATTGCTGCCAATGAAAATGTCAACTAATATAACAAAAACATTTTTTTTAATAAGATCATCGACGCTAACTTTAATTGAGCCTCCTTTGAAGTGTTTTCATTGTGTGCCTCTGACGAGTCTGTCTTGATCTCGACTGTACTTGAGCTTGTTTTAGGGGAGAGCGAGGCATCTTATCACACTCTTTGCTTTCACTTCAATTTCTCAGTCTCAGTTCATCACAGTCACTCATTTTCTATACTGAATGGAATAATACATTCCAGTGCACAAATGTATATTCTTAAGAGTTTTATTTCTCACTCTAATTAACAGTTATAAATGGGTATGTACATGGATTTGTGAAAAGTCTTTCCAAACTCATTTATGCAGTTAGAAGTCTGATTCATTTAGACAGATGTTTCGAATACCGGGGCTTCATTAGTGCCGGTGCATTAAAAAACAGGAACAACCCATGTCAGTAAATAAATGAAGAAATAAATAGTCTGGGTAAGACAGATTGATATGCGGACCAAAACACACTCTTACTAGAAAAACAAGTGTATATGAATAACAAATTACAAAAAACATGGAATTCATCCTTTTTTCAGTTCCAATTCCAAACTAAATGAAATATGAATGAACCAAATGGACTGGCCCAACGTCGTTTAAATGTTGCTGCTGACACAGGCTACAAAGCCTAATGTGAGTCATCGGCAGAGTCACAGTTCTGACTCGGATAAACAGGTGTTGCAAGGTACATTTCACCCACATCGTCACATGTGATGATTTGCCCCGAAAGCACTTAAGATTACTGGCCGCAGAGTGGCATGTTGCACATTCTGTGCAAAAAAAAAAATATGAAAATTGTTTTCAGATTACGTTGACATATACTGGATGTCAAGAGCAATCGTGCAAGTGTTTTTTAGATAGCGCCCTCTGGTGACAACTTGCCCCGTTCTCGCCTAAACAATTTTATTATTATGATTCCTTTTGAACCTTGTCTCTACGGTGTAACAAAACCTCCCAGCAGTAGCAGCAGCAGCAGTAGCAGCAGCAGCAGCAGCTCAGGGTCTGCCAGCAGCCAAACAGGGCAGCAGGGCAGCATGGACCGTGACTGTTAGCAGCGTATTCCCATGGGCCTGCGAAGCCTGAACCACTGGGACACCACAGCAGGGATGTAATCACCACCATTACGCTCCAGGTGCTGCTGAAATAAAAGATGGAAACAAGCCTCCGGCGGTGTTGCCATGGATCAGAATCCAATTAAACACTGTTTAGCTCGACACAAACTGCCAGTCGTAGCCTGTTGACTCATGAAATTAATGTATTGTCGTGGCACAAAGAAAGTGTTGCAACAGAGAGTGCAGCATGACCCGAGTCAGGACCCATTCAAATCGCTGCAGCTTCATTCTCTGCTGATGTAAATTCCATTAGGCAATTGAAGTGTCAGAGAGAAGACACAACACCGCATCTGCAATTCCACAATCTGGCGGTTTTCTTTGTCGCTGTCACGGCTCAGTTTTGAAGGTCATCCGTTTGCTTAAGCTTGCACACAAACACATGTCAGTACCTCCAAATGCAGTGTCACATTTACCCTCCAGGCAATTTATGCATACACATAAAAGCTAGTGGAGGTGAAGGGTTGCCACATTCCCTGGGAACCTGGTAATGGATATTTGGAAATGCCCTGAAGAGGTAACAAATGAGAGGTGTAAAGTTAAATGTCCTGTGAAATCATCAGGAGATCTGAAACAAGCTGCCTTTACAGCCCCGGGGAGGTTTCCACAGACAATTATCTCGGGCACACCCAGCCCCGGTGTGACGACAGGTCGGCGTCGCAGGTCTGCAGATGCTGCGGGTGAGTCGGAGTCAGGGATGAAGGAGCCGTCCCCTGGGTCACTGCGAAGACTTGGGGCTCGCCAGCCTGGCGTTCCTCTACAGAGCGGTGTTAGTGGAGCGCTCTCTTGCCTGCCCGCTTCAAGCAGGTGCTCAGTTACAGTGGCTTAATGTGGGACGCCAGAGTGCAGGCAGTCCGTCAAAACCACTTTGGATCAAATTAATGCAACCAGGTGTGCCCCTGCAGTTGGGGCACAGGTGACACCTGCTACTTCCCTTTAATTAGAGCTCAAACAGCTGTTTCAGGATAGACCGAGAGGGAGCGGGTCCCCGGGTTAGTCTGCTGCCTCAGTCACCGCTTGATACTGGTCACATTTGATCATTGCTGCTCGTTTTGGGTAATGCCGATACATAAATCAATACCTGGCAGAGGGGAGTTGTGCGTTTTCCCCTTTCAGTGGCAAATAAAAAAAGTAATAATGACGTTGAATGTGTTTGCCTTCTTAAATAATCAATTCCCCCGCAGAGCATGTAGCCTGTAAGAAGAGCATGGCAAATCTGTCCGAAAAAAGGACAAATAGGACTCACTTGCTAAAGTAAGGTGAAGATAAAAGTGGAGGCAGTCTTCATCTCGTTGCTGTGAAGAATTTTCAAGGGGCTGCAAGCTCTGAGAGTACTTTAGGTAGCTTTGATCTTTCTTGGATGCAGTAATAAGCATAGTGCAGATGAAGAGAGAGGGTATCCATCTTGAAATATGATTTCCCTTTGGTTCTGTAACAAGGCTAAAAAGAGGTGGGTGGTCAGCGCCGGGGGCTCTGCAGGAAATTTCTAAGCTCCTGACAAGGTGAGCTCATACATACGACTGTAGGATCTGAACAAAGTGATATTACTCCAAATGTTCGAGAGGCCTCTGCAGCCGGGGATCCTGTGAATCACTGCTAAAACTGCCCCCCCCCCCCCCCCCCCCCCCCCCGCAGTCTGTAAGTCACAGAGTGGAGGATCTGTGCCATAAACCTACATGAGGAGACAACAGAACATTTCTGAATCTGCCTTTACACAGCATGCCTGATGCGCTGCACCTCTGAGGTACAGGGGGGAAAGAATAATGAATGACACCGGTTTGATGATTACTCCCTTCATACATATGCAAATACACAGTATGTGCAATTCTAATACTATGACAACAGTGTTCACTCGTCCTGGGATTTGAATAGTAATTAAAAGAGATCATTTTATGAATGGCACAATGAAAAAACTTGTTTTCCTTTAACAGATGGAGACCCGAAGGCTCGTTCTCTCCAGCTCTAAACAGATCAAAAGGTCAGTCTCACATAAGAGGTCCATTAACCAGCAGAGAGCAGTATTGTGGCAGCAAAGTCCTCCCCCATCATAGCTTAATAATTTAGTATGCAAAGAGGAAGCGGAGATAGTCGTGTATCTCATGCTTTCTTTGCTGACAGTGTTTTGACTCCAAAAGCTTTTCATCAGGTCAGATGTATGAATGACATCCCCGACACTACAGAGAGAGGCTGTACGACAGAGATTAAGACTTCAGAATCCTTTCAAGAGACACAACATTATTGTTATTATGTACACTGCAGATTTACTCGCAGAATTTGCTCTTCTTTCTATTATGAAGCAGACTGATTTGTTGAATAAACAAGGTGGGTTTGAGTCAGACACAAACCGGCCAGTATAGAAAACTCCTGATTGACAGAATGGGACTTATCTAAACAAAATGAATATGTTGAATGTAAGAACCCATTTGTCCCGGCCTTTAAAAAATAAGAGATGTACAAATCTGTCTTTGTACCTAATACAGGTACTAAAGGAAGGCTCTTTCATTCTTTTCTTTGTGCTGCACAGGATCACAAAGGTGACAGAAGACCACAGAGACACCCAGAATGGAAAATGAACACACACAAAAAAAAAACACATAACGGTGAATACACCCGAGTCAAGAATGCCTTTTGGCGGTTTGTGAACAAATAAAAGCTGTGTGTATCCGACCTTGGCACACGTTGCCAACTTCAAACTGGGTCAGCAGTCATCTCTACTTGTAAAAAAGTATATTCTTCATTTGTGCGCATGCACGTTGAAATCTAATGCTCCGGGTGGATGCGTCCACAGAGCTGCACGTCACTGTATGGGAAGGTAAAATGTTCACACTTGTTTGCAGCGGAAAGGAAGAAGACGGTTAATTTCGGTGGGCACCTGTGACCGGCCACCGTTTCTGTCACAAACAACTGCCTCAGTGAATAAGGAGGGAGAGAGGAAGATGCATCGCGGCAGAGTCTCGTTGTTTTTGTCCCAACAGCCTTTGGGCGGACGTATGCAGAGCGCTGCCAAAGTGTCATCGCACGGCAGTGATTCAGGAAACCTCCGGAGCTGATTGATGATTTCCACTCTGGACTCTGAACAATGTTCAGTTTTGCGTGTGATGGGAGTTGCTCCATGTGTGGTTGTGTATTGTTTTTAATAACAGTCATTATCATTTCAAACCCTTCAGCGTGTACATTACTTTCCCATGAATTCTATCAATGGTGCTTTGCCAGAGCTGGAGCCAAAACATAAATGAAGCGGTGCAAAGTAATTCAGTCCTTCAGCCACCTGCCTCTCCGATGAACAGATACACAGACACATCCCCGAACATGCCCAAGGGCTCTTATCACATCCAGCTGTCAAACGGGTGCTGATCCATCATCTGAGTTCTGTGTTCACATTGTGACACTTTGACCTCTCTGAATAAATCTTCTTTCAATATATTTGAAAAGTTGTATTTTCACAGATTTTGCGCTTGAATATACCGGGATGAAATTTCACGTTTCTCTTTTGATATCAAACACGTCTGCTGTGTGTGTTTGAGTGTGCATCTGTCAGCCTTTATAAAAGGTGTTTATTGTCTCTTTGAGGGACAGACACATCGTGGCCAGGGTTTCTCTTTCTGCATTTATCGTCTCATCCAACACAGCGGACGTTTCCAGATTTCCTGACGGATTCTTCCTCTTCTTTTTGCTCCTCATCAGAACACAAATTGTGATCTGTTCCCAAGTCCTGCTACCTAAAGCAACAAAGCTGCATTACTGGTAACCTTGGAAACTGCAGTCTTGTTTGAAATGGCTGTAGCTACTGGCTCTTCAAAATTTCAAATTATTCAACCATCAACAACAATGTATCCTGTCGAAAAATCACCCCGGCACAAATCAAAACCCAAACACTTGATTGTGTTTTTTGACATTGACAATTGAAATGTGAGAACAACAGCATTGTAACTGGTTTCAAAAAAATGGTTCAGTTCTGCAGTATACACACCGATGATCCGGATGTGCAAATTCATCAACATAACACAACACAACACACTTTTATTCACAGCAAAGTAAAGAGGATTTAGCAGTTCTGCAGTAATCAATAACAGACTTTGTGGACTTAATCCATCAAAAACAGTTGAAATGTGAGTGGGAAGAGCCTTTGATTCTCTGTCTGGACACAGAAAACATTTCCAGTTGCCATATTTTCCGCTGTTAAAACACTGAGATGAATCCTTTACTTGTAGGATGTGGAAGATTATGCTGCAGGCAAACTTGGCAAGCCTCAAAAGTTTGTATTTGAGCTTGGATAGACTACAGTCTATGTGGTGTAACTGGTGTAATGAAATCAAGCCTCTCCGCTGGTATGCCCCTCTAATCTTGAAATAGGAACATAGAAATATTGTGATCCATTATGGTAATATTGTAGCTTGTGTGAAATCATGAAAATAATTCAAGCTGTTCAACTCATTTTTCAGTGCAGTCTGTGACTCTTCTACAAGAACAGAGAATAATCGCACACAACAATACAAACCATAGATTTATAACTACACACGTGTGTGCATGCAAAACAAACACATACCCCCCAATATAACAGAAACATGATAATGCATCAGGTTCCACCTGCAATTTTACCATCAAGGGGAATGCCATTAAATTACCACTATGGAAAAATTATTTGAGACAAAAACAAATTTATAAATAGTGAGACCCTCCAACTATAATCTAATGTAATTATATATGTATTCATGTTGCTGAGCATTCCATTCCATTCATTTAAATTGGCTATTGATGCTATTGTTTAACCTACAATATCAATTTGAACATCTTAAATAATTTGAATCCCTGATTTAAAACCATATCTTCTTTATTTCAGTGACAGTACGACCCTCCGGTGACCCCGTTCCTTGTCTTTAGCAGCTCCCTTCATTCTGCTGCTGACGCTGTCAAACATTATAAACGGTCCTTTAAGGATCTCTGAAAGCAGGACGTCGATATATAGGACATATGCGGCAGGACGCATAGCTTTATTATCGGGGCATTAATTATACAAATGTACCATTCTCATGAATGCACAGGTGACATTCGTCATGTTAACGCTGGTCATTTACACGGTTCTCTGAAGCTAGGAGCGTTTGATGAATCTGACGAGGCTCATTCGTAAAATGTTCTTGCACGAGGCTCATTGTCCGCCCTAGTTTGAAATTCTAAAAAAAACCTTTACAAATACAAATAACTACACTCGGTTATCTGCATTAGATACATCATTCAAAGCTAAGGCCTGTGTGTGACGTTTTCTAAACACTTCCATTGAAATACCACACTCAATTATCAATCACGTGCACCCAGAATGCACCTGTGAAAACACCTGTAACCAAGTAGATAACTTGAAAATCAGAGCTTGAACAATGGAGGCCAACTTTGGAGGCAGAGAGTTAGAGGACTGTCATTGCAATATAAAGTACTATGTTCTATGTCATCTACAGTTAGTATGCGTCTGATGTAAGCTCTTTTGTACTTTGTTTAATTGTTTTTGGTTTGTGTGTGTTGAGTTATGACAAACAGGAACCTAGTTTCAGAAATTGTGTTTTTAGCAATTGCAAAATATCTGTAAAGGATAAGACCTGAGTGTTATTCAACTTGTTTTTCTTATTGTCAACTAACTCCATTAACTATTAACCGGATGGATGTTTTGCTTAATTAACGTCCCCTCAGAGACAACAAGAGAGATCGGGCTACACATTAAAATAATGGTGCTTGTCAAGTTTTTACATCGTATCACCCATAAAAGCACACTTAACATTTTTCACCCCCCCCCCCCCCCCCCCAATTATTTATGCCAAACAGTATTCTATGCTTTTGTGCTGTTCAATGACTGGAACTCACCAAACACAAATTGTTTTAGGTCATTGCGACACCACTGGTTTACTGTCCTCTGAGCTGGCGTCGTCTTTCCCTCTGAAGACACAGAGCTTGACAAAGGGCTCATGTGTGTATAATTTCATAATTTAAAAACAAGGCTTCAGGCTTCCTCAAACAGCTGGGCGCTGTAGTTTTCAAACCCAAACACGAGTACTACATACTGGAGGGATTGTGTTTTTTGGCTTTCCATATGTTGACAAATTATCCCCAACCTTATTCTTAAATCTATTTTGAATAATGTGTAAAATGTTTACTGTTAAATACCTGCCTTTTCCCTCCATTTATCCATTTTGCCTCATCCATTTGCCCTAAAGTTACTGTGATTATTTTATTTACAGTACGTTACCTTATAATAGCTGCTAATTATGTACAGTTTTTTTTTCAGTAAGTTACTTGTCAACCTGCTGCAAGCTAATAACTGAACTTCACAGTATGTTTCTTACAGTGTACATTATCTTGCATTACTCTCACCACAGCCATATTCACCCTGCTCACCACCCCGTCCATACCACATCCACACCTTGAACACTCATAAAGACACAAACTAGATACTATTTACACCACAGCACAGTGCACCATCTCAGTTCACAGATCGGATAAGAGGTTCTTCAGCATCTCTTTCAATTCATAAGCTTTGCACTGTAGCCATACATTTCTCGCCCCCCCCCCCCAAAGTACAGTACACAGGGGCATGATTACCTCTCTATACCTGTGTGATGGAGACATTTCCTCCATGACTTGGGGTCCCTTCACGCTTTCATTACATCACAACCATACATCTTCCCTGTATCTTGATGGTGTTCGGGGAGTGCAGCAGCCATCTGGGGAAGCATATAGACATACAACACTGTATCATTTGTGGCAACCTATCAACACCAACCTCACCTTTTTAATTCTGATTTAGAGGGAGAAGCGAGCGGTCGGGCGGAGGTGCTGATGGTACAATCCCCTTTGCGTTGGGCCGGCGGAACAAAAGAGACCATGGAGACCAACTCCCCTTCCAAGAGACACATGAATCATCTCTGACAAGGCTCCTCCTCCCGCAGTGTTGCCGCCATGAATAATCTACCTCTGTAAAGGCCTTGATCAATTAGTCAATTGCTCAACTGCAGCCCTCAATTAACAAGGTGATTCCCGATGCTGCTTGCTCCCAACATGTTGTGCATTACTTGACGCTGCCAATTAAAAGCAGCGCTCCGCCACCGCTCTCAGAGGCGATACTGGGTAAGTATACTGAGGGATTCGTCTATAACCACTCTGTGCCTGTGAAGCTGAAAATGAGGGGGTAGAAAGCATCTCCCTTAGATTGATGTGCTCAGGGATGCTGTTAGAGAATTGATTTTGTTATAAATTCAGAGAGAAGGTGCCAATCACCTGTGTTGGCAGCCAAAAACACCCAGTCTGAACAGAATTTGAAACGAAGGCAGGGGTAAAAGGAGGTGTCTGCGGGTTCAAACAGAATACAGATTGGCAGTGGGATGTGAGGGCTCCCAGTGCTCCAGAGCAACATACCACTACCATAAGTCCACTCCAATAGACCGTTGCATGTGTCAAGGGGACTCTGGTGCGTGAGGTTTGCTGTAATTGGAGCAATCTGCTCCCTTGGCCTGGAGCTGCTGAGGCTGTTACATGTTTGAAGTCATAACCCTGGCAAGATGTCCTCCGTTTCCCACTGCTGGTGAGCAGCGCTGCTGCCCGTTCGAGAAGCACCAACCTCTGCGCGCTCTTCACTGCACCTAAACGCCCTTTGACATTTGCACTTATGAAGCGCCAGGCAGCTGCCATCATGTTTTCATGCTTGGTCTATCCCAATTCACGTTCCTGTCTGTGAATTATAAAAGACAATCTCAATAAAGTAGAGTAGCTACTGCAGAGCTTGAATCCATGTGTGTTTAGTTGCATTTCACCTTGTTTCTTCCAATACTAAACCCAATGTGCCGCTTTCTTAAAGGTTAATCTTCGAGCAGGGACTTTGAATTGCTACAGGCCATAAATATATATATGAATAACAAAGCTTTGTGATCGCATTTGTGTGGGAATTGTTGCCTTTTGACAGAATGAAGATAGGTGTTTCCCCCTGTTTTCCAGTCTTTCCGCTAAGCTAAGCTAATCGGCTGTTTTACATATTTATTTAAGCTTAATTTCTAAATTGCATATCTAAACAAAAAAAGATAACTATATAGACAATATAGACAATATATATTTTACTGTTTTGAGCGAGAAAATATCCCCACATTTTTGTAAAGTCGACCTTTGTGCTGTCTCCACATCAGTAACCCATTCTCTGGCCATGAAAGAGCTCCATAATTTGCCTCTCGATGCTCGTAAGTGAATGAAATAACAAACAATACATTGGTCATTTTCAGGCTCGTCTCATCTGCATATACTGCAGGTGTTATTTGTCTGACTTCACTTCGGCACAGCAGTGACAATGCGTGAGAGGATGTGGAGGGAAAATGTCCAGCAGGTCTCAGGTGATCTCTGTTGAAGTGCTAATCCATGTAATAGAACAACTGTGTTTTCTCTCAGCTCGAGAGCACAACACATGAATGGCCTCTCAAATCCTCATATTAATATTGGAGTTGATAGACTCCCATCAAAGCTGCTGGGCCGGATGCATTACATTTCCTGGCTCATTGAAATCACTTCCCCCCCACCCCACACACTTCATTCTTTTTTCAAATTAGACATGCTTTGTTGGAGGAGTTTCTTCCTCAGAAGAGAGAGATGAGGGCCGTAGATCTTTTCCAGAGTGATACATCTGCCTTTACCTTAAGTGGTTGTGACTCCTGTGTATCAAAGGGTTAAAAAACAAATGTGATTTGAAGTAACGGCTGTGTCGAAAAAAAACAACAACAACCAGGAAGAATCTCATCCATGGATGTGTGTCTTCTCTGTGTCAGTCGCAGTGATCCAAAGGGTGCCAGAACAAATCACATTCATTTTCTAATTGCATCAAAATCTTTGGCTTTTAAACCTTCACTTTGCAGTAAGTTGTCGTGCTGCGGTGCTGCTCGGGGTACAGGAATACTGCTACCTCCTCCTGCACCCTACATCCAGAGCGGTTGACACTTCCGTAGGGCTCCGTGTGAGGCCATCTCAATCATTTGGTACATGTATTCCCGCGTGCCCTGAATTGTACCTGACAGCCTGCATAATTGCAGGACTCCTGCGGGTCGTGCAGGTCCTGATAAAGGCAAGTCTAGAAAGGTTTCTCAGTAGCTGCAGATGTTTTTCTAATCAAAAGAGAATATTGCAGGTGTGATGAGAATAATTAAATGTAATTAGCCGCACTGGTGCTTTGAGCTATATGCATAGTTGTGCCCCAAATTAGGACATCGCTGATGCTCTGCCTTTCATCCGTGTGGTACCCAGCATGCTATGCACAAATGTTACATCATCATATATATATATCTTATTACAAAATATCTAGCAGAGGTCAAAGTAAGTGTTCAAATCTTCATGCACTCACGAGCTGTTGAGTGCATGTCGTGTCACACAGCAAGGACATGAGCTGAAATGGAAAGAACATATGAACACACTGTGTTGAAATGATGATGGACATTGTGTCCTTGCTTTGTTGATATGAAAGATGTGAATGTTTTTGCAGACTTGATTTTTCTTCTCCTCACTATTTCATAATGAGATTTGTGTCCAGATGAATATCTTATGCTAGCTCTGTTGTCAAGACAGGGAACCCGATTTAAGCCATTTTGCTTCAGGTTGTCTGGCAGCAGAGGACGGGCTATTTGTATGCGCTCGGTACACACACACAAGATACACAACACAAAGTGAATAACTACCACATTTCCATACACTAAACCGCTTTGCTGGAGTTCTCATTTACTGTATATATTACCTCCAGCTGTGAGAGACAACAGCATTGATTACACAGTGGGACATTAACAACATCCAGATGATGTTTGTGTCTAATGCTGCCGTTCCAGAGCCACGCTGTTTATAGATGTTCATCAGAAGAATCACCAATCAGGACTAACAGTTTTACAGAAACCAGGGTTTCATATCAACACAGTCAATATTTATCTTGCTGCTCTGAGCATTTCTGAGGGACTGTTTCTCCCGGATATGAGCCAAAGCAGGTAAAGTGGTTCATGTTGGGAGCCACACTTTATGTAAAACTAGTAAAACACCAAAGTAATGTGTTGCCAGAGTTGAGAACTCTAACATATTGGCAAAAGTGTTGGTCAAAGATATGGGATTGCAATACAAAGAGGACTCACACGATATGTATATCACAAAATGACATCATAATCAGGTAATAACATTAATGTGCAAGGATATTGTAATGAAAAAATAAAGAAAACCAATATGAATGGACATATTAGTATAATTCAATAGATATATCTCTATATATAGAAAATGGGTGGCATACGTTAAAAAGACTTCACATTTTTCAAAATTCACATTATCAAAAAATATAAGTAGACGAAGGGAAACATCACAAATATTCTTGATGAACAGATTCCTCCCAGTGCGGCTCATTTTGACTTTCCTTTGTCTGCAACATCTTTACCACTGTGTGTTTTTTATGACTTCTCCAACGTATTCAATGATAACAAACAATCCAAGGCAATAGAAAACAACTTGATGACATTTTACTGCTGCATTAGGATGTAATGTTTTCCGGAATTAAAAACCAAAATCAATCAGTTTACTATGTTTTAGAGTCACTGCTGCCATAAGAATAGTGCAGTGCCATAGTCTGATAACCCGTTACCACATGGATTGGTTAAAAAGAAAAAAGAACTTTTCACATTTCATCACGCCGCCAGAAAATTACTAGGTTGTCTGATTAACTGATTCTTGAGGAAGAAAAACCTCATAAATCACTTTTACAAATGAGCATAATCACCACAGTGTGGGGCAATCAATTGTATTATCACAGTGTTTTACCACCAGGTGGTCTAAGTCTGTGGGTGGTCATTACGTGAAGACTTCCTGACACAAAGAGAACATCCAGACATGTTGGGTTTTAAATGACTGAACATTTCTCACCTCCACCTCACGTTGCATTGAATCTCTCATTGAGTTGGTTCTCCTCTTTTCTTCTGTGGTTATCTTTTTACTGCGTTGTTCCTCGTCTGCTTTAGAGAGCTTGGGCTTGTGTTGGGAACAGTTTGCCGTTGTCGGCCCGTAAAGCCCATGGAGACATTTTATGCGATATCGAGCCGTACAAATAAACTTGACTTGACTTCACAAGGCTTCTCCTCTGGGTGCTCCAGTTTCCTCATATACAGTCCAAAGACATGCAGGTCAGGCTGACTGCAGCGTCTAACTTTCCCACATCTGCCAATGTGAAGGTGTGCGTTAGCCTGCGATAGACGGCTGACCCTGTCCCAGATGTTTCCCTGCCTTTCTCCTCCAGCATGCAGACACATTTTGAGCCTGAATGAAGAGTCAAATTAGGTATAGAAAAGGGATGGATGAATGGATTAACGGGGGGGTGTGACACTGATCGTCGGTGTCCTCCCACTGCTGAAATCAGCCATGTTTCATGTAGCAGATGGTCAGACATAATGAATGTAGAATCTGTGAGCTGGAAAGCAAACAGATTCATTTGGGTTACAATGAAATGACTGAACAAATCCAACTCACCAACTCACTGGTTTGGCTCATCCGACATGGTCTTCACGGGCATTATAGTTGTGACTAACATACCTCAGTGTTGTCTTGGGTGTTGCATAATTTACACAGGAGATTTGTCAGGCTACATCCAGCAGCCAGTCTGAACACAGAGCACCAAATCAAACTCATTTATATCCGGCACATTGTCCAGATATTACGTATTATACACAACTAATTAGCTACTAGAAATACATTTGGAAGGAAATGTAAAAGAGCGCTGCAGGAGTGAGTCCTCAGACCCAGAAATGAGTTTGCACTTTTGCACGTCCGGTTCCCTCATCCCAAAGCCAATGGCTTTTTGATTAGAGGCCTTTAATAAGATCTGTGGTTAACTCAAGTTTTATATCTAGAACATACAGTATGTCAGTAGATATCCCTGTATTTTGAAGCTTTTACGTGTCTTAAGAGACACTAAGAGTGCTTGCTAACAAGCGGCTGAATGAGACTAAACGTCATGACGCCTGACACGAGTCCGCCTTTGGCTTAGTGGTTGTGGTGACGTAGATTTTTACTCCTGCCAAGTGCATTCATGCTTCAAAAATCACAGCGGGGTTCATTTGTGAGGATTGTAGTGCTGAACAAAACATGTAAATATCATAAATGTTTATTTTCTGCAATAATCCAAAATTCAATGGAATAATCCCGTTGGCTTTAGTGTGATGCTAACGACAAAAATACATCATCTCTGCAGAGCTCTATGCCTCCAGGTTTATGTTTTCTATTAACATAATGAGGACATGTTATTTAACACGTTTTGACAAGTTGCAATAATGTTGATGGCCCATACTGAATTAATTAATGTTCACTGCCTGAAACATCCTGTCTTGCGATACAATATCCAACAATTCTTTTAGCTTCTTTTGCTGTTTCCACAATGCAAAGCGTTAATTCTTCATTTGCCGTATAGCTGATGTTTTCAACTTCAATTAAGTTTCCTTTTGTCATATTAATCATTTAGATGTTTAAATCCACCCCTTTGTTTGTAAATGTCAGCCCTTATAACTTCCATGTTCACTGATGATTTCCACTTGTGTGTGTGTGTGTGTGTAGGTGTGTGTGTGTGTGTGCGCATGTATATTTATAGAGATGAGACAGAGAAAACGATGAGTACGGGGAGGTTTGAGACATCATCAAAAACAGGTTGAATTTGTTAAACCAGATATTTACTGACATGAGAAGCCAGTAAAACGCAGATACGACTGTATTTAGTTGAAGCTGGAATTAAAAAGGTTGGCCTTTGCGTACTGTAAGTTTAAGGACACTGAAAGTGGATTTTTTATCTTCAAATGTTATCTTTAACACGAATATATCTTATGAAAGGATGAATCATTGTGCTGGTAGCAGAGTCCTGCCCTGAGCACATGGATCAGTCAGGATCAGGAGCTCTTTTTTGTGATTCCTGAAGTGTAAAGCTACTCTAATAGCCACCATCTCCACACCTGCATACCAAAGAGACTCTCTTATTCATCCAAATTACTGCGCAGAGGAATCCAGAAATATCACTCGCACAGCTCAAATTTGCAGTGAGAGATAAACTAAATACGCCAACCAAATCACAACCGATTCATCAGGAATCCATTAAACAGGCCAGACAAGGTCCACGGTACTGGATAGCATGACAAACGAGCCCCGATAAGGAATGAGTGCTCAGTCTCAACCTTTATCCTCTTCAGAAATATGCAGAGTTGGTCTGTTTACATTTTGCTGCCATTTTAAGGCAAAGAAAGCAAAGCCCAGGACTCAGAAAAACTCTTGGATTTAGTCAAATTCCACTTATTGTAGGAGTATTGTATGAGCTTTTTGTGTGAAAATGTATGTGAGTGCTTCATTATACTTCTATGTACTCCCAGTTTTGTGGTGCTCCCCTTTGTTCCTAGCCAGGTGAACGCTGTTGCCACGGTTCAGCGTTGCCGCAGTCTTCGGGAGGGAGGGGTGAGCCGAGGGGCTACAATCTGCACCCACGCTGCGAGATGCTGCTAAATCCTACTCTCCGTCCCTTTAATTGTTTTCTTTTAATGTGAAATTTGACCCTCAAGCCCTGCAATCATGGGTCAATTAATCTGAGAGTTACCTTACTTTTATATTTCCTTTTTTAAATAGCTGTTTTGTTTACTGCAGCCTAAATGTTGTGCTAATTAATTTACGGAGTTGTTTGTTCAAGGCTTAATGGATCTCTGTGAATCAACAGGCAGCATCTCGTCTTGCATAAGCATCAAAGTGTGTGAACGGGAATTTTGGAGCAAGAAATTACTGGCATCAAATTCTAACGTTCAACACAACAATTTCTTTTTTTTAACTGTCATTGTTTCAGCTGTATTATTCTTATTGCTTGCTTTATTAATGCGATGTATTCCTTTTATACCTGGCTTGCTGGTGCCCTTCTGGTTATTAATGTATAAATGCTCTGTTGTTTGCTTGCTGGTGTTTTGTGACTGCAGATTTCTCATCTTCCAGCATGGTATTGTTAAATTTAATTTGTTGTCAGCAGCCTCGGAGTAAAATAAAGTTGTGCAATTTTAAACACAACCCCCGGCTGTTTATTCATAAGAGCCAGTAAAAGTGACAGTTGGAAATCTCAAAAAGCGTGACTCCCATATGTAGTTCCAGCTTTGAAAACAACACAGTTTAGAGTATTATTTACAGGTCATGAAGCCTGAACGCTGTGCATGAATAATAACAACCAACACCATCTGGGGAACTTCAAAGTTTCACATTAGCCAGTAATGAACATTAGTGTTATAAAGAGGGTCACTGAGCAAATCCAACTCCTTCATTCGATGCACCCTTCGAGAAAGCAGCAAATGCTGCAATAAACCAGTGAGTGAGATTCAACTTTATAGCATGTGGATGAAACCACATCCATTATAAACGCTGTGGCTGCGGCTCCCTGCCCTGAGCTTAAACCGCTGTGACTAGAAATCCAGACAAATGTTTAAGCGCTCTGCACAACACGGACACAGACTTGTGTTCGGACAAAAACAAAACCTGCCACAGTAAATACAGACATCCTTTGTTCTGATAATTGTTCATGAGAAACAAAAAAGTGATATGTATGTTGGGATGATGTAGATAAAGAGAGGGGTGGTGAACAGCAAGGAGAGACACAAAACTACTCAGAATGACCACAAAGAGGCCCAGGGTGGCAACAAAGAGGTGCAAAACAATTACAAACAAACACAACATGACGTAAAACAACCACAACGAGGCACAGGGTGACAACACAGAGATGCAAAACTATGACAAAGATACACAAAACAACCACAACGAGGCACAGGGTGACAACACAGAGATGCAAAACTGTTACAAAGAGAGCAAAGGACTCTGCCGCATCGTCTCTTTCAGTCTGGAAGCCTTGATCTTACATATCCTTGTCCAGGGGCCTGTTGTCCAGGGGTTATTTGTGTATAGTATTAAATATTCTCGTATTTAAAGTCATTTATTTATCCCAGCGCATAAACAATGCAAGTATTAGTAATATAGTTTATCATTTCAGGGAACCAGGGTTTTAAAAAATGTGAGTCATCTTTAATTTTCCAAATGTGCCTCTAAATCTGCTCATCCTCAGTCTGGCTGCACATTCATAGGTTTCTAAAACAGCTCTTGACTATAAACAGGCCGCATACCATCAAGGTTAACTGATGGCATGTTTCTGTTTCATACATTTATTTATGTTTTTTCACGCTGACAAATGCCGACTCTGAAGGAGTATTGATCCAGATGGAGAAGCTGCACATCCAGGCGAGGTGTGAAACAGGAAGAGTCTCTTGTTCGTGAATGCCGAGCTGCGTATTTGGACACCATTTGTCGTACTGTACATTAAAACTGTTTTGCTTGAACTTGTTTGGTATCATAACTCTGACAGAATCCTCTTGTGCAGCAGCAGATGTGTGAAAATAGTCTCCATGTTGTGAGAGCCGAGCAAGAACAAGTACAAACTGGAATCTTTATAATATGTCACGTTCGCTCTTCTCTCCTCTCGCTGAGTGCTCTGTAACAACCAAAAACAATGCATTATTTATGTGTATGTGATTTTTTTTCCCCCTCTGCCTCTCGATAAAGAAAGATGACTTCATGTACAAACGCTTGACGGTAACGCCATGTATTTTAACACTTCCTCTTCACACATGCAAAGGGTGGAAATGTAATGAAAGTTGTGGGTTAAGAAATCGTGTTGAAAATGCAGCAAAAAAATATCTATAAAAAGCTCAATTGCATGTTGCACAATTTGCTGTAGCAACGTTTTGATGTGAACACTTACACGGTTTTGGTCGACGGAGGGAACTGTGAATTGTTGTTACCTGCTCCAAAATAAAAAAAAGGCATTTTATAGTGATTGTTCCCTCAGAAAACTGGTGATAGAACCTCAAGATTCACATCATCTAGGGGGGAGATGAGCCTCAGCAAAACAGCTCTCCGCTGTTGAAGATGCGAAGTGTTTTCACTGATTTCATCCATCATCCAATCCATGCTTTGACTGCAACCTGAAGGGTGCAGCATCCATCGTGATGATTAGTTTTGGTGTTACACCCACTATTGGCGGGAGGGAGAAAATCAAGGCTGCAAGGCGAGTTCAACACCTGGATTTGTCTGCAAAAATCTTGTTGTTGATCGAACATAAGGACAAGATAAAGCTGCATTTTGTGTACATGTTTATGGTTATGTGTCGAGTTTGGGCCCTCCAGAGCACATAGGAATCTTGTGGAAAGTATACGGCATTCAGCTAAATGTGTTGAGTCACAACTGTGCTGCAGTAATCGCATGATGCCGATGTCACGCAGATGGACAGGAAGCAGTAGTTCCACTGACAACTGGTCCAGGAGGAAGTAGAAGAAGAGTCGCACCCCAACACAGGTGATGGGAATGAAGCAGCAACATGCATAGACAGGATGGGAGCAGACAATGGTCCATTAGATCTCTTGTTCTTAGCTCTGATAGGCCAGGCCTCATTGTGTCAACTTCACGATTCAGTCAGTTTACATCGTCTTCCTCTGCCTCTCCAACTTCTTCTGCTGAGCCAATAGTTTGCCCTCTGCGCCTCAAAAGGGGAAAGACTGTAAGACATGTTAAGCTCTAAGCGCTGGGAGGAGAGAGTCATCATTGGTGTGACAGCCAGGTGCTGAAGGCGAGATACTCCAACCAGCATAGCGTGGCTGCACTTCCATCAGAATGGGGGAGAAGCCACAGCCGAGAGGGTCAACTGAGCAGTTTACGACGGACAGCTCAAACTGTGGCAGTATTTTCAGCTCAAATTCTCATCACTGTGACCGTAGCTTAGTCCAAACAATGTGCTGCTGTCGAAAATATCAGCACAGGTTCTGAAAGTGAGCCGACATGTGTCCTGGGAGAACCGGTCAGAGGAGGCCCGGTGATGAGAAGATGACAGAGTGCCAGGGCTTGACGGCACAGCTAGGAGTGATGTACACAGTATGTGCTCATCAAGGAAGGTCACACAGTTGTCTTTTCCACACACCCCGCAGTCTCCTGACAGGAAGGGATTAACTGAGAAGGCATGCAGGACAAATCTCCCTGGGGAGGTGGACCACCGAGAGGGAGGTGGGTGCACGAGGCAGGATCGTTTGTGAGCATCACAGATGTGCACATATTGCAACACAGGCTGCAGGGCCATGGGGTTTTATGATGGTGGTGGATTAAGAGGAGTCTTCTGTAGATTATACATGTTGCCTGGACACATTCCAAGGCCTGATCAATCTACTTTAGAGTGGCTGATCTAAAAAGAGCTGATAAGACTCTGATCCTCAGATAACATCACTGATTATGTACTTAACAGGGTAAGTGCAGAGTAAATGATGAACCTCTGTACACTGAAAAACAGTAAAATACAAGGAATTTAGCATTTGAAACCTGATTATTATTATCATGAATGGATAGAAATGCAAATCTTAATATTATACAAATGAGTCATATAAAGATTCCCAATGGTAGGATGTTACTGAGTACAATTACTCAAGAAGTACATTTCCATAATAAAATATGAATTTGAATTAAGATTACCCTGACATACACTTATAAGAAATATTGGATCAGAGTAGTACCTAAAAGTCTATAGAACAGTTAAAATGAACACTCACTGACAGCATTTTCCTACATTATGTTATACTTTAACTATATTTTGCGAATAACACTTTTACCTATGTATCATTTTCTTGTAGTAGAGAATTTAACATGGTGGTATTGCTACTTTTACTTACATTTGAATACTTCTTCCACCACTAAACATTCATAATTGGTTGAACGTGTTGACATTACAAGCTACACGTACAAGTCAACTGAAAACTATTTTCTGTCTGCCTTTGGTTTTAAAAATGGATTTCCAGATCTGGTTAATTGATACATTTAAAAAAAAATGACTCGTGTGTGTGTCGTACTTTATGTCTTATCATGATGCATGGGTGGAGAGGGCTAAACATTCTGCAGCATTTTCTTCCAAACCACTCCGCTCTACCGCTGCCAAAGCTACTGGCAGCTCAAGCTCTACAGCCTGTGTCTTTACAATGAAAGACTAGAATTCTCTCAACCCTGCTTGAAGCAAAACGGCGGTCCTCCGACATGCCCGGTCTACTGAAGTGTGCTCATAAATACATGTTTGTATTGCATTTTGTCCTTGAGTACAGGATGGAGCTGCATTCATGATTCATAGAACTAACGTCAGATGTAACTGACTAAAGCTTAATTGTTTCACATGATAAAAAGGTCAGATTCTCTTTTAGCACTTTTATACTTCACCCTGGAAAACTGTAAGGATGAGGCAAAGGTCTGCGATCGCACCCACACATCTCTGTGAGTATTCACTGTGGCACGTCAGGAGGTTTTTGGCCTCATTCTCGTCGTACTTTGCCTGTGAAATGAGACAGCGACTCTGATGTTAAGAGTTCCCATTGTCGGCTTTGAGCGCCGGAGGGGATTTTCAACCATATCAAATGAACTAAAGAGCCACAGAGCCTTTTGTTCTTCTGCCAAAAGTATAAGATTGGATCCTGTTATCACTTTCTGTCGCCCTTTTCTTATCAATTGTTGTCGCAAACTGTTGGAGAGCAAGAATAGAAAATTGACAGAATGACAACACAGCCACACATTAGATGAATTTCAATACCAATACACCACAGTAGGAAAGCCAGCAAGCTGTAATTGTTACTGGATACGATCGGTATTGAAACCACCAAAGAAGTCATAGAGTTCCAGAGTGCTTTTGTGGAACACAGTTCAGTTAAAGATCAGACTGGCTTCAGTGCAATGGCGTCAAATAATTAAAGTTCAGCTTTAAAATACATTCTGGGCTACAGACGACTATCCACACATTAATCCGTCATGGACGCCAACTCTGCCTGACTAATTTAGCCAAGTCACTCTGAGCCAAAGAGACAGCAGGTCCAGAGAGGCGGAGGTTGAGGTGAATGACAAAAGGGATTTCTACCAAACGGGAAACAAAACAACCGCTACACTAATCTGTTAGGATGCTCTGTGCTGCAGCAGGGAATTATCCTATACATGTACCTAATAGCTGGTGGTGTGTATATGTGTGTGTGCGTGTTTGTCATAAGTCTGTCTGTGAGATATGGTCTCGCTGACAAAACCTGGAAGGACGATGGCTCTCGTCTTTGATCATTAAAATGTTTGAGAAGGACACCAATTAGCCTAATGACGGTTTTACTGTAGATGTAGGTACACATTGTTAACTCATACATGACATCACAGGTCTCATTTTGATACGGAAAGATTTGTTTTCATACCCTGATAAATATGTATTCATCTCTAGGACCTAAAAGAAAAATGTAGAGATTTGTGAGTCAATATTTGTGTGACTATAATTTTCCAATCATTCTGACGGTTGGTTTCTTGGGGAAATTATCACAATTGGGATCAGAGACACTTCAAAGCAATGGCAGAGTGCATCACCAGAAAGGTTTCATCAGGTCAAGTCTTTTGGTGTTTTTAAAGCCCTAATATATCTATTTAAACATTTCTATTGACCACTAAAAACCTGGTCTAAAGTCAACGATGCAGTATTTTCCTGCTATTTAAAAGGGACACGCATACACTCTGCTTGTCACACACACACACACACACACACACACACACACACACACACACACACACACACACACACACACACACACACACACACACACACACACACAGACACACACACACACACACAGCAACTTGCAGCAGTGTTCCTTCCCAGTTAAATAGCTTATCTGGAGTTCTTGATGGGAGGCAGAAGATCCAACGGACAAGGACCACATACCCGTCCCTTCCTTCCCCTCACAATAGACCACGGCAAAATGTATTCAGCGTCCCCGTTAACGGGCACATATACTTTGCCAAATCCGCCAGTGTGGGGGCAAGTGCTGCTCATTGCTTCTCTAACCCTCCGGCCGTTGTGATCTTATTCATCATACTCCTGCTCCCTCGAGTATATACATGAACAATACATACAGTATGTATGTATGCAAGTGTAGGCCATTAAATTCACATAGATTCACTTTTCCTATGTCAAGACTCAAATTTCCTCTGAAGCTTTTAGCAAGGAGGCAAAGAGTGTCACTTACTCGGGCGAGGGCTGGCGCTGATGTCGATTGGCTCAAAGTGACGGATATGGAAGAGTTTCATTTTGTTTCACCTGCATTAATGTGAAAGGTATGATTGCAGTTCACACACCGACTCAGACTCAGATCCATTAGAGGTAGATTAGGATGCATTAGACTCTTAGATGAAATGTGGGGCCCACTTAGTTTTAAATTGCTCTTTTTTTTTCTTTCTTCATCCTGCATGCTGTTTTCTACAATACAAGTTCAGGACCAAATCAGACATGTAGCTACAGCCAGTAATGTGGAGGTAGATGTGGCTGTTCCTTTTTTTCCCTTCTTCATCAAATGAAAATATATCTTAAATGTATTCATGTGGAAACAGGAGCTAAAGTCAGTGTTGAGCGGATGAAAAAGGAATTTCAGGCTACATTACAGTACAGTCATCAGCGTCTAGAGCTCCAGTTCCAACTGCTTTTTATTTATTTATTCTCAGAGACGTACTGACAGGCCAACCTAGAGTCATCCAAAAAATGCAGTAAAGGCTGATGAATTAATAAAAGGCCATGAGCTTTTACCAGAGCTTATTTTATCTGGCTTCTCGGCCGGCTCGCTGCTGCTCTGACAGAACGAGCAGAACCTGTACGGTCCCACGGCGGCTCCGCTGCATTTTACAGTACATATGTTCCTGCGCTGGGCTTGTTTGTTGTTGTGAGACATGTGTTCTATACCATTGTTGATGTCAAGAAAAAATATTTTGCAGTTGCAAGAGTGAAGCAATGAATTATAGAACATTTTACATTTTCAATATATGGAGTCAGTTATAAAATATATATTTACATGTTTGTTTGTTTTCCTCCAAACATCAAGATAGTTTCACTTCTCCTTCAGACATAACTAGATATATACGCAGCGGTGGACGTTGTTCCCATCTTTGACTTAAGCAAAAGTTGCTGTAGGATAAAACAAACATATTTAATTTGAAGCATTGTTTCATGTTATTAGAAAAAAAAGAGTATTCAAATCCCAGACGGGACTAAACATCAACGAAGAATCTTATTAACTGCCCGTGTGGTTTTTGGAATTGGAGTACAACAAACAGTTTTTACTGCCCGCCTGATACAGATCTTGGCCCAACATTCACACCACCCAGGGGAACATTAATGTATGTTAATGTGTTTCTTATTTGTAAACACAAGTTTGACCAAATAAGTACACAACTTAAAACAAACAGCAAGGACATATATCAGCCCGAAATGTTGGCGTTCTACGTTTCTGCAAACTACGGATACGTTGAATGAGGATGTTTTAGCATTCGGTTGGAGCAAGTGAGGTAGTCTATGTTACTGAACATTATGTGGTTTATAAATGAAGTATCTATATGATGTGCAAATGTCAAGAAAGTCCACCGAGGGTTGATGGGTCAGACAAACAGACTCTCACCCAGCAGACCGCTGTTCTTGTCCTGTGTGAAATCAAATGATCTTGACCGATGATCTATTTTCCTGAACATGACTAACCACGTTTCACATCATTAACCTTGGCATTGTACGTTTTTGCCAGCGTGATACAATGCCGATATGTAAAGTGTTTATGAAACATATTTTGGTTTCAGAAACATTGAAATTCAAAATATCATTTGCAGAAACATAAACATGTTTTTCTGCCGACTGGATTGGCTGTTCATGCAGATTTTTAAAGCTGAATAGTCTATTTATACTATAAGCTACACGCGAATATGAGCCATTTATCAACCTTATCAATAATTATGTAAATAAAATGTATAGTCAGTTTGAGCAATAGTCGCCATGAAATAATTCCTTTATTCAACCCTCCTCCCAGCGGTTCAGCCATTCAAATCCCAAACCCTTGCAATCAAAATCCCACAGAGACGCTGACAGACCTTTGAAGTCATTGACGAGGTTTTCACTTTGCTGAGGACGGTTTCTGTGTCTCTGTGTCATCCCCCCCCCCCCCTCCCGGCACTACGTCTTCATGCTCTCAGGGTCGGCTCACGGGTATCTCCACCAGTCAGACCAGCGAGCGCCCTGCCTGCAGCAACAGAAAACTGCAAAATATCATTTCGATGTTGGGGGAGAATAAAGCAAACTTAATGGCTGAGCTAATAACTTCAGGCAATAGAGCCAAAACCCAGCTCAGTGTCTCCTTCCAATTGTGAGGATGGATAAAACCTTTTCTCTCTCACTATGTGTGTGCGTGTGTGTGTGTGTGTGTGGGGGGGGTCAGTTCTGCAACTGGAGCTGGTTTGAACGGGGTGATGAGGGCGCCGTCAAAAGCGGTGGCATGTAGACTTTATTTCCTGATTTGTCTCTTCAATGTGAATAATTACGCTGAAATTCAAGCAGACCAAAGATACTGTGTGTACAGCTAATCCCATCATTTCCATAAGAGTGTAGAAATGACTAAAACTAAAACAAATGTGGAGTGCAGAGAGTGCGGCACATGTCAAGGGAGAGCAGCTCACAGAAATCTTCCGCTTCTTTATCATGTTAACCTTGGCTGAAATAATTGTGGGTGTGCATGTGTTCTGGCCAGCCATTTTGATCAAATAACTGGAGTACGTTATTGTTTGGCTCTGAGGAAGGATGCATGCGGATGCTATCAAAAGGCCAGGATATTTACTGAAATCTGTTGTTGATTGGGAGGATTGCATCTCAAAGGCTGCAAATCAGTCCCTTTGTTTTGCTTTTCAAAGAGACTAAAAGGAAGAGGATTAAAGTCATTTCTAGACCCCCAGGCAAAATCTTAAAAAAAACCTGCATTCACTGTTCATTATAAATGTTTGTTTCTTGCCGTTGTAAAAAGCTACTGAGCTAAACGCACAGGGAGGATAGACCATAACAGAGCTGAGTTTAATGCGTTACAACCTGCATTTAGTTGTGTTTGAGTGTAATAAAATAAGATAATACTAAGTAGCCTGTCAGCTTTCTGTCATTAACATAAAAATATTGAGCTAAATTACAAGTTGAATATTTTTCCAGCACTCGAGTGAAAAGCTGAATCTGACAGTCTGACAGGGAGGTGCTGACAGAAGTGAGCCACAGCAGTCGAATATCAAAGATATTACACCAAAGAAAGCTGGCAGCCTAAGTCGTCAGCCGCAACGTTAGAAGTCTACAGATCTGATGCAAGTACATTCGTAACATTTCAACTGGCCAAACCGTCGTCCAGGTTTCTTTCAAAGTTTCTACAGCTGACTGTTATCCTCCTCTTCAGCTACAGACATTCACTTAAATGAAATGTGATCTTTTAACCATAGGGTCTGGTTATGCTCAGTCAGAACCAGTCCTTAAGATGGGAAGTGAAAAATTTTCATAGTTGTTCCGAACAGCCACATTCAAAAGGAGGAGTGAATAGCCGGCCGCCACGAAGAGCCGACGATATCATTTCAACATGGGGCAAACGATGCGCACATTTTCAGACAGTAGAGTTGGAAATCTCCAATCACAATTACAACAACAACAATTACATTATTTTTTATCTTATCTTTCATTCTTTCTTCCTTTCTTTCGTTGTAATGTAATGTCTTATTCATACTTTATGTTTGTAATTTTGTAAAATTTTAATATTATATAGGTGGAGGCTTCAAATAAGCCCAGTTGGCTTTCTGCCTCCTCCTGCACTGTGATATTCATTTATCTCTGTTATGTTTGTTTGTTTTGAATTTTCATTGTTTGAATTGTGCAAATAAATAAATAAATAAATAAATAAATAAAAAAAAATAAAAAAATCACATTGTTCAGTTCAGCTGAAAGATAATTGACTATATAGGAATATGTATAGTTTGCTTTTTTTCCTATCTAAACAGTCCCTGCAATTTTCAAACGCACTTCAGTATGTGGGTTAATTAGTAACCACATAACCGTTCTTACGGCCCGACGTTCACTGTGGATTCTGACTGACTTCGGTACTGAAGTACGTTCGGTGTGTTGCTGGTCCAAGCTGTCACGTTCAGTACAAAACTGGCAAGCACTGTAAAGTTAATGGCTCAGTAATCTCTTATCAACAGATTCCATGAATGAAAATAGAATCTGCAGGCAACGGAACACGATTTTGATATTGGAAGCATTCTGGTTTCAGTTAGTGTAGTGTTGATCAATCATATGTGAGCTGGATTTGGTTGTAAACAGGTAAACAGTCTGTGTGGAGAGCAAGAGAGGTGAAAGGCATTGGGGAGATGCAATGATGATTTCGCTTTTTTTGTGTGTGTAAAATCAGCTTGTAAATACAACAATCCGGTCGTAGACGTCGTCTCTCGACTTAAACTCCGGTGTTCCATCTCAAGTTGCAAATCGGAGTGGTGAAAAATGAGCAGCGCGCAGTAGAGGAAGAGGCCCGGACATCCTCTGGCTACACCTGGAGCCCAGACATACTGTACAGCCCCTTTTCATCTTAAAGTGTTTCAAACGAGGAATGAACATATTATCAATCAGGGCTCTCAATCACCAGTAAGTGGAGCTCCACTACTGATTCGGTCAGTGACAATGGATTTGTTTATATACTCAGCAAGCGACAATCCCATCAAGCAGCAGCCATTTTGACACGTCATTGCAGGGTAAACACAGGTGTAATTAATAACATTAATTATGGCCCCGTTCCATTTAGCCCTTGATATTGTGCATGTTGGCTCACTGGAATGGCTGGGACACAGAATGGTTTCTTAATTATGTTTATGAGTTACACCTGTGTTAACAATGTGATGACATGTGTTGAAGTAGAAAACGTGTTAAGAATGAAAAGAGAAAGAGAGAGAGAGTCAAGTCCAAACTATTGCTGCTTTCTTACCTCCACCAATCACTGCGTGGCGTCAGTGTGAACATCCAATGGTCGGACCCAGCCCCCGTAATCTGGTACTCGACCAACCAACAGGCAGCTCTGAAGGAACATTCTGTCCCAATTCAATAGGCTACAAATAGCGTCGCAGACAAAAAACATTGGGCTCGCCTGAATGTCACTCTTTGTTTCACCAGCTTCTGTAAAAACACTCAGAGATTTGTCATTCACACCCATTAACTGGCACACACACACACACACGGCATATGAAGCTACTCGGTTTAGCTGTCCACTCTAAATAGACTGCATGTGTAGAATGAGCTGAGGGTGTTTTCTCTCCTCTCACTGACTCACTGTTGTGACATCTGCAGCTAAGGTGTGATCAAACATATGTGGCTGCTACAAAAACAGTTTGAAATGTGTTGTTATCCACACATGGATCTGCTGAATCTATACTGTAATATCAGTGTATTGGTCCTTAATTTCATATCCGTGATCCTGTGTTTAATAGTGCTTGAGAATTGCAGAATCCAGTCTTTATGCTAAGCTAAGATCTTTTGGCTACAGCTTGATATTTGAAAGACATCAACAAGTAAAACTATTCCTTTAAATGTTGTAGCTAAGATACACAAAGCAGGACCTACTACTGTAATGTTTAGTGTGTGAAGGATTAAAGCCAAACACACGTATTCATACATCACGTTCAAGTAAACAATATTATAGTAATGCACTGTTTTTTTAAACTTCTTGCTGAAGCAGCTATGAATATTAAAGCACGGTGGCTAAATACATTTCTTTCAATTTATTTTTTAAGAAATTGATGAGATTGTCAGCCCTAACAGATATTTCGTGTTACAAACTCGCCTAAATCATGTTTTCCTCATATGTTTCACAAAAAAAACCACAGAAAAGGAGAAATAAATCTGTTCAATTATGATATCAGACACTCATTTGTGAGCCTTAATCTCATATCTGATTTGTGACAATGGGACCTCAGTCAAATCATAATTCATGCTTCCACTAACAGAAGCAATTATTCGTCTCTGACATCCTCAGATTCGGCATGATTCCCCCATTCTGTGAATTCATCCATGTAACTGCCCTCCACCCCTCCAGTCTCACATCCAAGTGTCCATCTGCACAGGAGTGGCCAGCACCGCTCCACGAAAAAAGCCATGATTAATATCTTGGCCCCCTTTTTTCGTTGTCATCCCGCCATCTTTGTGGTGTTTTTGCAAATTTGCAGCCTGCATCCGCTGCATATTTACAGAGAAATTACTCCACAGTAACATCAGTCAAAGCAGTCAATGCTAGATGTGAAGATTGATGCACATGAGAGTGGTATCAATACTCTCATCTCATTCTCAACAACAATGCCAATAAGCTTAACCAAAATGTTGACTTATTCCTTCAAGTTGTAGTAGTGGGTTATCAGTTATCTGGTACTGATACAAATGATTATGGGCTTTTGTCCAAAACATCCACAGCCTGCCCCCGCTGGTCACAGTCACAGCTCCAAAGCTGATCTTTTTCTGAGGCAGTGTTAATGCACAAATATTTCCTCAGCTTGTGTCTCACTCTGTTACCTGTTGCCCCCACCTCCACCACTAACACCTCCACATTCTGTGCCAGAGCGGACAAATAAAAACAAAGCATGATTCATTGTGGCAGTTTGGCAACGCTGAATAGGAACACAGTCTGGAGGGTGGGTTGGGACAAACAGCATTCAAATTTTACAGGATGCGCTGTAACACTCTGACTGTATCGACACAGAGTCGGCTTCTAGAGGATAATAAATAATACACTCCCTGCAGGAATTTATATAGATTCAAATGGCTTCGTTCAATAATGTCCTGAAGGAGTGCTTTCAGAAGTTACTGTTGTGCATTGATTGAACAAACTGATCCTAACTAATCCAATAGATCAGTCATTCCCAAAGACTGCGTCGCCAAATACATTTGTGGAAATTTCTTCTATAGTCCTTTATTTCACATATATATCTGCAGTACACATTTGAGCCACATGAAGGAGCCTCAAATGTTTATTTTATTTTTTATAATTAGCCTTAATTAAAACCTAAATCTAAAATAAAAGGCTAGCGTGCCTGTTAAATGCATATATTTACTCTCATTTATTTGTATTTAACATTTGTATATTTTTTCAATAACCCATGCATAAAACAAATTAGTGATTTATTAAACATAAATCTCTTACAAATGGCTGGTTTACGTATCCAAGATAATATAAGAAGATGCGGAAATTTTTAAAAAGGAGGGTCCCCAGAAAAAAGAAAGTTTGGGAAACACTGCAATAGATTAATAATACATAAAAAGAGCCCTCCAAACCTTTTGTTATTTTAAAATGGACATACTTTACTATCATGCAAAATGCATCAATTACCACAATGCAGGGGGATATTACTTTCACACCACTGCATCAATATCAATTTGGATTAACTAGATCTTGCAGACTGCTGCTGGCAACGACTGACTATAAAGTAAATCTGCATTCTCACGATCGTCATCTTGATTAATGACATGCTACACATTCAGTTCTTAGTAATTTAAGGTTGCTGGTGATTATCCTCCAACACCATTTTACACACGCTGCAGAAAGAGTAAATTAATCAATAAGGAAATACATCTTAAATTAACAGAATCCTATTAACAAGTTTCTGTTAATTTACAATTAGGCGAATCCCATTATCAATTCTCCCCATTCACTGTGCTCTGTGTCCAGGGCAGAAAACGATTTCACCTCTTTGATGGCAAGCCTTTACACTCAGTGTTATTGCACCCAGGAGGACTTGCACAGCACGGGGAAAAAAATATATAGCGCAGCCATTAATTTGCCATCTCCAGAAAAGGGCATCAGTGATCTGTGAAATCACTTTGTTCGTTTGAGATGGTTGCACTTTCTGTTCATTTACGTCTGATAATGACTTAGATTATGTGAATCTCCCCGTCTGCCTGTCTCTTTTTTGGCATCTGCAGTATGTCACACTGGAAGCTTCCCGTGCCCTCGCTGTCTGTCTAATTCTACTACGGACGCAAAAAGCTGAAACAGCCTCAGCTTTCACGTATAATCCAAATAACATATTGGAGAATGGAAACTGAGAGACACTCGGTGTCACTGAATGAGCCACAGTTTTGTACGCTGTGATCCGTGAAATAATCTGTCAATGGGATAGGACACGTGAAGCTCTCCATCGATTATGTTTTTTATTGTCAGTGTTCAGTTCTGCTCATGTGGTTTTATTGCACCATGGGAAGTCTCTGGCGCCGCTCTGCTATCTATTGTTTCTCAACTTCTGTTCCGATGTGTGGAAAGCTGTAGGTTCCCGTACGGAAACTTCTCTCTCACAGCAGGATTCTCATTCAGCAGGCGCAACCTTTTTTTTGGCAAAACCAGCAGATCCCCACAGATGCTTCCTGGGCGTGAAATTAAAATTAGTCAAATGTAATTGCACTTTAACGCCACCAAACCCACCAGTGCTCATAAATGGTACCAATATACTGTATGAAACCACCTGAGATGTTACGCTGTAAGCATTTTAATCACAATGCTTGTTAACAAGCTGCTCATCATGTCCTTGTGTTGTGATTACACATTTCCTCAGTCCTCACCTCCAAGCAAGAAGTACAAAACTGTACTGCACTTGTGCTTAAAGCTTATATCTTTTATGTTTTAGTTAAATGACATGTAAAGTGTTGCTATACAAGTAGCAGAACTGCGTAGTTTCTCCTCAGCTCTACAGTGTGTTTTAGCATATTTTAGCATTTTGTTTTGGTTTCATGGCCGGCAACTTTACTGATTTAATTCAGTCTCACGTTTGTCAGCAACCCCAGCAGCAGCAGCAGGCAGTTGTTTATAGAAAACAAATCTCTAATGGACAATCTGTACACTGTCCAGCAGTCAAAGCAAGCAACCAGGTAGCAGGGCTGAACTGGCCGTTTGGCACTTTTCCTCGTGGGTCTGTCAAAAATAATTCGGTTTGTAGATTATTTTTCATGGTGGACACAAAATGAACTCTGCAACGGTCAGTGTAGTATTAGACGGTGAAAAAGACGCACAGGGCAGCCGGGAGGTGAGAAGGATGGGTCAAAACAAACACAGGAGTTCCAACCACCACACCGGTATTCGAGAACGGGGTTCATGTCGGAAAGTGTTGAGTTAATGTGAGGTAAGGTTTGAGGTAACGTGACTCGTAATAGTCTTCATGGTGCCATGGTGGTCACTTCACGGGTTTCTGTGAGATCACGTTGGATGGTCGGAGATCAAAATGAATAGTAGCGTTGCTTTTACTAGATTCTAGAATAAGGCACTGTTTGCGAACATGTCAACTAATACAACTGTAACTCACAGTTTTGTTACACCAAAGACAACGAGTGCAAAACAGTGGACCGGAGCTATATATGGTTACATTTAAAGTGAACATGAAGTTGTGAAAGTCTGAACTACTGTTTCCTATCGCAGCAGCTTTTAGTGAAGGCAGGCGTAACCCCTTGGAGGACATTTACTGTGAGAGCAGAATCCCACTAGATATAATGTCTACTTTTAATTAAATGAAAGATTTGTACTTCCTCCATCACAGCCTTAATGTCACCAGTAGTTCCACTTCACTGCAAATTGAAGCAAACACTTTTCATCTCATTTGGGCTAATTCAAAAGAAATAAAAAAAACATTTAATTCTGTTTATTCCAAACATCAGTGAGCTCCCGAGGGACAGGAAACCCGCGAAGCCATAAATAGCCAGAAAGCTTCCTCAAAACACTGTTAACACGTTTTGTCCCCAAATCATAACTTTAAAAAAGCACAGTTTTACTTTTGAGCACACGTGTCATTTAGTGGTAGTGTTGCTTGCTTTCATGTTGAAACCGCAGCACAAAAGGTCACACCTGTTGCACAATAGCTTTCCTCATTGCTTCTCAGAGTACCGCATAGGTCGATTTTGTTCCTCTCCTCCCTCACCACCTCCTCAACAGGATGTATGATGATAGAGGGACGAGGAAGAGGAGGAGGCGAGGGGGAAACGGAGGCCATTTGGGACAGTTGATTTGCTACTCTATCATCAGAAATGAACGGGTACTGTTGATGAAGTTGCCCTATACCATAACTGAACCAATGTCGTATTCATATTCCACTTTCACTGCCATCGGCAGAACGACGAGGCCTGATAATTAACGGGCTATTCAGCAGCTTTATGCAGTCTAAAGACACTTCCGTGGATTTATCTTTTTCCTCAGCCTTCGTCTGTGAATATTAGTTTTTATAGGCCCAATTTAACACAAGATCATTTCACTTTTGGAAAGCGTAATTAATCTGAAGTATTAAGTGAGATTAACTCTTAATATATCTTGATTTAATGTTGAATCATTCCTTTTGTTTTTTTTGAAAGGCTAAATTCCAATAAAATATGAATTAAAGCTGAAAATTCTGTTTCATTTCAATTTTGTAAATCGTTGCATAAATCCTTTACAATAAATGTCGACTGTTAGACTCAACATCACACTGGAATTTTGGAAAATGTTTGGATCACACATTTGGAAACAATCCTATAAGTCACCACTCTGGAGTCTAATTCTACAAATAGTATAATACTAATAACGTTAGTGTAGCCTAATCTTTATCAAATTCTAATATCAAAGTCAAGAATGAAGCTTTGAACACATTCACTTTACACACATTCATTATAGTCACATCTGTGCTCTTTAAATTACAAGTCTATTCATTTACACATTCACACCTGCCTAACTAATCCAAGTTGATCTGTTATCTTGAACGGAACCTGCTGCAGAGCGTGTTAGGGTGTATTTATGTTTACAACTTATCTTGTGTGCACAAATGAATCTAAACAAGGGAATGTTTTAATTAAACTACAGTCGTGAATTACTATCTTGTGCGTACAAATGAACCAAAATGTGGAGATGATTTGATTAAATTGAGGTAGCGAACTATATCTCGTGTGCACAATTTAGTTTAATTATTGCCTCCAAATACTGAACATATTTTTTTGTTTATGGCTGGTCCTGGAGGCTCTGTAATTATAGTAAACTGAAACTAAAATGAAAATAAGCTGTAAAGAATATTGTAAATAAAATGTATCCAAATAAAAACTATATCCTTCAAGAAAACTAAAAAAGATAAAATGAAAATAAATGTATTTCATGGGGTTTTGTGAAACTGTGTGCAGAATATGTGTTAACACATACGATGCATTGTTCATTACAAGCCTCAATCTCTGCTACTTGCCGTCGTTCCCTTTTCCCAATAAATTTCCTCTGAATGTCACAAGTCCCCTGAGTTGATTGGAGGGTTATTCAGATCACCTGTTGTGCAGAATCTTGGGGATCGGCTCCTAATTAAGAATTGAGAGCAGCTTGGTGCATTTCTCCTCTTGGCCAATCAGCGTGTGATGACGCCCTTTAATATACAAGTCTGTAGCATTAAAATCCAGAGTAATGTATATATACAGCAATACCAGCAGACAATTGTGACCTTTGACTTGTTTTTATTGGGCCAATTTGTAGCCGACACAAAATGCGGTGAATAACCTTTGTCTTAAATGAATATGTTAAAGTGAGAATCTGGTGAGCACGAAGACTGGAAACATACCTGGCTCTGTCTAAGTGACAAAATGCACTTATCTAAAGCTCACTTACAATTTATTTTTATTTGTTTCTGCACAAAAAAAAAAAAAAGTGTAAAACCACATTTTGCTGCTTTGATGTAAGTCGGGTAGCTTGGTTAGGTTGCTACCAGCTGCTGTGATTAAAAGCTAGTTGGTAAGACACAATCGCAGTCAGCCTGACAATACGATACTCTAGTTAACCAGAGTTTAAAATGAGTTGTGTAGTTGACTTCCACCCGAACCTCAGGCTCTTCACATCCTGTGCTTGAGTAAAACAGTTGACAACTTGATCGAGTTGTATCAAAGGCAAAGGATCTTGAAGACTTCATCGATTTTTTTTTTTTTTGTCATATTCTGGGAAATGATTTACAACACGGCTTGCCACGGATTCAGACAGGTTATACAAATTGTACAACTTTGCAGACAGCTGTGAGTTTTATTTGACCTGGTAATGATCTGCAAATATACATCCAGATTGATCACAGGGTGATCACATTTTTGTCGATTGATCACTTTCAAGGTTAATCGACAAAACGGAGATCACTTTTTGAAAGTCACAACTTTTCAAAGTCAGGGAGCTAAAGTTTTCAAAGCGTAGCTGTAACAAATCTGATGTTTGACAGCTTTATTCAGTGATCCTGGGATGCTTGTTTGGACGTAGCATGCTCTGATTTAAGGCTGCTGCTACACTAAACGCTGATCTGTGTGCTGGACATGAACGCTAACAAAGGCCAATCAAAGGCTCTGGGGTTGTGGAGAAAATCTGGCCGGATATTAGACTCAGAGAACTAACAAGGTTTTGGACTTTAACAATCCAGCAGGCTTCTCCATTAAGCAGTCTGAGTTGAAGAAAAAAAAAAAGTTATTTTATAGTTAAAGTTGAATATAAAATACTTGACTCAATTGCATTTTTGCACTTTTTAATACAGTCTGTCACATAATAGGTTTCTCTATGTTGGTTGAAGGTTATAAGAAGATTTTTACGAGTATTCAGAAGACCAGTCAGCACTTTCCTCTGGAAAACCTTGAATTAGGAGGCGAGATAACATGTCATTAACATTGTGTGCCTCGACACATTGTATAAAATAATTGCCGGTTTCCACTTGTTTCTGCACCATCGTTAAACTGTTCTCCGCTAAGCTCAGACATTTCACTGAATCCAACACACATACAGTAGTCCACGGTTTGATTCACATTATTTTTTTTTTTTGGACTGTATCTAGAAATAAAATGCTACATGAAGTTTTAACAGTAGTGTAATACTGATATGATTAACAATGTCGGTCCGATAGTGATTGAAATAGCTGGGCCGATATAGTATCCGATACCATTAAGTAACACTTCAGTACATTTATGTATGTATTAGTTTGTTTGTTTTAAAGAGTTAGAAAAGCATTGTTAAAGTCCGGCCTGATGTTTCCTCATACATTCATTCATGTTCCCACACGGTGATGCCACAGCTTTTTAAATGAACACTGGTATCGGTACTCTGTATGCATGGATACCCAAAGCCCAGGGATCAGGACTAGGAAAAGTCAGATTGCTACATCTGTCGTGCAATATATAATCCTTGTGATTGACATATGTACTATATCACTCACAGGAAATATCTTTCTGCAGAATGAGTACTTTTAGTACTTCTTGGACGTCAGACATTTACTTGTAAGAGTGTTTTCAAAATTGTTCTATTAAAAAAAAAAAAAAAAAAAGGAAATGACTGGTTCTTCTTCTGGTCTCTCTGCAATGTGCACAATCATCAGAATTGCATTTACAATTGACTTAAGAAGCGACTCTGGCTTTTGTGAATACGGTGCTAATTATTTACAACTCCGTTTAAGGAGCAGCCCTGAGTTATAGCGAGGACTCTGCTTGCAGACTGTCACGCTGCAGTGACAAAACGAGCCGGGGTCCTCATCTGCCCTGTGGGTCATTAATAGCTCCCTAGGAAATGTTTCTGCCTAGTTCTCATTTATCCATTAATCCTATTTAATTAATTTTCTTTCATTTACCTTGGTTAGAACAAATCAATACCACAGGTTTCACTTAATTTGACAAATGTTCTTTGGCTTTATCCCTCGATGCTGTGTGTGTGTGTGTGTGCGCAGTATAAGCGATGTGGAGATTAGTCTGAAGTGACTAAATTGAGTCATCTGAGAATTCCAACCAAGGTATGAGTTATGTTTTGGAGACTGAAGTAAATATTTACTAAATACAGAGTCAATCTAATCTTAACGCTGGCAGTGGAAACTCTTTTGTAAGTGTTGTGGAGGTGGTGTCTGACACATTCTTCTCCCCGGTACATATTGTTTTGCGCCACAGAGGGCCTTGATCCTTTGAGCTCTTTATCTCCACCCCAACATTTATACGCTTTTTTTCTGGAGCTCAAGTCAGTCCCAAAGGTTGCAATTAGAAAAGTGTGGTGCATCGGAGTGTATTCACTTTAATAGTAGAGAGTGATCTCCTGAGTGCTGTAGAAGGGTACTGCTCTGTCTCTAACTCGGGCTAATTGGGTTTCTTTCAGCTTCAGCCAACAGTACATTGAATAAAAAGGAAGTCTTTCATTGTGAGCTGCAAATCTTAGCCGAGTGTACATTTTGATGAGTTTCTTCGGATTTAGAAAGTCATGTTTCTTAAAAAGCATACCACAGCATTGCAGGTTGTTTGAGTTTTAAAATGCATTTACATTTTTTAACAAGTACTGGCACAGATTCCCCAGATTTCACCTGATTGGGAACAAGCTCGAGAACCAGTTTCCAATCACATATAGAAATATTTCCTTAAAAATATGTGAAAGCTATTTTACAATGAAAAGAATACCGCCTTCAAAATAATGAATAATAAAGCCTCTTTGAAAATGAGGAAAAGTGTGTTCTAAGGTTTCATGTCATGGTTCAATGAAAATGAATTCACTAAACCCCCCCCAAAAAGATGCCAGTGTGTTGGGTGAGAAAAGTCAGAATGTCCTCTCTTAAGCCCTGGTTAATGATTGAATATTGAATTTAGCACTTTTTAGACTTACTTAAATTAAAATTGAGTCTCATATCTTTCCTTTTTTAAAAAGGTTTCTCAAATAAATTTAAGGCATTAGTGTGTGTGTATATAAGAAACGATGTTCCTGGGGTGCCGGTATTGGAATATGCCATATTATCAGTCCTTACATTCTATTCAGGTTACAGTTCCTTTTTTACATATTCCCCTCATTGTGTGAAACCTGGAAGTGTATTAGCCCACTGTGGAACAGTTACTGTCAATAGCACTGTCAAATTTCCCATTGTCAGAGAACACCGAATTACAGTGATAAGGGAAGACGAACATGGGGAATAGGAAGGAGAGGGGAATGTGTGCCTCATTTCAGTGGGAATTAAGTGGCCCCAGACAGTGTAGAGATTAACTGTCTTACTTGGCACTCAAGCAGACAGTTCTCGGGTGTTCCTCTGCTTTCAATTTGTCACCCAAAATGCAAGATGCTCCCCTCACGCTTGTTGCATTTCCATAAATTTACAATTCATTTGTGCATGCCGATTTTGACGAAAGTGCTAAGACAGCGGTACTTTAACCGGTCATTATTTATTTGTTCTCATTCGTGTGATTTAAAGGTCGGACCAGAAGGTAATTAGGCTGAGTCAGCTCCCAGTCATGCCAATAGTGAGTAGGCCTATTGATTTACAGTAGATAACCATCTTTAAGAGAGACGCGACGGCAGCAGAGTGGCTTGAATACTCTTGATATTCTCCCTCTCCTTATGTTGGCCAAGTGTAACATGTATCTGTTTTACATAAATGCTAAATTCAATGGTCATTTTCCAGTATAATTATCACATTTTTATAGTTTTACTATAAAAACATTTTTTAACATACGGCAGGAATCACGGGAGGAAATGGGCATTGTTTTTCTTAAATGTTTATTCCATTTCCCTGTTCATGATCAGTCAGTTGGGCTTGTTGAATTGAATTTCACTGCCGTGTGTGTGTGTGTGTGTGTGTGTGTGTGTGTGTGTGTGTGTGAGAGCACTTTATGGATTTTCTACTAATAATTTAAAAGTACAAAGTTGACTATGAGATGATCTTGAACTGTTTTCAAGTTTAAAAATGGACTTCCAACACATCTAGCCTGACAATAAGATTGTGGTTGTTTTTCCCAGTTCTAAACAGTTTCTATGCCCAAGCCTTAGTGACAGTTCCACAATATAAACCCAGCTAATTCTACTTTATCTGCTCTCTATTGTGTCAATGTGGGATCCATCCAAGAAACACTTATTCCCACTCACCGACTCTCTGAGTTGAAAGCGCTGTTGGAAGTGAGGATTCAACAGGGAATGGCTAAAAATATGTGTATGTGTGTAGATGTATAGTATCTTTGTACATTCGTGCGTGGGTGTGGGAATTCAACACGTTCTGTTGATTGCATTTATGCAACACTTAGCGACTGCGTAATCTCTCAGCCCCAAGAGGGAAAGTCATTTTATTTTTTTTATTCCAATTTAGAAGTCTAAGAATGTGACGTCAAAACGTTGTGGCCCCATTTGTTACAGAAATTCTTCTTGAGGATGGAGGTGGTTGGAACACAACCATTTGGCAGAACCACCTTGGCTTTCTATGAATGGATCGCTCCCTATCTGCTGTTTAGAAGACATTAAAGTTTTATATGAATGCATCCTCTGTGTGAAGAGGATTTCCTGTCGGTTACCAAAAATGGGTGTCCCACTGATGCCATTTTTGAGTTGCATGTCAGGGGCTTGAACACGGCAGTGGAGAGAGCTATGACAAGGCGAGTTGGAGAGGAGTCGTGGTGCAGTAAAGTGTTCAATACCCCAAGAGGGAGCATCCCTTTCAGCACAAAGTACATAATTATATGCACCCTGTGATTTATAAGCACACAGGCTCTCTGGGCTTCACATAGGTGTATAAATTGACTACTTGGAGTATCACTTACCCATTTTCAAGCACAGAAATTGGACTGGGCCGACTGGGCCGTTGCCCCCGGGCCAACAGCTGTATGGTTTTCAAAATAGTACATCAACAGTATATTTGACTCCAGCTGAGAAACTCCCATCCCTGAAGAAAAAAAATCAATGGGACGGCAAGTTATTCCAACTACTGCACCCTAATTAGCTACTCCTTCAAAAAAACAACAACTTTACTTCACTCTGAGTATACACTCCTCCAATACATGAGCCACTGAAAATGTGCATTGCACCTTTGGTGGAGGGCTTCACCTGTGCTTATAGAACTACGGTTATAATAAAGTAACCTTTTTTGTTTGAAAGCACACACAATGGCACGTCACACACTTTTTGGGAGAGTGCTTGTTTTCCAAATCTGGACGGATAAAATGTGTAACCAACAACTTTTGACACGTGGTTTTCTGCTTCTTGTCTTATAAAAACGTGTTGGAGAAGAAAAAGCTGGTAATTACCTGTAAGGTATGACAGCTATCAGTGTTGCTGTGTGTTTGCGATCATTTGCCCATCAGTGTAGTGGAAGTGTAGGATCGTATGTGTGGGTAGCGTGTCAGTGGTGACAGCTGCCACTTAGTAGTAATTCAGGTTTCATAGAGATGACAGATTGATGGCTCTGGATGGAGAATGCATCACTTTGTTTTGTTTTGTTTTTTTCTGAAAGGGGAAAAAAAAGCCCTTAAAATAGATGTTAGACAGTCAGCGATTCACTTGTGTACAGAGTCTATTTGGACGGTTCTCTGCCGCCGGTGAGTAGTGTTACTTATTCAATCTAGTCTTGACACAGTATACATTCAAGTGAGACTTCGCCGATATAAATTGGAGGCATCTAATGTTCTAGATTTCTGCTGGATGTCAGACTCCTGTGCTCTGGGACACTGTAGAAGTCGGGACCTATTTCATTTCATGCATGGACTAATTCATGCGGTCCATGTTGTTTACTTGTAACATAGCTGCCATTCTCTGTCATGTTAGCTTAACCCTCTTCCTACCAACATATTTAGCATAAGGACCATAAGAATAAGGTACCGTGAGAAACGACACTCGTAGCTAAATGTTACCTTATTCCTTCTCAAAACATTATTAGTTCAATAATTGTCATCTGAAGACAAATCAGGTCGTTTTAGGCATGTTAATTAACATATGTTAAATAAAAATGAACAAAGCAAATGAAGTAATCTGTCTCCTTTTGTTAAAATGACTGATAGGACAAATATTTGCCCTGGGTCCACATTCAATATCCTCGTCCATCTATGAAAACTGCATAGGCTGCAATTAGGGACCTCAATACATTGGTATTTATAATTATGATTTTAAAAAGCACTTACAGCAGAAAACTATGACATCCAAACTTCAGGAACAAATTGACAAAGTCATAAACAATTGAAGTGATAGAATAAAGCACTGTGATATAACAGTACCCAGTTGGTAGAATGAGGGGTGAAGCTGTCATCAATGTTGTGGAACAAAATTGTGGAAATGAAAAACAAATTTGCTTTAATTATTTGCTTTTCATTATTGAGATGAGCTACCTTTTGTCATTGTAACCGTTCTTGTATGTTTTTCAGATGCAATTTAATCAAAAATAAATCTGTTTCTACATCACAGAAAGCCATGAATGAAAATGGAATAGTTGCAGTTCACCTCCTGACATTATGACATTTCCGTGTATTTAAACCACTGTATGTAAATCTTTACATACTTTACAAATATTAAATTCAGTTTTCCATTTTTGGATTTATGAAAGAGCACAAAAACCTTCATAATGAGACTAAAATGTTGCAGTGTCCTATCATTATTTTGACACTGCTTAACCAGTTTTGCCAGCATCCAACTGTGACTGCAGAGCAGTTTGCCAAAACACAGCGATGACTGACGAGCTTACAATGGAGGCTTGATTAGTGTCCCCTGAAGAATGCAACATGCCAGGACACCAGCCTGCAGGAAACACTTGTACAGTGTCGTTACACAACACAGGAATACATCTATCACACCAGCTCATCAGTCCAGCAGACTAACTACCGTTACATTTCTTCAAAACAAAGACAGAAAGGTAAAATACCATTTTTAAACCATCTTCAGCACCGTGTTCAGCAACGGCAATTTAAAGCACAACTGCGGTTTGTTTTTTCAAGATTAACAAAACAGACATTCTGCAACAGCACTTTCTGTGCTACAGGTTGTCTTTTTGCGAACCCATAATATGTAATAAATACGTTCATTAAGATTTCCTTTCAAAACTGTGGCCACAGAGTAATATTTTTCACCAAAGATGCTTGAAGTTTGATTTTAAACATGATGCTAGTTCCGCAGAGTACCAGAGAGATGCTTTGACTTTTGCTTTCTCACCACTTAATTTATTCACCCTGACATTGTTGGTGAAAAGCCTCACTCTTACTGCTCTTTGTCTTTGATATTCCACATGTAGAGTGCATGTTCAGAGTTTAGCTCTCAAGAGTATTTTATGATACCGGTTTACAGTCTGGATAGCTCATTAGATGTAGATTGTGTCGTGGAGTGATTCATTATGCCAGACTCTAAGACTTCTGTTTGTGTCAAGTTGATGTATATTCAGTTTTCTTTTGTTTATTCTAATGAACAGAAGAATAACAAGCTCTACACTCGCATCAACAACTGATTATGCCTCATTTCAAGGCTGCCACCATTTCTGTTTAGAGAGCAGATTCTTTTCAAGTCTGTGTGCTCTCACACAGGGCGGGTGACTTAATGTTCAGTTTGGAAGGAAAACCTAATGGGTATAAGGAACATCTGTATAAAGACCATGCATCAAAAGCTGCCGTCCTCACTACGATGGCATACGTAACCCTAAATCATGGACAATTTAGACTGAGGCGTTGCTGTCATCTTTGGCTAGAAGGAATAGTTTGACATTTTGGGAAAATACGATTATTTGCTCTTTAGCAGAGTTGGATGAGAAGATCATTACCACATCTGTATAGTACATGTGATTGTGAAGGCAGCAGTCGGTTAGCTTAGCTTGGCATTGAGAAACGCAGAGCCTTGCTCTATTCAAATGTGACAAACTATCTACCAGCACCTCTGAAGCTGAGCAATTAACATGTTGCTGTTGAAAGAAACAAAGAGCCTCCAAAGACAATACCTGTCGTTGCTGCCGCCAAATCCACGGGCCTTATATCTCCATCCAATGTGAACATCTACACACACGATCTATGGTAAGTTAACAATGTCATTTTAACTTGTAGCCTATTCTCACTTCTCTATGTTGTCAGTGTCTGGCGATATATTATTGCTTTGTTGCTCAGCAGGTAACCAGGTTGCACTGTAACAAAAAGGAAATCCCTGGCAAGTGAGAATGATTTAGGGAAAGTGAGCATAATAGTACATAATACAATGGATGATACATATGTGGTTAGAATGTAACTGCAACATGATTTTGTTTGTCTTTCTCCTCTCATTATATATGTCTGGGGGTGATTTAAAACATGAACCCTTGCCAGATATGTGGTATATCATTTTATAAGATATAAGCCACTTGAAGAAGCTGTCTTACAACTAAAAACCCCAGCTGTTGTAAAATGACTGTAAATATAACCCTTTCTTTGTGTATCGCTTAAAGGCAAGATCGGTAATCTTGAGAGACCAGCAAGATGAAAAATCATCCAACCGAAAAAAAGCAAGTGTTGCAAACTCTCTTTCAATGAAAGTAGCTAGCAGCACTATAGCGGCAGAAGTTGCTATCACTAGAGAGAAGGTCTCAACACTGACAGCCCCGACCCCCTTTGGCCTCCATCCAAAACCACTCTCCCAAAAGTATCACTTTGAAAATGTCATAAGGAACATAAAAAAAACAACAAAGAGCTAGTTTTAGTACTCACAGCTGTCAAGCTAGCTGCTTGTGGAAGATTCCGGTGACAAGCAATCAGTTCATGGGCCGAATTAAATGGTCGGACGGGCTTCATTAAAGTCCTGTGACAGCCGCCGATACCGGATTTAGTTTCTTCTATTGTCAGAACATTTGATTTAATGAGAATTTCAACAGAAATATCAAATGTTTTTGAAGAGGATGGCCAACCCTGCCTTAAAGTTTGCTGGTAATCGTTCCCAGATGATAACTAGTCAAATTTGTATTCATACACGATGGTTTCTAAATACATTTTAACAAGCTGTTTAATCCATGTTAATCTATGCTGAAGCACAAGCACTCCCCATCTCGTCACATGCTGTCGTTGGATCAGTCCCCTCGGCGTCACTTCCTAACGTTCTGGGTGTCAAACTATGAAACTTTACTCCGGTCCCAGGACACCTGTGGTTAAAGTTGAGGGTAAAGTCTGAATATCGGCGACGTCAGTGGAGAAACCCGGAAACAAAAGTGAGGCATTTGCTATAATGTGCATTAAACATTAGTGCTCTTTTGTCAAGGAATAATTTGCCACATTTTATATAGTTTAATTTGCTGATGTAAGTGTTTGACTTTGCCCAGTCATTAGGGTTGCGCTCATTAAGAATTTAATTTGTTTTCGTTGTGTTTTGTAGTCGGCGAACAGACTCTGCCTGTAAGCCAAGTTATTGATGAGGCAGTGCCAGGAGGATCCCTGAGGACAGGCAGGTAGAGCTGTGCCGAGTGTTATTAGGAGAGCACTGTAGTATGCAAACAGTAAAGAGACTCATTTTATTACAGCTCGGTGCGGTTCCCACCACTACTACCAGAAAGAAGCCAGTTTTTTTTTATGGTTAAATATGTAAAATACCAACAATAAATAATTTTAAATACTACAATGTTGTTCGGTCTGTTAGCACCGTTAGCTGAATGATCTTGATCTATTTCAGTGGTAAAATTGTATTCACATGTTTTGTTTACCTTTTTTATTTCACGTGGTTTACTTCTACACTATTTAGTTCTATTTTACATTTTTGTCAATCACCCATGCATTGGTCTCAAATTGTCAAACTGCTTTTTGTCTTTATTTAACGATCCACACTTGTTTGTCATCTGTTGAGCACTTTGAACTGCATCTGTAAGAAAGGTGCTAAACAAATAAAGTTTGATCGATGCCAAAACCTCTCCCACAGCACTAACTCAGCCATTTAAATCCAGAGCAGTAAAGTATGTTGGGGTAATGCAAACGCGTATCTTGTGTATATAATCAAAGTAATATTTGAGCTAAAACATCAATGCAAGTAAATATCGGCGACAAATGGGGCTTTCCTTATTGATTTGCTTGACTCACCATAACCTAAACCCTGTCTCTGAGCAGCACTACAGTAAGAAACACCATTCAATCGGAAATAAGACCATCAGCTGCAAGAAACGCAACACAAACCATTTCCACCAAAAGGAGTGTACTGTTGGACACAAACTTGTTTTGCATGAGAGTATCAGCAGAATGTGCAAGGTCATGTCATAAAGCCCTTCCTGTATACATATGAATGTGATGCCAGAGCTCTGCCTGAAATAACACAATGCTCTATATATCAAATACCTTTTATTGATTGAAATTGTTCCTGAAAATGGACAGTGTCTTCTAATGTACTTCTAATTTGTTTCAGGTTGAGATAAGAGTAAATTGACTCAGTCTAGTCTTAGAAGTTAAGATTTATGGCGCGAGGAGTATCCAGTGTAAGGCACGTATAACCAGACAATAAAACAAATGTGTGACAGCCTGAGGTTGCCGGGCAGATCATTTGAAACGTGTCTTGATGGCCAAAAACCGATGAAAGTTCTCGTCTTTGACCTTAGACCAGACTGCTTTCCCTGCGGCGCTGAATCCAATACAAGGTCACCGATGTCAAAAACAACAAGTTCAAAAATGTTTTTGTTAGAAACCTTGAAGCTGCACTGTTGCTACAGTGCTGAGCAGGTGCCATGTATGAACGTGTGTAACATTCTGCAAGCTGCTTCAAAGCATAATCCAGTCTCTCACAGATAGTCAGTGTGTTGACTAGAAGGTGTTTAACTGTATCGTGAATTGTTTTAAAGTCACTTCCTTACTGTTTTCAAAGAGATACGATCTTTTTGTAGTCACTAGATTTTATGGTTAGATACTGATGGGTGTTTGAGAATTATTTCTCCAATTAGAGCACACAGAGATAAGGGCAGTGATGGATCCCTGAGGCACACTGTTGGCTCATTTAAGCCAACAGAAAAGGGAGAACAGTTGAAAGCAGAATAATTTCCCCGACAGCCTCTTCCGTTTTTCTGTTTCAAAACGGTCAATAGCATCTAAGATTGAAGAGAGTCAAGGGAACAAGAGTGATCGACACCAACGTCCGAAAGTCTTTCGGAAGCAATTCCGTCCACCAGTAAATCACCAGAAAGCAGGAGAGAACACATTGGGGGATTCTGGTTCAGCTTTCTTTAATAAGTTAGTTTTTTTTTCAAATTCTGAGAAATGAATTAGTATTCACTATATCACACACAAGATGATTTATGTAATCCTTGAATACAGCTGACATTATACCGTTGTTTAAGAACTATATCATCCGCCAGGAATTTCACAGGTCATTGAATTAACTGGATCTAAGCATTTTTTAGCTAAAGTGGCACTGGAGTCTAATGAGCGTGAATATGAATAGGCTATCATGAAATCTATGAATGACTGATTTAAGAAAACATTGTTAGTTATTTGGAGACATTTGTTCATAGCGTAATTGTAATCAGGTATGTTTTTGATGTATTTCACCCGTCTGTCGCTGAGAATTGTATTGACGTGAAGAGGAATGAGGGTGTGACTGTGGACGAGGAGCATCATTTAACAGAGCCTCAGGCACAGTTCTCTCTCCTCTTCCAGTAAGATGCCTCTTCTGCAACTCTGACTGCTTGCTGTTTCATTATGATGAGGCTATGGGCTAAACGTAGCCAAGCATATCAAATATCCTGGAAGCACACACTAAATAAATCATTTTATTCATTCCATTAGTGGTGGATGTGCTTCCATTGTAAACCATCTTGTGACCACGCTGGCAAACAAAAAGCTGTTGTGCCTCTGCCTGCCGCCGCTGCTGCCGAGATAGAGACAAAAAAAAACACACCGCCGCACCGCACTGCAAATGGCAACTGTTCCATTCATTTAGGTTTCAGGCCTTTCTTGGCATGCTATGCTCATTGTCAGAATATGTTCCCTGTGTGTCTGTCTAATTCGTCACGCATGTCTTGACTTTGCTAGCGCCAAGATTGGAGTGAACGCACTGTGAATGATCAATGTCCTGAACGCAGTCAGTCTGAACATGCTGTGCAAAATGTAATGTCTTTTACTTCCTTACTTAGTTCTCTGTTACTCGTGACAGAAGATTGAGAAGGTGAGGGTAAAGTTATGACAGCTTTGGTAGAGCGAGAGGGTCAGACGGACTGAGGCAGGTCGAGGTGTCTCGACCGCTGAGTTACCTAGTGCATGTTCAGGAAAGGTTCTTGCAGCGCAGGTTCAACACAACAGGGACCAAGCAGAGGTGACACCCTTTTTAGCTGAGGGTCACCCATAAAGAGGTCTAGCAGCAGATGCTACAGGTGACTCGCCAAGTCTGTCAGCAGATGGTGAACGCTGTGGAGGTTGGCCCGAACTACAGGCCCCGAAGGCTCTGGCTGTCTTCTTGTGGCGGCTGAGAGAGCAGTGACTGTAAGAGGAACAGGAGGGGAAAGCTGGTTGCAGTGTGTTGTCTTTCTCTTCTTATGCTCTCCAGCAGTAGTTCACAAAATTAAGTTTGATGTGCTCTTTAAAAAGGTGCTCGATGCAAAATTCCGAGCTGTAGCCTCTACACAGCTTAACGTGGCGACGGCAGAAGCTTCGGTGTTCCTCGGAACGAGGAAATATTTGGATCTTTTATATTCCTCGCAGTTATTCTCAAAGTTCTCAATTGTCTCCGCCCATCTGCGCAGTTTGGAAAATGTTGGATTTGCACGGACAGGCAAAAAACCAACCACACGGAACCCCCCGAGCTGTGTCTGATGGTGCGACGCCCCTTTGGTCGGTCATTTGCGCCCCTCGTGGATGCATCAGACATAAATCACGCTTCAGCCGGCAGCTCGCAACTAAAAAGTTCATTCTCTCTTCATTACTATATCTTTACAGAGCAAATTGTTTGCTGCTATAATGCTCTGAATATAAAACGTTAACATCATCAGTGGGCAAGTTAATTGAAAAAATATTTTTGGCGAGAGTCTCCATCACTTTGTTGTTATGTTTTTATCCACCTTTTGTTAAACACAATTTCACATTCAACGCATTTACAAATGTGGAAGATAATGAGTCATGGCGTACTAATGTCCTTGCTTTGAATGGACTAACTGCTGTATTCCAGTCAGCCTCCTCTGCTTAATTATCTGTTATGAATTATTTTTAAATTACATCGGCTATTGAATTGGTTTCTTTGTCATCACGATTTTAAGGTTAAAGGTTTTCACTCAGTGGGTTTATTGTAACATTTATGTGAAAGTGGTAGCCCGCAGAGGACAGAATACAAACACAGGACACAACAAAGTACTTCTACCTCAAACAGGTGTTTTATCTAGCTACAGTATTTTAAATTCAAATTATGGTCCCACTCCAAATTCCTCTTGTTGCGACAGCCGTCTTCCATGTCTGGATGGTGCGGTGACACCGGGGGGTCACTGACGCTGTAAGGGTCATGTAAGACGATCTCACCTCTCTTTCCTTTTTTAAACGGCACCATTTTGCAGTAATTATTTATCACATATGTAATTACACAGTCCACCGTGCATCTTGAATAATGGGACTTTGAAGAAAAAGATCAAGGACATCAACTCCACGCAAGAAGCAAGAATCAAGAATCGGCCTTTTCTTTGATTTTTACGATGCGTTTCATCGATCACAGCACAATATGAAAGTGACTGAATAAAACACTCAAATTATCAGCTTCCTGGCCAATTAAACCCATTTAATATTACTATTATTGGTCTAATTCATAGTCCATGCACAGTATCACTTCAGTCTTAATCCATGCTGTTATATAGGGCTGTAGACATGTGCCGAAAAATAAACCTTTAAATCGTGACAACAGCTTCCTGCTAACACGTTTCTAACTTTGTTGATGCAGCTTTCACCTTCTCACTCCAAACATGGTGTCTCTTGTGTGAAGTTACACAAAGAGGTACACTTTAATTAAAACTGCAGAAGCTTTACTACACTAGGTGTTTATTGTATGCCATCTTGTGTATATAAAAGGTAAAATGCAAACGAATCAAATTATACAGTTGCACATAAAACCGTAAAAGAACCAGAAGATGATTTTTCTTTTTACATGCAATTATGTTCTGCATGGAGGGAAAATATAATGAAAGACAAACAAAATAGATACCCATACTCAATGTAATGTGAAATGCAGTGTGATTTATCTGTGTAAGGTAAATCTGATTATTGCATTAACCGCTATTCTTGGTTAAATTAACATAAAAAAATAGGAGTGAACATGTGTGAGTCACGAATGTAAATGCTAACCTATCACATTTGATTGGAGGAAAAACCAATCCGTCTCCACACTGAATGCTTTATGAGAAGAATTGAACAGACAGTGGATGCAAACAGCAGCCGAGCCTGCCTGTGCCGGTGTGTGTGTGATACAGCGATACTGTCGGGAAACAGTCCATCAAAACTGGCCCTCCCTGGTGTATTTTCATATCATGCGGATTGGGAAGGTTTTCTTTTCTGCAGGTGTTGAATAGGCCGGGGCTTGCGCAGGTATTTGTCTACTCTCTGGCAGGGCCGAGGGATTGGAGAAGCAAGCACTGTGTTGCCATGGTTTCCAGTTCATCTCTGCCTGCCTCCAATACCGAGGATAGTTGTTCTTTGTTGGCCTTCAGCATCACACCGATCGTAAGTGGGAGAGCTGAAGATAAATAGAAAGAAACCTTATACAATAGTCAGACAGGTTGTGAGTCATTATATACAATATATTTGGCCCTTATGAATGTACTCTTTTATGTTTTTATTATAAAAAACCCAATGTGTGACCAGAAGATTTGAGAAATTTCTTCATAAGATGCCATCTGTCCTTTTCACTGAGAAATAATGTAACAATTATACCACCAGAAGCACCATTTGCTTGGAGACATTTTCAGACATGCATTAAGAGAAATGGCTCTTCTTTCCATATTATTGGGAATGTTTTACCTTCAGATCTTAGCAGTATGTAAAACACTATTAGACATTTATACTAAATACAGAGAATTTGAAGAACACTTTGATCATGTCGACAAAAAGGAGCCAGGCATCCAACCATGAACTCTACGACTGAGGGACGACCCGACCTGACAACGTGCTGAGCTACAGCCGCACTCCTTCAAACTATTGTCACTTTTGATTAAACCATGACATCTCATAAATTAAGTCACCACATTTTCTGGGAATAAAAATTGTAATTAGTTGCAGGACTGGTGGATCTTGGTTTTGGTAATCTCCTGACATGGTGACATGTTCCTAAAAACATCACCTTTTATTGCAAATTTCACAAAAATGAGCTCCGAGGTTGCACAGATCTGCATAAGAACAACCTCAGTTGCATCATGTCGCACCTGCAAGCAGATTTTTTGTGAGGCCCTAGTTTTACTAAATGAGAATGCAAACGTGTAGTCTTGACGAAGAAATGTTCGGATCTTTTTCACTCCGTGCGGGTTTCTCCTCGTGGCAAACCGACATTCTCAAAGCTCTTCAAGGTTCCCCAATGTTCTCCGCCCATCTGTCGAGTTAAAAAAGGCGAATATGTTAACACCACTGCTGGATTGTGGCAGTAATGCTCCAAGAGTACAATTTTAAACTTAAACAATTTAAAACAGAAAGTGTAGAATTCAAGCAGGGAATGGAAGTCAAAAAAGAAAAAAAATGCCATACCATGTAATGCCTGGTGTTTACGCCACTAAATCTCTGGATTTTCTGTTTGCTGTTACATTTTGAAGATTAGCCACGGATCATCAGTGTAACACGATAGCATCAGTTACATGTGGAAATGCGTGAGGATGATTATCATGAACTTCAAGGGGCCTGATTTTGATGAACCACTGGTGCACAGCGAAGTCAACAGCACCAAGCACACAGAGTGTCTTTGTTGGTGTTTTATACCTGTGCAGTGGGTAAAGGGGTTGGATTAGGAGGGATACTTCATCAGTGGGTGTGTAAGGAGTCTTCTTCTACTGTTAATTGAAAGGTCGGGTGTGATTTTCCTGATGGAAGAAACGCTGTCCAGGAAGTGGAGTCACATGAATCAAATAAGCTGCCAAAAACATGGTGGCATTCCTTTTTTTTAATGTTGATTTAACATTTTTAGACATTGACATTTCCTTCACCTTGTTTAAAAGAGTATACGTAACGATACACATCATTCAACAATGTGCTGAAAGTCGTTCATAGAATAACTAAACTGCTGGTACCACACCCGAGCACCAAAGTAACGCTCTGTTATTAATTTTATTTCATACCAAAAGGTATTCAATGTCTCCTCTCTTCCCTCCTGGCGATCTACAGGGGAAGAGGTTCCCCTCTCCTGCCCCCTCGAGCACCTCCTCCAGTGGAACCCAAAGACGAGCCCGAGGCCTGTGCTGCCTCCGGAGAACCGAAGTCAAGAAGTCACCTCCCTTGCAGAACAATATGCAGATGTGAAGAAAAGTTTCTGTATAAAAGCAGACACCAATGCACATGCACTGTCCTGCATAGTTATAGCTTGTTAAGCTGGGGTCTTAAACACCTCACCCACTCAATTATCTGGATGCTTAAACCTGTTAGCCAAGTTCACTTATTTTGAGGTAAGTCTTGACATGGGTCATCGCACTTGAATTGAGCTTTGCTGAACTCATTACAGAGAAGAGGAACCTGGGGGAGACAGCACGGTGAAACTGAAACCGAGTTGCTGTCAAGGTTTAAATCGGCAGTGTGGCAGAATTTGGGATTTTTCCACGAATACAGAAAAAGGCAACAAGACAACTGACAAGAAAATTGCATGGATTCTAAGGGAGCCCTGTCAAGGGGGAAACACTTGCAACATCCCAAAAGATGTGTAGTTGCTGGAATATACACTGTACAGTTTCATGTTGCAAGCTATTTCTCTCTTTGCACTGCTCGAGTGAGAAAAGCCCCTCGTATACAGCATGCAGACACATGTAGTTTTATTAGAACTGAGATTAAAATGTTTTAAATGAATAGTATTGTTGGTATCTGGCAGGAGCGGGTTTGGTTCTTAGCAGGAATGAAAATTAAATTGATATTAATTTGAATATTAACAATAACGGGGCACCACCCTTGGATCAGGGACCAATAACCAAACTGTGGATAAAGTCTCCAAAAATGAGTCAACGTATTATTCCACATTCAGCGTGAAGGGTGGAATGCAGACGTGGTTATGTCACTACTTACACGCCACATTTGTTTGAAATAACCGTAACGGCGTATATATTTATTAGTTCGACAAGTAGAAGAAAATGGAGATGCACTCAGAACAGATTCTCGTCTGGCGGCGGAGAAAACGGCGAATGTCAATTTGAAGAATCCGGGATCTTCCCTCTTCCGGTTTAAGTGGAACAGTGGGCAAGATATCCGTCTCTCCTTCAGGATCCAAGTGTGGTCGTTGTTCGACTTACCAACGTTGTTTCACCTACTTTTTTAAAACGTCGTACAAAAAAAGAAGCTTAAAAGCTTTTGTTAAGAACAAACCTTATTTCAGCGATCTAACCAAAAACCCATTGACTTCAAATGGGAAGTGCAAAAATGCAAAATTTGATCCAGAGACTCATTCCTGCAGCACTCTATTTCCTTTCAAGTGTTAAATACCTCGCATGTCATTCAGCTCTGAGCAAGTTAGCACATTTTCCAAAATATTCAACTATTTAAATGGGTTTCAAAGAATTTGTTTGAATCACAGAACCTTGGAAGGCGGTGAACGCTGATTGTGTCGTAAAGCGCTTTGAGTGGTCAATAAGACTAGAAAAGCGGGATATAAATGCAGTCCATTTACCAACCCTATAAACATTGTTCTCCAAAAAACAAACGATACACAAATACTAATTCGGTGCTAACATTTCATCACTGCTACAATTTCCCCTCTCTGGGGATAAATGTGCTGCAAAATAAACAAAAGCATTTGCTGCTCCTGCAAAGAAACTCTTAATTGGCTTGTGCATTGTTTTGCTCGCCATTAATCTTCATTCACAATACCATGAAACTTGTATAACATTAAATCACATGTTTTCATTCCACGCCACACATTTCTACTACGCTATTGTCAATGCGTAGTAATCTACGGTAGCTACGGCGACTATCGTTCGAGAGGTGCTGGCTAATAAGCATTTTATCTATCACGACAGTCGAGGGTTAAATGTTTTTAGTGGTGAATAATCTAATATAAATCTGTCAAAAGAAACGCCTCGAGTACAGCTGAGAATGAACTGATGTCTTGCCAAGTGAAGTTCTGCGTGGCTGCATCGGCATCACACGGACCCTGCAGCCACTGGAGCGCCGCTGAACTTTAAAAATAACAACTGCTGCGGTGAGCAAGGGGGGGCTGCTAGATTTGACGGTCTATCTCTGTGTAGAAATCAGCTCCACTTTTAACTCCACGATTACCTCAAAACACCTCAAATACCGTACGAAATAAAGGAGGTACAAGTGAAGACGTTACGTATGTGGTGACACGTCAGCTGCAGCCTTTGCTGTGTTTGCAGGCTAAACGAACGTCTCTTAGCAAGAACAATATTTTTTAGTTCGTGCAAAGAAACTCCAGGTCGAATGGAACTGGAGGAATGAATACCTCACCACACGGACAGGGTAATTCAAAAACTACATTAGTTATGAAAATAAAGATTCCCCTTATTTCCAGTCAGAAGCTAAACTAATCTACTTTGTTTATTTTATCTCGACTCTACTTATCGACAGCAAAGGAGGAAAATCAATTCCAGAGATGCTACAGCTCAGACATATTCTACAGGTTTTACATCCATCAAAAGAAAACTCTAACTGAGGGAGCGAGAGCTATATATTGCATGGTCAATGCAGCTGCTATTACAGTAGCGATACAATTGTTTAACCACTGGGTAGGTTAATTAAAAAGGAAGACTTCATGATTTCAAAATCCATTTTGCTAAATCTGTTTTGCATTATCATCCATACTGCTGTCGCTGCAGCTGTGAGTGTCTCTGTATTCATAAGGCATGGTGAGAGCTCGGAGCGCTTGTGCTGCTGCCAGGGAAATGAACTTTCATACGGGGCCTGATATAATATAAAAAACATCCCAACTATCCCGTCCAAGGACATATTTTAATTTACAGTTGGCAGCAAAAGGAATCCAAGGGGTGCAGGATTTGCCAACCAACGTTGTGCCAAGTAAACATAATGACAAATAAATGGAAACCTCCTGGGAAATATGAACAGGTTTGGTTTGTGTAAAACAATGTTACAGCCATAAAGCAGGAGGATGGAGTCATTCTTATGTTACTGTGTTTAACTAGAGTCACTGTAAATGTTTTGGTTTCACCTCCTCAATTGTTTCCTACAGCACTCAACAGATGACAGCAGTAATGTGAGGGTTGAAGGGGTCTCCCCAGTGTCTCATGTCCTGATGAGTTCATTCTGCACACAATCATTCGGGTTCAAATGTTAATGTCCACATTAAGATGCTTTCACAAATCAAAGCAGCGGGCTAAACTGTGTGTCACCAGAGCAGTAATTTCCCTGCAGACTTAAGGAAATATATATCTGAACTAGGTTTCGTTGCATTGTTAAGCTTGATTTATCTTCATTAGACACTTAAAAAAAAAAAAAAAGAGGACGCTGTGAAAATAAAGCAAAGGAATATATCTGTGGGAATTCAGTCATCCAGGTCACAGGACTTGCAGCACTACTTAGGCAGTGGATTTAAAATGGGCAAAGATCAGAGAGGTAAACTGTCTGCAGACTTGGCTACAAATGAGACGAGCGAAGCGGTTTGTGCACAACTACTAATGTTGTAAAATGTGACGTTAAATGGTATGTTAACTTAAATATTTGACCTTGGATTGCCAAACGCTGATGTTGTGGTATAGTCCTAATTGTTCATTTGGGTCATGCACATGCAAGTACCCAGCCTCTGAACACAGGTGTTTTCACTTATGTTGCTGATTACAGCTCTTCTCAGGACTCCGAGTGCGTGTTTAGACTAATTGATTGACATCTTCCTGAGTCGCCTGTTGAGTCACCCTTATCATTCTTATTGGTAGGTGATCAAATAGAGAGTGCTCTGCATAGACTTATCTGCACTTATATCCCTTTTATTAATTCAATTTATTTGTACAGCCCAAATTGGACCTTTGCATCAGAAGAAGCAAATCTCCCTCCCAAAATAAACTTTAATGAGGATAAAAAGAAAGGAAGAAACCTCAGAGAGAGTTCAGATGAGAACATGTACACTTTAAAATGACTGCCTATCAGTAATCCAACCATATCTCTGTAAAACTGCAAAGAGGAAAACAAAAGTCCACACTGAAAAGTTCAAATTGCAAATACATTCAGTGAGTATCTATCAGTGTCAACACAGACAGGGTTAAGATATAGAAAGTAAAGAAGTTCTAGACAGCAACTTAATTCCTTCAGTGAAATTTATTGTGCTGCTGCAGTTTGGAGAACTCTGTCCTCCCTCAGGTCACACAAAACGTGAATGACAGACCGAGCTCTCAACAAACACTGCGGCCAGGCAGCTTCAATCAGACAAACTGTTTCACCTGCGTGTGTGTGTGTGTGTGTGTGTGTGGAGGGAAAAAGAGAGAGTCTGTCTTGCAGTTAGTGTTACAGAACTAGACATGGGTTTAAAACCAATGCAATGTAAACGCCATGCAACCTGGTGGATTGTTGTCAAGGTTACATATAAAAAAAAACAACAACCCGTCAGTTGGTGGAGAAGCTCATTAGTGGTGAAGCAGCTCATGTGAGCCGACGCACGAGATGGCCGGTTCAATTTCATGTTGGAGAGAATTACAGAGGATCAATGAAACCGAGCCTAATGGACACGAGAAACAGAGGAACTGTACAGATGTAAATACTGAAGTGGTACTCCGACAACCTCCTCAGACAGTTCCACCAACCGGTTCTAAGCTCATGTGCAAATAAGAGTCGATGAAGTATATATTCATGTTAGTCCAAATAATTTAATATATTCTCTGCTGATTGACTTTTTTCTACCTGTCGTAGTTGATTTCGTGAGGTGTGAATCTATTTAGCATACACATTATAAATAACATCTATGATCTTCCCCTCCTGTCTCAGCATGAGCCAAGTCTCTCTGATTCAGTGTTAAAGGCTTTTTCTCTTGTACTTGTCTTAATGTATACACCACCAAAATACTTCCTCCTCTGTGGTGGCATCGGCCAGCCAGAGAATGGATGGACGGGCAGATAGAACGTTCAAAGCTCTCACAGCTTTACGGTTTATTCCGAGACGGTCTCGGGTCATAAAAAAGCTGAATTACAACCCGTCCTCATCAGTTTAATGCATTTATTACTCTTTATTGGGGTCAGTGAAGTGGGTCCACAGTGGACTGAACAGCCTGCCCCCCCCCCCCTTCCTATCTTCACCTCACTTGATAATAAAAGAAGAAGCATTAATAGTAAACAATGTGTGTCAATTCTTGTGAGGAGCAGATGTGCTTATCCCAAAACTACATTGCTTGTGTTTTCTCCATATTCCATTATATCACGTAAACACCAGTGGTGCAGATGTGCTCAAACAAGCGATGCAGTCATGACTGATAGTTGCTTTTCTATCATCTTGTTTGAGAGACAATATTTACAAGGTATTAACTGAGATAGTTTTTTTGCCAGAATGAGTTCCACCTGACTTGATCTTGAGGGTGAATTGCTGCTAAATTGAAGCACTCCTCTTAGATAGATGTAAGAGCGGTTCTACTATATTTGGATGTTTAATACTGTAGATTTATACCATTAAAAGCAAGAAAATCTCTTTTGAAACTCAGGTAGTTCCCATTATACATCGTTACAAATAATTCTACCTTTTCTTTGGATCTCTTGTACCATCTGAGGGAAACGATAATGTATTTCTCACAAATTAAACACCTCAAATGCTTAACTGTGATGGAGGAAATTATTCAACTATAGAAATATGCACTCGAGTGCAGATCTCTCCGCCAGGTGTGTCTTCAACAACCACCGCTGTCTTGTTTGATTGAATGAACTCAACCCACTATCAGGCGTCGTAGAACAACCTTCTCGCACACTCGAACAAAAGTAGTGATGATGTATGCGAGCAAGCAGTCGTTGTATAAGACGCGTAATGCAATGAGATGCGGAGAGGTACAAAAGTGTGTCCTGGTAGTTCTGTTAGACCGGTTAAGAGACGTGGGTGACGGTCCAGCAGGCAATCAATGGCTAAATAAGAAAGGCAATAAAGGGTGTTTTGAGTCACTGCAACCACGAGAGGTCCTTGAGCATGCAGCTGGAACTAAAGCCAACATTTTATGCTTCAGCAGAATGCGGGATTCGCCGTGGACAGACACAGGAGGTACACACTCACCCACTCAAGTTCACATGAGACCAACTGCATGATTCTACCGAGGGAGATGATAACAACACTTCATGAGGAACACTGGACAAATGAAATGTCCAGTTGAGCACAGTCGTAGACGCAGTATAACTCATATCCTGGTGTCAAATCTGGCTCAACACCTTTGCCTGATGTCATGATGGATCTGTTTTTTTAACAGATTTTGCATTTGTTATCTAATCCATCATCTTGTGAAAATGATTGCAGTGTCTAGAGTAGGTCTGACTAATACATCTGAATAAAAACACATTGTCACAACAGTTTAGTGTTTCTTGATCAGCCTGAGGGCAAGCAGCAGCAGTAGTAAGCAGCATTAGGCCTAATCAATCACTGTGTTGGGCAGAAACACCTTCGTTGTGATGTTTAGTTTCCATTTGCCACGGGGGAGACATACTGGTGTCAGAAAAAGTTGTCATATTCTTAATTGTTCCCAAAAATAATTAAAAATACTAACAGCCCTCTTAAAAGGTCCTTGTAGCAGAGAAATAACATGAAGAATTATTATAATCATTATAATCACGTCACTTAAAACCCAGGCTGCTGTATGTAGCTCCTGAAAGAGGAAATAACACAATCTGGTTTATAAATTGAAAGTTGACTTGAATGATGATATTTGTAAAGCAACTGACTCAAGAGCACATTTAGAAATGAACTCTTAGCCTGTTATTTGTCATGAATGTGTAGTGCACACTTGAAAATGTTGTGTTTGAAACACGTGAATTGAATTTTTTTGTTGGATAAAAACATGTGAATTTTGGAAATGATTGCATCTTATTTTTTAAAGAGACTCTCTGACTGTTGGACTTGACATTGTTGTAGAGTTAATGGAAGATTTTTGGATCACACAAGTCGGTAACAATCATACGAAGCCCTCGCTGGAATCTTGTTCTACAAAAAGGTACATTCACTACCGAGCCTGGAACCCATACCAACAACTTTATCATCTACTTTCGCCTCTGCTCCGTGTGTGTGCCGAGCTGCACACAATGAATATAGGGAAACACGGATTAATGGTAGAATTCGGTATTTCTGTAACCAAGCAGGTCTGACAATGATGGCGAGTATGAGATGGGTCTAAATAGTACATTTTAAACCCGTCTGTCAATGGATAACAATCGGTTAGCGGACAGCTTTGCAGCTTTGGCTAGAACAAACAAACACTGTTTTATCTATTTCTTACACTTTTGCGCTACTGTTTTTTTTTTTGGGGTTTTGGAGAGAGTGAAAAAAGAAACCACCAACTCTTACAGTATCTCTCTTACAACAGCCCCATGTGGAGAAATCCAACTGGACAGGTCTAGTGCCTAGTTACGGTTGCTAAACTATGTTTGGACAGTCTGTGCTCGGGGGGGGGGGGGGGGTTTAGCTGAAGGTCAATTCTAACAGCAACGTTTCTTTGCTACTACTTTTTAATTATTTTACAGTATTTGTCATACAATGAATTTAAAAAATGAACAGAGGATGTTACAGTAACCGGGATCCAGGAGCACGCTCAGGTTTCGGGGCGAAGGTAACACATCATACTGAAAGCTGTACCTATGATTAATTTAATGCAGTTTTTCTCCACAGCTCTCTCCAGCTGAGTTTCCTCTTCTCCACATTCTCCCCTTTTCACCCACTGACCCTGCTTTTCGCTTTAGCGCACCTGGCTTCCTGCGTCTGTGAATGTGTTTTGATCTACCGCCATTTCTCTTCCCCCTGACGACAACGCTACCTTACTCCACAGTGCTGCTTTATTTCCAGGCCTAAACCCCCTCGCCCTCTTCTTGCACCTGCCATCTAATATTCGTCTTTGTGCTGACGGTGCCAAAGTCTGCACTTACTGCTTTCTCACACCTTTTTTTGCAAGTAAACAAAAGGATCATTACTTGTACACCACCTCCTCTTTCTCCAAAATAAAATCAGTGTCCTCTACAGTCACACTTGCTGCAAAATAAGCTCCCCTTAATGAGTATTAAAATTCAGGTTGATTTAGGTTAATGGCGGTATATGAACAGCACATCAATTGAAACAATACCGTGCCGAGTTTTTAAAGTGGAGGTAGTTTTTTCTTTAACCTACCTTATCTCTGACTTCTAATCTGCAAATCTCCATGAGATATGCTATGAAAACATATGGTTTGGATTTACTAACTAAAAATACATGCTTATTTTCAATAGAATGATTCAATACCTCAGTTACATTACACAAATAAACCAATGTTTTACTAATGAACTCACTGAATCAAGTGAATTTTATCGATCATGTTGCATTCATGTCAGTTAGTCTCTGTCTGTGTTTGTAAAGTGTCTTGTTTGATCTTCGCATAATCAAGATTTCATCATAACATGTCATTTTCTAACATCCCTTTGTGTGAAAGGTTCTTGAAAGTAAAGAATAATGTATTTCATAGTCTCGTAGGCTTATTGCCTCCAGATCAGACCATGATACAGACATACTGTGTGTTTGGTTATCTGGTGTCTCCATGTCAAGGTCAGGCACTAAATCAACTGCGTCATGCAACCACTAATCCCTGAGCCAGCTCATCGAGATGCTAACGTTTTACGTTCATAATGTCAGATTATGGTGGTCTTTCTGCTAATGAGCAGATTGTCATCAACAGAAAAATGAAAGCATTGGTTGTTTGTTCAAATGCTTAAAATTACTTTCAAACACCTCTTGCTGCTACTACTACTACTACTAATAATAATAATAATGACTGCGCTTATTCAGTACCAAAGATGGATGTACTATGACGTTTTATCACCACAAAAGTCTGAAAGCAGAGATTGTGGCCATATAGTACTGTATGACAGCACTGTACAAAGACACAGGATGTTTGATTTGAACAGCTAAAACATTGGTTCATGTACCAACATTATTTTAATCATGTAGGCCATGAAGTATTTTTAGTTGCCTAAACCTAAACAAATGTTAACCTGCAATAACAGATTCTTTGGACACTTAGGAGCAGCAGAAACGGTCTTCCAGCCTCTGCAGAGTGGCGCACAGCGCAGCACAGCTGTCATTGCTCGTTCCAGATGATATTGTGTAAGTAACAAATGTGCTTCAATCTGTGCGCCCACGGGTGAGTTGGTCTTAGGTGTGTTCGGGCGCATCACTATCTTGAGGTAGCATAAAGCACTTGTGCTATTGACCAACAATTACCTGGTCTCAAGTCAACAGCAAAGTATTTTCCTGCTCTTCAAAGGCGCATTATTTAGAAAGTAAGATGTGCCAACCGTGGCGGGTAGCATCAAACACTTCATTTCGAATTAGTTTTTATTTATGTGACGGAAAACACACTCTGAGGTTTCTCATATCTAATTTTTAGTTCATTATGATGATCTTTTAGAATTTTGGGGGACAGCGACAAATAGTAAACAAAGTGTCGTCCTATTCAGCAACCAAAAAATAAAACTCAAGACACTTCGAGGTCTGTGCGGGATAGTTGGAAGCTTTGAAGCTTCATTCATTGACAATCAAATCCTAAATAAACATTTGAATGTTGCAAAGCTCTTTTTTTGCAAGTCTATTAGTTCTGTTTGTACCCGGTGTTTCTGCACAGTTGCAGATAATGAAGCGGCTCGGCTAATTCACAAGTTTTTATCTCACGAAATAGACTGCTTCAATCCAAATTTGTTGGCGTGTAGCCTTTTCAATAACATTTCCTCTGCAGAAAACCACTCACTAAATAGCAATATGCCCGTTTCAGACACACTTTTTACAGTCTTTTAAAGGAAATGGGAGATGACAAAAATTCATGTTACGCCCAAAACACACCTATGACTAATTAAAAGACTAAATATGACCCCTTTTCGCTTTGCGCCTTACTTTACGTTCAGATAATGCGCCTCTTTAACTGGCAAAAGTTGGACGCATCCTAAAAGCACTTGCGCCATGCACTTCAGACCACGCAGGAAAGATTTCTTTAAATAGGGCCCTCGAAGTTTATACCGTGAACATGTGAGCAAACAGCTGCTTATTTACACATCCGGCAATTAGAATGAAACCTCATTTATTTGGAGTTGTGTTTATAGTTTTCGGTCTCTCCTGAGGGAAATATATGACTCTTTAGTTGTTAAACTGAACTGCTGTCTGGTGCTGAGCAGGTAGTGTACAGTAAGGTTTTAGAGCTTGTTCAATCAGCTGCCCGCTGAGGCAGAAAACAACATCACAGCACCAATAGAGTGAACAAAAACGTGAAAGTTGCTGATAGTAGTAGTAGTAAATCTCATAGTTTCATCTCAACAAGTGGCCCCTTTCTCGTGGTTTGTGATACTTTGCTTTTATGAACATATCAATTGTAGCCCCTTTTTAAATAGATCGGAAAGGAATTGTATGTGTCAGTCATACAGTAGCGCGTTTGGGAAGCCATTGATGGTTTGGCTTCTTTGTTATGTTGGAGGACTTGTTGCTGTGCAGTTGACACACCTTACCCCCATCTCCTGGATCCTCAGTGAGAATATCAGTCCTTCTAGTATCTTTTCAGCTCACACCTTCTTACTTACTTGTCATGCACATTCTCAAAGGCCTGCATCAATACTTCATCTAAAAAAAAAATATCAGTTCAGGCAGGTAACCCAGAAAAAAAGACCGGAAAATATTCCTGAACAAGAAGCGAAAACACTCCCACTCATTCCATCGCTGTCACTTAAGTGAGATTAAAAGATGAGCAGCGTGTCACGTGCTTCAGTTCTAATGATAGCTGTGAACATGCCAGGTGCATTTTTACCAGCTATCCCTGTCAGTGCTTGACACATAAATGTGAACTAACTGAACTAACTAGATCTAGCTTTCATTACAGCATGTGGCGGCATGCAGTAGTTTCATAAGACAAGATCTATACGCCTATAAAGGATTTCAGGACGACTTCAATGCAGATATTTCAGATAATATGTACCAGCCCGGTCTCACCAAATTACATATAAAACAATTAGTAAGTCGTTTAGCAATAACCACTGACTTCAATGTAAAGAAATGAACTTGCATTGGTGATATTTGCGACGTGGTTTCCGCATTATGTTCCGCATTACGTTTACTTATTATAAGCTCAACCATTGTGTTTTTCCTTAAACATTACTAAGTGGTTTTGTTACCTAAACCGCACTGCAGCTGTTTCCCTGTAACGATGTGGAATACAATTACATGCGGAATCTCCTCAAAATGTTGTGCTGTTTATACGCCTTCCCATGAGATCAGGTGGTATATAGACAAGGTTTGTCTATTCAGAGCTTATTGCATACTGCTCAGTGTGTAAGCAGTCATTCACAGTGATGCCACAGGGGAGTCACATGTCAGGCAGTGATGAGCAACCTTATGTATAAATGTATGTGCAGATTGCATGTGGTAGAGAACTGCATAATTGATGGCCTTCTAAATCCCACCAAAACCTGCACACATCCTCAGTCTCTGGTGGTGGAGGTTGTTTGTGCATTTGATTTTGAAGTTTTTAACAGTTGTATTGTGGCCTTGTGTATGTATGACTGTTTTTAATGACCTCGACTTGACTCTTGACTTTCTTGGCTCAATGTCCAATACATGCCAGTGTGTGTATATATAATATAATATAATACAAACTCAATGTCAAATAATGTGGAAACTGATTTGAGTATATGTTTTCATTGTTAAAAGTATTTTTGTCAAATCAAAACACATAATTTGTATTTAGTTTGAAATTGGAACAACCCAACATTGAATGTTATAGATACGTTGTATAGCAAGCTGGTCAACCAACAGGTTTACACACAAGAGGAGATATTTAAACAATAATAAAAAGGCACTCAGTGTTGTGGTGCCAGTGTTGGCATTTCACATCAGACTCATCGTAAACCTGCAACGAACCATGGAAGCATCAAATGAGTGTTAAATGGTGCACGTCAATCACATCCTCCAGTTATTAACCGACTGTAAATATTTACTCGAAGAATTGCGCTTTAAGTAAACAAAGGGGAATTCTCAGAGCAAATGGGAGAGCTGTGAGAATACATTCTGCGTGACACTGGCAGAGGTAATCTGCAGAAGCAGCCAGTTGCATGCAGAATGTCCCTGATAGCCGTTAGGGAGCAGTTTGGTAAATATGACTGATACCAACATGAGCCAATACATTCTTCATGTGGATTCACACTATTATGGTTAATGGATGCCTGCTTTGGGGCCCCAGGAGTCATTACGTATTTTCTTTTCCATTTAAATTTAAAGCTCATCAGGTGATGAGTTTCCAGTGTGTTGCAGTTTAAATAATGATTCAGTAAATATGGTATTTTTAAAAACTTTGACAGGATCGATTAGATGATGAAACATTCATTTTAACTGTGTATAAATTGGTGCATTGCAGCAGTAATTTGGAATATAATGTATCCACAAAAATACACTGACTATAGCTGCATCAGTATCGGCAATATGTGAAACATGCACTATTACAGTAAAAAGCTGAAAATATATAAAAGAGAATTGGTAATACATTAATTCATTCATTAATTGATTCGTTGTATTTCTTTGTCATGCCAATTCCACATGGGATTATAAGACACAACTATGTTTTGTACATCTTCCTGGTCTTGCATACATAAAGCATGTGGCTAAACAAAAGAAGAGAAATATACATATATTTATAAAATGAAATGAACTATACATTTTACAGCATGGAAATAGAACAAGACCATATGGGGAGAACACTGCATCTGCACAAAAAAGTGCTTCACATTTTCCCATTTTCATTATCAGCTCTGCAGGAAGTCACACAAACAAATAAGTGTTAAGATGTCTCGAGGTGAAGCCAAAATACACTAGCCTCCATTCGACATTAACATATTACAATTAACAGATATTTAACTTCATCATTTTTTTTTTTGGGATTTGAAAATCAACGTTCTCACAAAAGTAAATATACCAGAGTTAGCTGAAAGGCTAGTTTCCATTTTCACATGAATGTTAAAGGCATTATGAGCAGCAGGGCCGTAAAGAGTGTAAAGAGACCATGTCAGCATGTGCAGGAATCCTGCTTCAGCATCCTCGTGGCTGGCTGAGGGCCGGGGCCAGTGGGGCAGGAAGCTCTGTGCAGTCTGATGTCCGTTGGCTGTCGGCACAGAAGAGCGTCTGAAGCGCTCTGTGCAGCAGCCAGGAAGAAAGGTGCTTTGTAGCTGGATCAGCACACACTGCAGGGGGTTGGGAGGTTTTGTTATATGGTGTGAAACAAGTGGTTCTGGATTCAGCGGCGATGACACACACCTCTGTGAACCTCTTGGCAGACATTAAATAACACACACAAAAAAAACCTCTGGCATATCTGACATCAACATATTGGTGTGACCGGGTTCAGAGCCGGGTCTTATTGCACAAATGACACATGATTTGGAATGGACTCTACAACAAACTGTCACTGTGCTCAGTGAGTCTCTCTTGATCCAGCTCTATTTCTCTCACCCACGCAGTGTGTTGGTTTTCAGTTGGCCTCGCTTTCCCCAGTGTTCAAATAAATATACCGCGTTTACGCACTTGGCAGTACGACCCTATAAGAGAGACAGTGGAAACAGACTGTGTATCAAAGGATTAGGCTTGTGATCGTTAGTTAATCCTGTTAAAAGATCAAAACGTGTAGTTTTGTGACACCAGACAATCAAACGTCTACGTCTTCTAAATGTAAAGTTGGTGCTAAAACGGGGGCAAGACTGGCGGCTAACGAACCAACGTCTCCTACATGTCCTGGGACAGGCCAATCACAACCGCTGATTTATATGCACGGGGATGAACGGGATGCCACGTGGGGATGGCTGCTATTTGTTGACGTTGTCCAGGGCAGAGAGCCGGGAGGGAGTAGGCGATCCTTTTTAGTTGTCGAGACATTTTACTCAAAACAACAAATTGCAAATTCTCATTAGTTCATTAATCCGCAGCTGAAAATAGTGCCAATAAATGATTCACTGTTGTTTGAGTTAGATTTGCTAAAAATGTGGCAAACTGTTTCAGGAGGTTCCTTAGTGTTTTTATGTATCTTCAACAATTGTAGAAATGACAGAAGGAATAGGAAGGATAACACCTGCCCTTCACTTTGAAGTCATTTTTTGACACTCGAGTATTGCGGTGAATTCTTTTGCTATACATCAGTGAGCAGTACAGGACAAACTATGAATTATTTATCAACCATGGCAATCAAGCAATACCTGCAGCCTGGTCGAGCTAAAGGCAGCAGGTTACCATTAAAAAAACAAACATTTCCAACAAATAAACATGAATGCTCTCCTCTTTCCACATTATTACCATCATAAGACTTTGAGCACCATAGAAGCTAGAGGTCCCGGAGAAATTATTTTTATCCTGCATAAACGACAATAATCTTTCCGATGAGAAAACAAAAAAAATCACCCCAATGAATTAGTGTACAAAGTATGCAGCGAGCTCGCTCTCATTATATTGAGTGTGTTTCCAATCAGCGGATGCTATAGAAAGTGGCCCGTGCCCCTCGCCTCTTTGAAAGCGCTGAGAGAATACAAAGGAAATATTCTACAAGTGCATTCAAACAATATGTAGCTTTCGCTTTCAATTGAAGCTCTAAATGAAAAAAAAAACCTCAATGCAGCTTCTGACCTCTATTTCCATTTGGAGAGGTAATTATCCTGGATAGCAATCATTAGAATAAAACAGTGTGGAAAATGCAGGAATGTGAAAGAAAGAGAGCCTGGCCATTCAGTCAGCACAACACACGGAATAAAGCCCAAGTAAATGATGTATGTAGTATATTTACAATCAAGACAAATGAGGATTATGGGACAGAATATCATTAACGACTATTAATGGGTGAGTTAACTCTGGAGAAAGGATAAAAAAAATGCCACATGTCGGATTAAAGTGGATAAGAATACAAACATTAGCGGCAATAACGGTGACAGTTTCTGGGCACAACTGCACAAAATTAACATTTTGGGAATTTGGTTTAGCAAACTTTCCTCTGAACGTGAGCGGCGCCTTGATTATCAAATGACTCACTGTTTCCCACTGATGCCCGCTATCAACTCTGCCCGGCCTCAGTCTGTGGGAACTTTCATCTGTATTGCTGTCAAAAGTCTAGCTCTACATTTTGTGTCTTATCAGTCTTCCTTTACTTCTGTCTCTTGCAGAAATCTATAGGAGTCAATACATGCATATAGTTATTTCAAATGAAGCGATCCAAACGGTGTTACGGTGTCCGTCAGTGAATCTACCTTCGGTCCTTTTTTAAGGCTTCGGGATCTACTCGAGCACATTTCATCACATTCCCAGTTTCCCTATTTTCTACGCATTGCGTTGCGTGTACAGGGACTCTATCCACAAAAGGGAACACATACTTTCCCGTTCCTTTTTGTGATTTTTATTAGTTTTATTTTTCTAGGCTACAAAGTGGTCGGTCAAATCACCTGCTGTACACTGTTCCAGGTTTACAACCCTGTGACCTCTTTTAAGGTGAGAGCAGTAAAATTGCTTCAACATCATTTCAGCAATTAATGAATGACTTTGAATGTACTGTATAGTATATTATCTTTAGGGAAATTACCACCACAACTTTTAATTACCCTGTCATTCTCATTTATTCTTGCAGGGAACCAATTAATACATGTAAATGTACTTGTAAAGCTTCTTATTAAAAACGCTTTTAAATGGCATCCTTCTGTTGAGGGTGTAAGAGAGCCCTTTATTTCAGCTGTAATTATAGTTTCAAACTGCAGGATCACTTCTAAAAGAAACTCCAACATTAATATATCTTTGTTTATTCTCAACGAAACTCATAAGAAAAATAAAGCCCCAATCCTCTCACCCTGAGGACGGCTTTTCTCGTTCATTTCCTTCTATTGATACGTTGAGAATGACTGTAATAAATGTCTTGATCATAAGAGTTGTTTGATATTCCTTCAACCTTTATTTGAGCAAAACTCTGTCCCCAGAGAAATTGTCTCACTTTACCTTCTATCTTGCCACATTTATTATTCAACAAAGCCTTTAACTAATTTGTATGCTTGCATTATTCATTTGTCTATTGTCACATTATTTATTTTTTCACCTCACATAATGCAATAAATGCAAAAGCCATTTTCAGTTGATCTGTTGGTACTCGAGCTTGATGAAAGTTTACTTTCCTACCATCCCAGGGCTGAGTGTATGTTTTTGTTTTCAGTCCGACTTACTCAGCAACATTTGCTGATTAGATGGTTAGAGAAAAAAAACAGCAGACTGTGGATGACCGGGAGTGGATCCTTTAGCTTTTTCACTCCTCCTCCAGGAAGTAATTTGCAGCAGAAACATGGAGTGATGAAGAGACAGAGGAGGGAACAAGGGAAAGACAAGGCAATCTGGCACAGTGTATTTTCTACTCCATCATTAAACATGGACGTCAGTTATTCATGAAGTGGCCCGATGATAACTGCTGCAGCACAAATCCAACACGTGCCTCATAGCCCATCAAAAGTAACCTAATGCGATAAACATGTGCAGCCTTGTTAAGCTAAATAAATGGAGAGATTATTACTGTGTTACTACATATAGCAGCAGCCTCTAGTCGCTTGATACAGAATTAACATTGAACGCCATGAATAACCCATTTATGAGGCTTATCTTGGTTATGATCATATTCAGGATGTGATTTTTACATGAGCACAGAGAAATGGGTTTTTATGGACAAACACGATCGTAAACGGGCAATTCATGTCCATGGAAACACACTCAACGTTGTTGCTCTTGCTAACAGGAGCTAACAGGCTACATTTGGTAGCAGTTGTTCCCGCTTGCTTGTTGAGGCGAGGCAGGAGGCATGTGATTGGCTGAGAAGTGAGAGGGCGGTGACATCATGAAATATAATGTGACTTGAATTATAACAGACTTTAAAAGAAGTATCAGCGGCAGCAGCAGCTCCTCCTCCTCCTCCTCCTCCGACCAGGAGCAGAGCTTCGCCTCGCTGCTCCACCAGTCCCTGCTGGGAGCCCACACACAGACTTCACACTGCTGAAGGTGCAGGTCCGTATTGCTGGTCCTGCTGGCGTGAAGGGATGCACAGGAGAAGTGGGGCAGACAGTCAGATCTTGCTGCATGTAAAATGAAGGGTTTTACAAAGGGAGTCTGGTGCTCGGAATAGTATCTAAATATCTTTAAGATAAGGCAAAATGAAGTGATTTTGTCTATAAATAATTAGAATCTAATTCTCATTCTCTTTGAAAAAGTCGAGGTCTTTTTCAGTGATCTGGAAAACCTGAACCGTAATACTAACGTGACCAAACAGAGCAAAAGCCGCGGTGCTGCAGCCCAAAATGTCTTTGTGAAAGTTCGTACACCTATAAGGAAAAGAACACTGACAGCCATTAAGTGCAAGGGAAAATACAAAACATAAAAGTCCTTCCAACTCTTTCAAAAAATAATGGAGCTATCAGCTGTAATGACATGGCCTCTGCAGCGGGAGACTCAGGGAATATTCAATCTGAAGGCTATATAAGAGCATTGTCAACCCTGTTAACAGCCGACCCCTAAAAGCAATGTCTGGTTACATGTTGGGACTTAACCGGTGGAAGCACTTCTTCCGTGCACTCCATCTACCCCAAGGAGATTGAGTGTGAAGATAATGCACTGAGAAAGATGTCATAGTCACAGCTTAGGCCTCCCCTCCCATACCAATGCAGTGGTACTCTGGAGGCATCAACAAGGTGTAGGGACAAGAAAGTGATAAATCTAATACATGCTGACTGAAAGCTCACAGAGTCAGATACTGTTAAGGGATTTTTTCCCCCCTTTTCTTTTTCTTCTTTTTTTACATCGGTTGAATAAGTGGTGCATGGTTTACTCAAGACTCCAGCAGACACTGATTTATATATTCCATCTATTCCATCTTGGGCATGATAAAATGTCGCCTGGAAACTGTACTCACCGTCAATGATTATTGACGTCGTCAGAATTGCACCAAAGACTCCCCGCCGTAGAGCACGTCTGCATCTCCCACCCCGACGACCTTGTGCGAATGAAGAGAGCAAAATGTCATAAGTATGGATTGTAATATATTTTTGACAGGGTTATTTCATGAGGTCACAAGGGAAATGGAGATGTCAGCGCACTGTTGCCGAGCTGTGATGTAAACAGATATTTTACATGCCTGTCAGACTGGGGCAAATGTCGGAAGGCTGAGTAAGAGCAGTTGCCTCAGGATCACACCTCCTGATATGAGTGTTCCAACAAATACATCAGCGTTTAAATGCGAAAGAACACATAGAAAATAACATTACCACAAAATGCATTAGTCAGGGAGAATAACAACAGTCAACTGCAGTGTTTGGATGGAGACTAAATGGCGAGGCTGAGTGTCGCAGGATTCTTGCTCGGCTCTGTGTTCTTGCATGGTGATTGTGTCCCTCACATTAGCAATCAGGGCTATGTACTCTAAGGGTGACAGTAACGAATGACTTGCTCTTTATGGACAGCGGGGCGCCCAGATAAGTGATGTCTTTCCCTACAAATTGGTCTGTTTTTAAGACCTGCACTTTCATATCACTGTGGCACCAACGATCTACCGCTGATTAACGCCGGCCATCGGTAACCGATAGCACTTTTGTTTTCTAACATTTTTTTTTTCAAACAGTTAAATTGAAAAAAATAAAAAATAAAGTACTACAGATATCAATTCAACAATACCGAACAAAAGGGAGCTATAAAGCTTTTACAGCCCACAGTAACTATAACAACACCCTCAACACTTCCACCACCTCTGGAGCTGCTCTTAACAGCCACTTGGAGTACACACCCCACTGCTCTGCATCCAAACTCGGAGGCACACGGGAACATGTAGCCTCCTGCAAGATACACACTGAGGTCATGAATATGGAAATCGAGGCCACCCTCAAGTTTTAATTTGTGGACTCAGCCCAAAACTCATAGATCATTTGACACTCTTTGGAATGCGTCCACACCTGCAACATCTGATTTTCCCAAATGTTGTTCCCCAATGTTAAACTGAAATCTGCTTGCCCGTAAATTGATGTGCACAACATGAAGAATTCATTTTAACAGTAAATTAATGTTTTCAAAAATCCTTCAATTGGATGCTTGGAAGCCTTGGGATTAAGTCTTTCATGCCTTTAATTTCCACTCTTGTATTTCTTTATCACATTGTGACGGACTATAAAGTTTCCTGAATGTGAATCCACACAGCTTTGTCACACGCAGAGGTTGGTTGAATATGAACCCATCATCAAAAGAAACAGCGCTATCAGGGCACATGGAGCGAGCCAAGGAACTGTTTTAATGTGGCGAATTTAACGTTCGGTGCTCCCGTTGTACATGGATAGGGCTCGGATCACTGAGTTGTGCTGCCATGTTTCCTCTAAGCCGGTGGTGTCCAGTCCTGTGCCCTGGAAGATATGCAGGTTTAAATTCCAGCCAAATTCAACACCAGCTGTTTTGTTCCGTCTGGTTGAAAGCATGCTGATTGGTAAAATGAGTGGGTGAGGTACTGAAAATCTGCACACTCCACTACTGGCAGGGCTGTGTGAATGACAGCAGACACCCTCCCATCAGCCAGACAGGGTGTTCAGGAATGTTGTAACATTATTCTCACGTCCATCTTTAAAGAGCTGCAACAACAAAATATGTATATTCATCAGAAATGAACCTAAGAAAAGTGTTTTTTTTTTATATTCACTCATATTCCACCATGACAATATTTCAAATTTGATTTGGTTCCTGTAAACATCATATTTGGTTTGGATATTCTGAATTAGGCCCACATTTCTGCTTGTTTTTTCAGAAGATGGTTGAAAGAATGAAAGAGGGAGGCTGTATATGCGCACAGTCAAACAAGTCCGCCACCGGTGGCATCGAACATTGTCAAACACAGCCAAGGATGGGCGTCGATTTGGGAATATTATCTTCAGAATAAAGGCAAAAAACGTAATATTTAGTGCATGTTAACGTAATCACTGTTACACTGTACAGAACTCACTCCATGAGAATTGCAGGCTGAATAATTTAGTGTTATTTGGACCGAAGACCATGTTCACTCAGAAATTGTCTGACTGTGTAAAATAATAGTGTTTAAGGACTGACAGAATGCGATGGATGCTATCTTTAATTGAGACTTTCAGTGTCCTCGTTGGCTCAACAAAATGACCCAGAAATAAAAGAAACTGCTTTTGTTTCAATCGGCCTGCTTGAATCCCAGGAAACTTCTTAAAATAAGTATTTGGTTGAGTTCACTTCCTCCAAAACCTTAAAAACAAGAAAAAAAGTTCTGTTTCTGGAGCCCGTGCTTTGTGAAAGTAAATATTGATATTGAGACAATAATTATGGCTTCTGCTGTTTATTCACTCTATTTGACCCCTGCATTGTTATAGAAGACAATTAAGAAGAAGCGCTTCTGGGTCTTTGTGGTAATCACTTAAAAAGAAAACAACATGTTGAACGTAAATCTTAAAGATGTATATTTCTTTGTGTCTACAACTTTTAAATTGGACCCTCTGAAAAGCACTGGCGTTTTTTATAACTCCCGATCCGCCTACTAGGGTCAGTGTAATACTGCCATTCAGTGTAACGCTGCAGTGACCAACACTGTGTAAATCTGGCATGCAATAAAAGTGTAACACACGTCACCTGGGCACTAAATAATGTTCTCAGTCAAAGTAAGAATACGGCTTTTCCAGTTATGAATCCCACAGATGGGATTATTTACAGGAGGTTAATGACACACGACATGAATCAAAGCCCCCAAGACTGTACCCTGTTTTTATTTCTATTTTTTTACACACCAAAGACTTGTGCTCCTGGTTTACTGGAGATATAGAACTGAAGATGTTCTTTGAAACACACAAGCGTTCTTGAAGAAGTCTGCTAGAAATGGCCTGCTAAGATATTAAATGGCTTACTTGGTATCGTACAAAGACACTTTCAGCCATCCTCGCACTTTAACACACAATGCATTAATAGAAACGACTTTTGTCTGCACAATAAACCGTTTATGTCTCGACTTGCAGGATATCATTTTTTATGCCGATATGAAAATCAGGAATTAATTGTGGCTTTTCATTTTGGTCCCGTTCATTTAAATTCACAGGGCATTGTTGCTGCGACGCTAAGAGTCAAAGATAATGAAAAACTTGACGCGACTAGCTCTGCTTAGATCCTTGGAGTTATGATTTCAATTGCTATGCACAACTTGGTTTTCAAGGTCTGGAGTCTTTCTTGAATGGATGCTTGGAATCTGGCTCTGGGGGTTAACAAGGAGGCTCCATACACTGTTTAACAATTCAGCCCATGCTCTCCCCACGTGACGGCGCATGCAATAGGGCCTGCACTTGTTTATATCTCTGGATAAAGCATCCCACTGGCCGCAAATTAAGCATTCAGGCTCGGCAGCCTGTTGTGCTCCAGTATGACGTGGTTAGAGTACTAAATCTGACTCCGCGCCCTAAGTACACCACAATCTTGCTTGGGAGCTTCGTAAGTTCTGATGCTGTCATATCCTTTGAAATTACTTCAAAAACACATGACACACACTTGATATAGAAACAAACCTTTTCTTTCAGTGGAAAGACTTCTGTCTGGGGTTTTGCCTCAAGAGTGATTACAAATTAGATGCACAGGTTAACAACATGTGCATCTTCTAGAGTGTGAACAAGGTAAAGGTCAAATTAACTTGTTTTTAGTGTTGTCAAATGTAAATTCCTAGGCCAACAATAAATATGACACAACATGTAAATTGTCACATATTTTGATCTTTCAGCCTCTGTGGCGCTGACTGGCATTTGTAATTGTGCCCAACCCTATTTTTAACGTTAATTCCATCCTGAGATTAAAAGCACCATCATACACTATAGATATTCACCTGCAACCACATTAAAATAACCGTGGCCCAAAATAAATTCACAGAATAACCACTCATCCATACTGCGCTTCAGAATTCAGCTTGCTAGGGCAGCAGTGCGAGTGGAAAAATGCAAATCAATAAAATGAAAAGATCCTCTTTAATACATTTTAATGAAAGTTCTCGCAGCCATTCGCAAAACTAGCCAGAATAGAATCATTTTCCATCAATCAAAACCAACATTTTTACAACTTTTGAGTGTACTGTACGAGCCAATTCACTCCAACCTAGCGTCTGATATTATCATTCTAATGAAAAACTATTTACCAATGTTTTCCTCATAATATGTTTGAGAGAAAGATCCTGAACATCAATACCCAACCCAGCACCAGGCACATGTTTTGCATTCAGTCCACTGGACGTCTCCTTTCTACACAACCATGTACTAGATGACATAGACCTCCACATATGTCAGAGAGACGTTATAAAGAGTTCTCATTAAAGCAATTAATAGCTCATATCTAATAGTGACGACAGGGGATAAGCTGGATCACACACTTTTGAGACAATTCCTCTGACAACATATTACATGCATAATTAAGCACAAGATCTCAGTTAAGTGCCGGGAAGGGAGTCTCTGAGGATGTCACATGCAAGAATATTTCATATTTTTAGCACTTAGCTGTATCTGGCACTGCAGGTTGACGTGAACGGAGACAAACCGTAGAGTGAACTGCCTTTCTGTTTCATTATGACTCCTTACTTCAATTAAACTCCTTACATTTTACACAGATCAATACAGGGGAGTCTATAGAAATGTCAATACCTGACACATAGGCTGCAGCTCCAGAGGAGCTGGAGATGGTACAGCGTCCCCCATGTGGGTATGGCTAACAAGTTCTTCCCTTTGAACTTAATGCAGGCTTCTTTTGTGAAATACCAAAGCATTGATTAATCCATCTGTACTGATTTGAATTTTCTCTGAGTTGTGTTGCATCCCTTTAAGATATTCAATGCAGAGCTCTTGGAAGAACTATTCTACAGACCTTTGCTCTCCTAAGGCCAAGCAATGAAAGTGGCTGAATACAAATGAGGTATCAGCCAGGCGAAGTCAGAGTGATTGAAACCACACTTAATAATAATCCAGATATATATATATATATATATATATATATACATATATATATGTATATATATCTCCTTTTAGATAAATAGCTGCAAATTCGCAATAGCTGCAACTTTGTTTGGGCATGGATTCTCTCTCACACACACACACACACACACACACACACACACACACACACACACACACATACACACACACACCTTTACAAACATGTGCCTCCCATGGCAAATGAAGAATAATAAAAAAGGGACGCTCTGCTGAGACCCATAATGGCTCCCACAAGAGAGGCAGTTCATCAGTTATGAAAGGGGCGTGGCTTAGGTATAGGGAGCAGATCTCACTCTCACCATTGAAAGAGGAACTCTGTTGAGTGAAATGGTGCCTCCCACAAGCGTCTACAGTAACTGTTCATGAGTTCTGCCGAGGAATGTGAATCTGCTTAGTTAAAAAGCAGGCCACTCTCACTACCACACCTCCTTTTTTCCAATTGATCCTTTGCTAAGCCCCGCCCACGATACTACCCCGTCAAGCTGTCCGAGCTACCATGGATCCCACACTGTCACTAACTGGACTCCCTGAATTAATATGATCTAATTTTTGGAAAAACCAAAAAGTGATTTTCAGAGAGAAGCAGATGGGGTCAAACTGATTAAGCAGTGAAAACAGGTTAACAAGATAAAGATAGAGGCTAAAGCTACAGATCACAGTGTAAAAGTGAACCACCACCTAGAGATTAAGACGGAAGACAATATAATTAAGGAACACTGTTACTGTAAAGCTGTGTCTTTATTCACTGTTAGTCATTAGTTCAGTATACCTTCAGTAGCCAGTGTAGCATAGAAGTGCTAACGCTAGTTTATGATGTGCTAACGTACTTTGCTAATTTAAGCTCCACATGTCTTTATGTAGATCTCCTTCAAACCTCTGTGGGTAACGAGTATCACTAATACACGACTTTGAACAATAACTAGCTCCAAATCAACAAAACCAGCCTGAGAGTGAAGGGAATCGGAAACGATTACCTGAGAGTCTGTGGAGCACTGCTGTGTAGTTGTCAAAGCTGGCTGATTGATTGGCCAGTCTGTGTTCAAGGGGCGGGAACTCGCGAAGGGTTAAAACAAACGCACACCTTCAGACCCACACACTTGACCTCCATACCAAATTACAGCCTCCAAGGGCAACAAATTTGACCCTCTAAGTGTGGGAACATTGCGTAAAAGGTCGCAGCAAAAATAGCGAGTTATTTGCTACAGTAGTTGCAGACAGTTTATTGCATAATTATGAGCTGCACAGGTGTATCCGAAACATAAAATCCAAAGTTAATATATCATAAAGTAGCTGAGAGTAATGTATCTCCAGAGCTTTTTTTATTTTTTATTCAAACCTGGGAATAAATGGGCTTCCTCTGTCTGTATAATGCATCCACTGTGTGCTATGTGCGTCGATGGACGTACATTTTATGAATTAACACACTGCAATGCAGCAGTTTTTTGCTTCACTCCTCGTTGTTGGTTAAAATCCATCTCTGCCTCTACATCTAATTGCTATAATCAGACATTATTGTGTTGCAAGTTAGACACAGGAACAAGCAATGTTCTGTTTATATCAATAAAACAATATCAGGTGACGCATGCTGGTAAAATTATAAATTATTTATAAATAATTATGCTATTAGGTCTGTAGCTTGCCTTGAAATGAATTATATATGGATATATATTAATTTGGAATGTATGGGAACATATCGAATGAGCAAACCTTTCCTTTTTTTGTGTCCCACGGCTACAAGTAAAACCAAAATTAATTGAAATATTCAGGTTTAAGGGTGTTGTGTTATATTACACAGCATTGTGAAAGCGTGCAGGGTCCAGAAAATGTACAGACAATGACTCAGATGCTTTAGAGGCAACGGGCAGCTGATAAAAAAGTGTCAGTAAAGGTACGTTTGGACCCAAAAGCACAACCCAGACACAAAACAGATAAAAGTCAAGAACCAAGCAGGCAAACAAAGAAAGATAACCAGCCAGGGATTATACAAAAGGGCAGGAGTCCAAGGTTCAGGCAGAGAGTCATCAACCAATAGACCATATCAAATGTGTGTATATATATATATTATTAAAAAAATGTATTTAAGTAAAGCGCTGCTACGTGAGTCTATAGTGCAAACAACAATAAGTCCGTACCGTAGCTTATTGTAGCTGAAGCTTATTTACATTTTTTATGAAATATTGAAATGTTCTGGCCGAGTGGCGCTATGGTAATGAAAACGTATTTCTGGTATGTTAAATTAACTTCATTCTTCTGGAGAATGTGAAGTGGCTGGCTTTCTGTTATTTTTTTATTTCACCACTGATGAAGTTGTGCAAGTGAAACTAGAATACACAACAAACATTATATGTTTCCCTTCCTGTTTATACTTTTCTGTATCATAGACGAGTCTACAGGTCAGAAACAGCTCATCAGTGGGGCCCTGCACCTAACTGGATCATCTGTAGCCCTCAGGGCAAAGCTGTCTGGACCTGGACAGACCACAGGCAGGCCCTGCTCTGACACCCCAGGCGTCCACATCCCCGGCTACTTTATTCTCTAATTTTGCCTTTAAATATGCAGCAGTGTTAAATCCTCAGCTGTTATCGGTATGACTGGCTGTCTCTGTGCCGAAATGCAGGGTGCGTTTGACTTTTCTTGAGAGATTCTGCAACAGGGGCAAGCGTCTCAGCTGGCCTCACAGCGTTATCTCTGGCACACTGCCAGCGTGATACAGTGTTATGCACTCGGCTAGTTTCATCACATTAGAGGCTGACACAGTCGTGGCGCACGGTAGGCGAAATTAGTGGTTAGAGCCAGCCACTGACTGACTCACTGCACTCCTGTAAGCAGTGGACACAACGCTGCTCAGTGACTTTAGGTGAGCATTTGTAATACCTTCATCTCAAACAAGTCAGCGTTCTGTTGGGGCTCCGGTAAGAACACTTGTGGCCTCGAGCATGTTGAGCATGCCGATGTACCTGCCTGACCTAAAAATAATGTTTCCAGACACAAAACTGCATTGTCAGTGTTTTTCGAGGGAAACACTGACAATTGCAGTTTTGTTCCTGGATTACATTTGTTTTTGACGTATCACAAATACGTTTCTTTTCATAGTTTCTAGAACTCCTCAGGAGGAGGTCGGGGTGGAGAGATGGGTCAAACAAACAGGACTTTCACCCAGGAGGCGTTGTTCATGTGAAACCAAAATTGTATTTAGGTCCGTACCTTAAACAATGTAACAAACATACATATTTTAAGACATACCATGATGTTTTACTCAACCTAAAAAAAATAGTACTTTTGTTGTCTAAACATAATGCAGTCATTTTGTTGAGAAAATACCCTTTCTCTCAAAACGTAATTGAGAATGCTGTTTAGTTGTATGGAATGTCATTTTGTAGGAGACGGGGTTGGATATGCCTCTCTACTCATCTATGGTGAATATTAACCTCCTGCTTGATTGAAAGTTGTTTGAATGTGATGTTTTCACAGCAACATAAGTAGATATTATAGAGGGAATTTTGAGCTGTTTACACGAGCTCTAAGCAGCTTATAATACATCATTAAAACTACTAATGACAAGATTTGTTTTAATCCATAAAATACAATCTTTCCTTTTCCTTATCATTTGTTCATCCATTTTTGATTTACACTGACTTCAGATAGTTCAAATGATTTTTGGGACGGTCTGCAGCCTTGTAGACCTGCTGCTATAATCAAACAACAAAGGGATCTGTATCTGCCACTATGGATCATCGATGATCGGCAATTAGTAGCTGCGGCAAAAAAACGTGATCAGGGATCTCTAACAGTTAACTTTGCTCCCTTTCTTCTTTTCTTCAGATCCGATCCGTGGCTCTGATCCGAACCGTGAGTTTAATGATCCGTTGCACCACCAATAGTGGCCGATGCCATCTGTTCGTATTTTAGTGAACAGTGTTCAAATTTATGGACATACAATGATTGCATAACATTGCATAACATAACCAGGCAATGCAATATATTGATATTTTACGCTGCTTATTACTGAATGCAAAGAAACCTTTGGAGGATTATGTCTGTACGTATCAGATTTTAAATGTTGCCAATCCAACGATAAGTTCACACAGCTGGGTATAAGGATGTGATTATTATATTGATAATATAAAAACTATAATCCAAGAATTCTAATTAAAATCTGTAATTAGGTTTTTTAATGAAGTCTCAGTTGACAAAGAGCAAATAATGAGTCTGTGTACTGCACCACCTTAAGAGCCTCAAGGGGAAGCATTGGTTGCAGTATGAAATGCTAATGAACAGACTCATTCAAAGCCATGTACATGAGAGAAAGAATGAAAAACAAAGTATTCAAGTGCATATCCAGGCCAGAAAGAGCAATGCTAAAAATAAAACGGCACAATATCTACTGTAGTCCTACATTGTTTGTTATATCTAACATTTGGTGCTGCATCATAGAGCATTTGTCCTTCTCTATTGACTGTATTTCTGTTTTTCTTTAACAATCAAGTCTTCTATTCAGTGCAGCAAGAACTCACTTTTATTGTGTAATTTATTTAAAAGTGTAATTTTCATTTCTACTGGCCGAACAATAATAATAATCTAAACAATAAAATCCGACAATCCCCCCAAATCAGTCTACTTTCCCTCCCCCCAAAAAGCATATTAAAGTTAAGCTTTTCAATTCCACCACAATCCCTCAGTTTGTTCTCATTATATTGTAGTCATTACTCTCTCAGCTGACACTGCGACTTATGTGAGAAATGGTTGCAAATTTGACTTCATGACGGTGGATTTCTCCTCTTTTGATTTTCCTGAGCAGAAAGATGACAAATACATTAGAGCTTGATATGAAAGGTGCTTCATCAATCAATCTTGGATTGACATATCCGTCCATTGTCAGTGCCTGACAAATATGTTGCAAAAATGCCCTGAAATTAACATAACACTGGCGGTGAATGTCATTCAGTCACCATTTATTTTTTAGTGTCAGAAATAGTGTACATTGTGTAAACTCCTTTTTGACAAACGATACCTGAATGCAATGCTCCACATATGTTTCTGAGATGACCGATGTGTAAAACCGTAGATATATGACTCTGTAATAACACAAAACGAACATATTTAATACAGAAGGTGCCTGAAATCTTCTGCTAACGATGCTCTTTTCAGAGCATCTGGGCTGCTAACGACAGAAGCTTTCTCATGATGACAGTTCACTGCCAGAATTATAGGAAACAAATAACCCAGGAAGCAATATGAGAAGACTTTTGTATTTCTCTGTGAATAGATTAGAAGCAGAATCATGGGGGGTGTTATTGATGGTGATGGTGAGATTGTGCAAATTATTTCATCTTGTTTTGTGCTTTAACCCCCCCCCCCCCTTCCTCCTTTACCACACAGCAACTCAATTCTAAACAGTTTAATTTGTCTGTAAAACAAAGTCAAGGAATTAAGTTAGATTTCAGGTGTAGCTTGTTGAATATGGATGTGAAGTCGCCCATTTTCCATTACAAAAGGAATAAACGGTTACACTTAACAATACAAACTATTCTTTCTGTCAGTGTTTGGTAACATTACTTTACTTTAATTTACGGCTACCTGTTCAATGCATTGACTCTACCGTCATTGCATAGCCTCGTCTACGGTAGTTTTTCTGTCACTGTTCCATGTGACGCCTCACAGGGATTTTATTATTGATGTTACACAAAGATGAAGACTCTACAGTCGATGTTGGTAGCATCTCGTCCACCATGCAACAAGCGACAAGCTTGTTAATTTCCCTTGGAACGGCACTGGCATCGTTCTCCTCCTTGATGCGCCTTGCCGCTCACCAGTGTCTTATTGTTGTGTAAGTCTGTGTGTGTGTGTGTGTGTGTGTGTGTGTGTGTGTGTGCAGGTTGTTCTTCCAATTTGTTTCCTGCTTGCAGATCTGCTTGCTGCTGATTTCTGCTATGCTGTTCCTACACGGCTCTTACTTTATCGTACTAACTGTGCTAATTTTCCTTGTGATTGTTCCTTGGCTCAACCCTTTTTAAAGTATTATTTTAATGGGAAATGTAACTTTTGTCCTTTATTCAGTGACATTTAAATCTTTCAATCCACTTCACCAATATTGGCCTCAGATTGGCACAGCTGGCTCTTTGTTTAGGAGACATCAGACCACCACCATTTCATTCAGAAAAAAGTACTTAATTGTACAGCAGCACAGCTAATTTAAGTTCAATAATTAAAACAACGTCATTACAGGTTGCAAGTGAAAGTATTTTGGAACTGCATTAGCATCTTCATTGTACCATCTGATTACAAACACAATGTGGAGAATATTCAGGGAGAACAAACAGGGTAAACTCTTCCACCAGTGCAAAAATACCTTTTTCAATGATCTTTCATTTAGAAGCTGTTCTTTAGGTTTCAATGTTGCGTAGACAGGGCTATCAAAATGGAGGGGGTAGTATTATTATTGTTCGTCCCGCAAAATTAAAACTATGACCTAGGTTCTTTTAAAAGCTACAGATGTACCACCTCCCACCAACGTGAGTCGGACGGGACGGCGGTGCGTTAGAGGCGACGCTGGTTTTTATTGATGCTTTGACGTCGTGCCGTAGAACAGGAAATCCGTTATTGTGCCTATGGCCCTCGTCCAATGAGCTCTCAGCTCCTGGGTGAAACTTTAATGTCTTGCTGTGAATTTCAACAAATCAGGCTGCTGACTGCTCTGCAGGACAAGTAGGCCCAAGTCTTTGTTCTAAGCACATGGTGAGGCCCCAACACTCATGATCAACGGTTCGTGATTCTGTTTTGAAGTTACGCCTCTTTTTTGCCAGTTAGTATTACACAAAAACATACCTTCACAACCACACACTTGAGCTCCATGTCAAATATCAACATAGGGTGAAAACTGTAGCCGCTTTTACCAATTTATCTAAGATTCTGGAAAGACAAATTTCATTTCTAGCCATTAGAAAAGATCCTACGGCTCTTGATGTGAGCACACAAGTTATGTTGCACTTTAAATGTCCATATTTATTCCAAATGTATCCAGAGCCATAGTGTGGGCTCCATGATAATGTCACTGTGAATAGTAAAAGAGTTTAACCCTTTGAATTATGTAAAACCTACACTACATCTTGTGAATTCTATGAATAATATGGAGTAAAAATAAGGTAACTCATACTACACGTTCCCTACCCTCAATGGATCTTCTGCCCTTCGGCAATTAGAGTAACTGTCGATGCAACAAACAGGATGGCTGATACCATTTATTTGGAGAAAGCTAAAAGGACAGAGAAATAATTTTAACAGAAGGATATGAGCCTCCTCAACACGCCATCTTGCGTAGTGATAATTTATAGTTTACTCTCAATATTGCCCTAATCATTTGGCTACCTGACAAAAGCACAACTCGGCAGTCGGTTGCTGGCATAACTGTCTTTACGTAGCGGGTGTGGTAAGGACCCAGAAGCTCTACGACAGACGGAATAGTTGAAACGAAAACTTTATTCCAGGCTGAACACACAACAAGCAAACAGTTTTGGCTCTGCACGCGTGTAGAAATCCACTCGGTGGAACGCCAAGCCGTCAGAGGAGAAGGCGGACAGAAACCAGAGGAAGCAGAGGCAGAATCTCGTGGTCGGGGACAGAATGCTGACTCGTTTACCGGGGCAGAGGCAAGGTGCAGAAGTCAGGCAGGGCCGGCAACGGGAAACCAGTCGGAGGGTAAATGCGGGAAAGTCTGGCATAATGCGTAGAACGATCTGGCAGTGAGTGTGTGTGTGAGACTGGGGTCTAAATAATAGGTGCAGCAGAGTGAGCAGGTGAGAGCGATTGAGCTGATAGTTTATGATGAAAACTAAATGCAGAGATGAGTTGAAATGCAAGGGTCTACATTGGCAAAGCTGCTGCATGCATTTCTGAATTCATGTGAAATCTCTTCGGTACTCTCCAAATGTTGTCCTGAGGACAAGGTTACAGGAACAGTTTGAAAGTCTTTATTCTAATTTCGGCAGGTTGTAACAATGAACCTCCTTGTATTGAATGAATTGCTTAATTCTGTGATATAGTTGGAGATGTTGTAAACGTTGCCATTTGTAGCAGGCAAATAAGGGTATAATTTGAGAGCTCCATTGCAAAAATTCAGTGAGTTGTAGGTGCTGAGATGAAAAGTGTTGCCAGTCCCTCGTGTATCTTACACAGCAACACAGCCTATTTAGAGTGCTCTCTATTGTCGCTGCAGCATGCCCTGCTGTCTTTACCTTCTTCCTCTCTCCCTGTGTTTGCTGAATGAGCTGGTAAATATGAGATTGTCAGTATCTGTGTGTCTTTTCTATATAAGCCGACCTCCTCCTCCAAGTCACCTGTGTCTGCCTTTTCTCCTTCACTCCTTCTGTCTCCCTCTCTGTCCACTGCACACAGCGGGAGAGGTGCACGACCAAGCGGTGCAGCCACTTGCGGAGCTGACAAGCTAGATGACGCTATTCCCCGACTCCAGCGGGGGACACTGCGTCGAGCACAAAGCTGGCGTTCGGGGTGGCACGGTTTGGTGTGAGATTTGCCCTGGCGGAGTGAGAGCATGAGAGCGAGCCAGAAGCATGAGAGTTGGCAAACCAACTTGTATCACGCAGTGGAGCAGAAATCAAACTGAGAATCCAGGACTTGTGTTGTACTTCACATATAGGACACCCTTGAGCTGAATGATGTAAGAAAGAGTGGACATTAAAATATCATGTTTGCAACATAGTTGCATTTGGAAAGTTCACCCATTTACCTTACAAGTTTACCTCAGGAGCAGTACAATGTCGTCATTTACCAGTAAACATCCCACGGGTGCAAGCTTTTATGACAATGATGTGATGAGTTATGTCTGTATAGGGTTCCCCCTCAGGTAAACACTGTCAGCTCTATCAGCACTGCTGCCGTTGTTTGCACTGTTTGAACCATTGGCTGCTTAGCCGTCGCCATGTTGAGAACCGTGTGGAGACAATCTGAATCTCCTGTTGATCACCTTTTACGAATGATTTGTTTTTGCTCTCCTTCCTTTAGGTCGAGTTGAATCTGTAGGGCTAGCTCCTTTTGTGTTGTTAACTCGTTGCAGTTCTTTTGTTAGTGTTACAGATTGAGGATCAGATCGATGTCATGGATGCCTTGGCCACACAGCCTTTTATCAGTTGGCTCAGTTTGTATGAATGGAAAATAGATGGAAGCCTTTGCCACAGCTACTAAGTGAACTAGAAGGTAAATAGTTGAATGAAGTCCTTGAGCTTGCACAGCAACAAAAGTTTGAATGTGGTACAACAACAAACAGGGGCTTATTTTCAAGGTAGCTAACTAGCTAAACTGCTGTGACTCTGGTTGGCTCAGTGCTCTTGGTTATATAAATAAGCTGTATTTTATGCTGTCATTGGCATGGGAAAATAATATTCCACCCTCCAAATGTTCTTCAATAGGTGAAAATAACGTGGGAATGATGGCTGGCTTCCTGCCACAGTGTGTGTGGCTGTGTGACAGGCTTTCCTGTCACTGCCAAAGATTCAGCTGCATTTGATTTGCCTGGTGGCTAGTGCTAATTTGCCACCTCATACGCTAACATGAAACATTGTTTTTCAAGTCGGGCAAAGGGACTCATTTCAAAGGACTCAGTCTTTTGCAATGAGCAACCAGGGCCAGCCTCATTTGTGGTGACTGATGGACAAGCACGCTCATGAAAAGTGTCATAATGAAATGGAAATGACGTGTCATTTAAATAATTCTCACTGAAAGATACAGAAATCTATCTTTCAGATTGTCGCATATGGCTATTGGTGATTCTAATCCTTTCATATGGTTATATCTTAAATAAATAAGCTTGTGACCAAATCACTACAAAAGCTGTTAAAATAATGAGCTTAGAGTTATCAAGTAGATTGCTTACAGTGTTCATTTTGGGTCTTTTCGTACATGACATCATATGGAAAGAAAATCATACTACTACCTCGATTCTATTTATATACTCCCGTTGATACTTTGCCTCGCGGTGACCCGTCTGCTTTTCGGCTGGCTACCTGAGGCTGGTGCTGTGTACACGTTGACTTCATGACAGGGAAAAAAAAAAAGTTATTTTTCCTCAATGAAAAACTTAGTCTCCTCCAAGCTTATGACAAACTGCCAAAAATGAGCCAAAAAAAGGCAGCAGTGAAACTTTGTGTTCCTCGGGCTACCTAATGTAGTCCACAGAAAAATAATGTGCAATTGTCAAGTGGATTGGTAATGCCAGGTCACGTAATGCCCCCTTAAAGTGAAACTCTGCCAATCCTAAACTGGTTCTGCACCACTGCAGCCCTTCATCTGCATGCACCGCCTGCGCTACAGTGACACAGAGCCGGCCGAAAAGCAGCAAAGCCTCACTCCAAGCGAGCCCTCGGTGAGCGGAGAAGGCAGAAGAATCGGCAGCAAGACGGATACTAGCGAAGCTGTCCGTTTTATTAACTTCATACAAATACCTAAATATACAAATGTTACTGAGATGGTAATCAGAATGAGAAATAAAAAAAACACAAAACAAATTTGGTTATAATAATCATCAACTCATAGTGATTAATTAGAGGCGGACAGGTGGATCACTGTATGGCCTTTGTACTCTAGCCTTTCCACAAGGACAGTGACTCAGTGAGCAGCAGGGGGAAATGCTCCAACTGTTACAATGTATAACCTTAATTTAATTTCCACGCCAACACAACACAGGACCATGACTTTGAGTCGGCCACTGCTGTAGCACCGCTCACCTTTTGTGTTGCCACTGCAAAAGTTTCTTCCTTATGTGTTCAGGTTTTCTGCAGAGTTCAGCATTTCCATCTCAGTGAGCCTGGAAACCACTGGAAACCTTAAGCTTTGGACAGAAAACTTTCTTACCAAACTTTCTTACTAATTTTTACATTATTTATTTTGGCTCGCTCAAAATGTCTTCTACAAAAGCACCTCAGTGTAATCTTTAGATTAGGAATCAGTGCTTTGCTCTGTATTTTCTTTCCAAATTCTGCTTTATCGCAAACAAATCCAAGCAAGAGGTCTCTTTGGTGCATCTTAATTGGACTCATGGATTTACGGTGGATTTTGCATTTCGGCCTCGGCAGAACAGACTTCAGGCTCAATATCGACAAAGGCTGCTGAGAATATTCTCTGAATTTAAAGTAAAATAAAACCCATTTCACTGCCTACGGGACAGGACGGCACCTAAAGCACCGTCTTGGGTGACGTTTCTTTGACTTAAGCTGTGACCATGCCTGACATACTTAATATGAATCATATGTGATGATTCACTTTGTTGTTATTTTCATTTGTCCCTTTAAGTGATGTGATTACTTGCACAAGACTAATCAACCTCACAGTTCAGTCACTTTTTGTTAACAAATGGTGAACAGCTGAGGAAGCTGATTGGTTTTTAGTGCCACTGCTTTCAGTCCTGGAGCAGTTCCTCTTAAATAAATCACAAGTGAGAACTGTCTTTGTTCATAATGTCTATTAATTACAGGGTAATGGAAGACGTTAATGCATCAGTGTCACTTGAGAAGTAAACTCAATGTCCAGTGAAAAAAGACATCGCAATGCTGCGTATCTGCACAAATCCTGCACTAATCCACTTATCCTCATTATGAACTACCTCTAGCTATAAACTGCACAACATCTGGAGGGAAACAATAATCCTTGTGATAAAAAGTGTCCATTCAATATTTTTTTGTTGTTGCTGCTTTTGTATAAACCTTTTCGTGTAAACCCCTTTTCATTTAACCTCTAGTTTTTCTTTCTTTGCATATTCCAGTATAAATAAGTAACATCTAAACTTCCTCATCCTCCCTGGAAGGAATAGCTTTTATCTCTGGCTACTGTGCCTCTGTCCAATGTCTTCCGAGTTGTATTTAATAAAGACCAGTAGTGCGGAGCAATGTGGAAGAACAACATCCCAGCTGTACTGCAGAGAGTCAGGACACAAAGTCTTCACCCACTCACATCAGCAGGGCAGTGGTGCAGACCCACAGGGCGCGAGGAAAAAGGAAAACTGGCCTCAGTAATACTAAATTAGTGATTAACATAGTAGAATATTCAAGATAAAGCACAGGAGCAACACACTCCCCCTTTGTCCCATTTCTTCTACAGCACTGCAGAAGCAGTCCTGTTCTGTATTTGCTCTATCTTTTTGTGTTCAGCATATTTCTTCCTCAATCATAGGTTCACTAATTAAGCATCCAAATAATGCAGAAGAAGAAGTCAGAAAAACAACAACAACAGTATTTAATTTAGTCAGATACTGCGAGGACGAATTGTTTATTTTCCGTTCTCTTGTTCTCGTGGAATAATTAGTGTCGGAGTTATAACATCATCTACTTCTCTTTGTGTAGCTGCCATGCCTCACATTATGGCTGAATGTACTATCTTCATTATTTATAGTTATAATACATTTTTATATCTGTATTACGTTTTATTCCAGAAAATAACATACATCCAGTTGTTATTGATTTTGAATACACTGGGTTTTAACACAATTACAGCAGATCTGATAAGTGAATCAGGCTACAAAAGGCTGATTTGTCTGTTAATGACAACATTCTACATTGTTAGTCGTTGAAAAAACACTGCAGTGATTCTCGAGGAGCCCATTTGACGTCAGTTACACACTAAGTGGGGAATTCTCGTATTTTTATGAGCTCTCAAGAAAATCGAGTGTTAAAGAAAGACGAGTTAAAAGTGAACTCTAAAGTATTATTGCTATATGTTGTGATATCACGCAGGCTTGGGTTAACCGCTATAAACGGAACGGAAACTTTACAACAAGTCAAACTTTACGAGCACATGGCAAAGATTTGCAATCAAATATATATATGATCACGTTTTTTTAAGTTAACTTGTCCAATTATTTGTGTCTCTTCAAAATGGACAACATTTTATTGCTCCCCCTCAGATCAAAGTGGATAGCTTGCATCTCCATATGAGTACAGAGCCAACACACACACAAATATTACAGTACTGCCAAAATAACTTTCCGTCTGTACTCTGCATGTATGTGTCTTATAGTGTGTTTGCCCATTTGCTGCATGCCAGACGCTTATTCTTTTCTTACAGTTCCTTGCATCAAAGCTTGTCTCCTCCAGTGTGACTGCTCGTCCCAGCATCGTGTATCTTCCAAAAAATATGATGGTTTTGCTGCTACAGATGTGACAAAAAGAATCAGATGCACAAGTCCAAGAGTCCGCTCTCCTTTTTAATTACTTTAAAAATGATGCTAAAAGGGGAAGGCGTGAATACACAGGTATTATTACAACAAAGTCTGCACTGCATTGATTTTATCATTCAAATATACTGAACAGATCATTCCAGGAAACAAAATATCAGTACAAATACAGAGTCATGAAACTTTCAGTTACTAACTTTCAGCCAGGGGTCATGTACTGTAGAGGGGGCGGGTGGAGGAGCAGCGATGTCAGGTGATGTATGGCGCCACAGTTATTTTGGTTTAGCAGGTGAAGGCTTATGATGCATGGGGAAAAAAACCACAGCACAGGTTTCTCTCTCTTGCCTTCACCCACTTGCAAATACCATCCTTGTCGACACCGGAGCAAAGAGGGAAATCATCACGGCAGATACAAACAATGCGCCTCAAAGGCCAACACGCTGCCAACTGATGACGAGCCGTTTGTCGTGTAACCTCTGCGATCGCCAATCAGACCAAGACGAACGCTTTAGTTTGAGATGCATTTTTCTGACAACATACTGTAAGCTAACCACTTTCATTGTGCAGTGAACGTGACGATAACACCACAATATAATAATTAACAACGGCTTACTTACTGTTTTATGGATTGAATACAAGACATTTTCTGGTGTGGATATAAGTCTAATATTGGACAGTTGCACACGGCAGCACACACACACACCAGCTGTTTCTTGGGTGCTCGCGAATGAGTTCATTCTTTTCAAGGAGGTCAATATATGAAGACAATTTTAGCCAATGATATATCCTCTGTTGTGTAGCCCAGCATTTCTCAACTGTCATCACCATCCCGGCTCAATAACTTTGAAAGATTGTCCTGTGCAAGGTCAGTCCTCAGTCACCGTGCCCCAGTAGTTTCCAGCCGATCTTGCTGCCGTCACAGGGTGCCGTAAGGAGGCTGAAATTATCCAACACGTACTCGGCATATTGTAGCAAGCAAACTAGATTTGGATAAACAGAGCCGTTCCATGCATGTGTGTTAGCGTGACAAAGACAACGCTCATAGAGGGGGAGGAACAATTTAATGTAAGACAGATATATATAGGTTCATGACTGTGATTATAGCGTTGATGGTGAACATTCTGAACATAAAAGGTGTTGATGGCTCTTATGTTGTATTATATCTGAGATCTTTGCGTAAAAATATGAACACAATACTACTGTTTTTTGCCTCCTGACGCAATTAAACTTATTTGTGATGCGACCAAACCAAATGTAATCCACGACAAAATGTGTCTCGTCTCGAAACGTTAGTCCCGATGCAGTTTCCTTGTATGGGCACAGGGCTGTCTAATGACATGCAAATACTGTATTCCTGCTCCCTTCTCCTGAACAACATTATCCTGTGAAAGCTCTGTTTGTTTGACCTGACAGGAAACTGTCAGCAAAGCTCCTGAAATGGGATGTGGCCTTGAATAAATGCCTTGATAAGTTCCAACTGTAAAGAGGGATTCATGCTGGGTTTACATGCAGGAAATGCCAGAGAGTTTCTGCTCAGACGTTACAGTACTGCTGTATGTCATTACTTACGGTCTATACTGCAGTCTGTTTTAATACACATCCAGCTCGGTCTCCTTTTTAGCTGCGAATCAAACAGAAAAGACCCTGTCAATTGTGAGATGTGTGACTGTGGCAAACATTAGCAAACTTCAGTCCTGTCATTTACTGAATGCACTCACTGCTACCGAGGTCAGTGAAGTGTAGCAGTGCAGCATACAGTAGAATACAACATAACTCAAGAGGATTTATTGGCAGTCTTACAGATCGCAACCCTGCTGTGACATTTTTGCGTGTGTGTGTGTGTGTGTGTGTGTGTGTGTGCTGATCCCAATTAAAAATAAAGATATATGGATAATATTTATTTAGCATATTTTTCCTCAGTGGCATCAAACATGCTTCATGCTAGCGGCTCTTTGTTCACCATTGTAGTTTAGTGTGTTAGTATGCTAGTATTAGCTATTTAGCACTCAACACAAAGTACAGCTGATGCTAATAGGAATTTCATTTTGCAGGAATTTGAATAATCAAAGCATGGGACAAATTAAATGTTGTCCTGATGATGGCACTTGATGACTATAGGATCACCAGCGTTGTTACAGTTCATCCTGAGAGGGACATGAATGTGTGAACGAGGTTTCTTTACAAATCATTCAATAGCTGCTGATACATTTCACTCAGACCCACAAATATCAAGCTCAAGTATATTAGAGGAAAGATCAGGGAATCACTAAAGAAAATGCATATGTAATCTGGACACCGTTAATGTCTTTAACTTTCATGGCATGATTTCAGTCCGAACCAAAGTGACAGAGCCGTGGATCCTTCTGCTAGCGTGGCTAAAAGGGACAGTAATACATTTTTGCATGTCATCTCATGTTTTTCCGCTTTTGTATTTTCTGAATACATGTTCTGAAAGATCCATTGATATGCTTTTGATTTTGGTGTACAATGCCACAATAGCAGACGGTGAGAATGCCCTTCACACTGCTGAAAAACAATTTCCACCACTGAGCTGCAAAACACCTCATGTACGAGCCCTCGGCAACACGGGTTTGCTTTTCAATTGCTGACATTTTCTCCTTTTATTCATTTATTTTTTGTATTCATTTATTTTTTTTCAAGACTAACCATATTAAAATCTATTGCATATTTAAAAAAAATCTTTGTCACATGGTAGAATGGAAATGCCAGGGTGTAGCATGAAAGAATAGCCGGGATGTGAGCAATTGTAAATCTGTTACCGGGGGAATTTCTTTTAATCCTACAGCAAAACAGAAAAGAAGCCCGTCAGTCCACTCTGATTTTGACAAACATGGATTAGCTACAGTATGTCAGAGAGTAGAAGAGTGGAAAGCAGGAACTGCTTAGATTGAAAAAGAAATCCACTTTTCATTGATTACATCATCGGTACTGTAAACACAAATAGCACACTGCGCCTCCAGTACTAAGCAAAACACTCGATTTCCCAGCAGTGGCTTGATGTTGGCCGGTGTGTAGCAGTGACTGTATTCAGGGACGTAATTATGCTGCCTTTCACTCTATTACACGGATCCATAGGAGCATAGCTTGCATACAGTGATTATCTTCTGCACGATTTCTGTATTTTTGCAGATTCTACTGCAAAATGTTCACAGTAGGCCACAAAGTGTCCATAATGTATCTCACCGTATCGCGACTGAGGCTAGAAATATAGAGAAAATGTGCATCGATTTAAAAATCGTTTGGGCCTTCTTCAGTTTATATGTTGGGGGTTCAGTAATTGCTACTGGATCATCAACAGTTTTCACGCTGCGACCACAATAAAAGTGTGGAGACAGGAGGTGGTAATTGTAAAGATTTTGAGTTTGTGTTTATAACATTAGAAATCATATAAAGTGTTTTTTTGTTTAAAGAATTAAATTGACCAGAAAGAGACACACACACACACACACACACACACACATACCTTCTCTATATCCCTGTCTTTGAACTGGTGCTGAGTCTCATTCTTGTGATGAGGAATGGCTGGTCCCTGATATTAGACACAGCTGTTTGATGTGTTATTGGAAAACACTTGCACAGACTATAAAGGATCTTTTTTTTAATATTCATCCTGGGTTTTTGGTGTCATCTTTCTTTTTCTTGAAGGGATTTTGAAGTTTACCTTTCAAACCTATATAACAGTGTTACAAACAGAACAATTAAAATATAATGTTTATTAAAGACTGTTGAAATGACCATTATATATGAAATATGTATACCCGGGGAAAGCCTTTGTTTTTAATGTTCTGCAATAAAACAAATCAAGGTGCAAGCTTTCTGGCTATATTTCTACTAATGTATTTACGTGAGGATGTTTTCTTTTTTATTAGTAGTAGTAAACTCTGGGAGTGTGTTTATGTTGGACATAAGAGCAGTGATATATGGATTTAGGATGTCTGTTAAATCCAGTGACCCGGGCAAACAGAGGACACAGCACTTAAATAAAACGAAATATCTTTGTCAATATGGTTTTACATTGTTCCTGTTTATACCTGCAGGAGTCCTGGACACCCACTAGCATTCTATTCATCAATACATAAATGCTGCAGTAGAAGAAGCTCATCATTTCATACAACGCAGCCCAGTGAAAGATGCTGTTAAGACCGACAACCGCCTCGCTGAATCTATTAAAACACAAACTGTATAAAGCACAAGCAACATATTGCAAATCCTGTTTTGTTTTTTCTCTCCTGACATTGTGGCCAAAATGCAGGTGCATTCATTATCCTGTAATTACCCTGCTGTTAGTCTTCTGGTATATTATTCATTACAAGCATTCTCCACACAGCGTGGTGACAAGGGTGGTAAAATGAATGAGCGCCATAGGATCAACTATACCAACATGCACTTCCATCATTAATACTGTGCTACAGCCAGGAAGTAACCGGCTCTCAAGGCCACTGCTAAGTGACCGCTCACACACATGCTCACACACACACACACACACACACACACACACACACACACACACACTTACTAAACCGTAGCAATCTAATCCTGAAAGCACACGAGGGCTTGTTCAATATTGGTCTGTGATAAAACCAAATCTCTGAAATCTTTTGTTCTCATCACGCTGAGAATATAAAATTCCAGTCCATTATTGTGGGTACAGGTGGCTCTTCATTCTTGGATTTTTTTTTTTTTTTTTCATTTTGATGCAGGAAAGTGCCAACAGCTGGAAAATGCAATGTTTCCGTAAATGATACTTCACGCTAGGTGGTGAACACGATGCTTGCTGACTGATAATGTTCCAGGGGGTTGAAAGCAGGCCAACTTAAAGGGATTTGGGAGGATGTCGGAGAGAGATGGGACAGTGAATCACTCTGTAGGGATCACTGCACAAGAGGAGCAGCTTCACCTAAGTGCAAGCAGAGCTGGAGGAGCTAGATCCCTGTGAATAAGGCGAGAATACATCGACGTTGTATTGATCCACCGGTTATTCCTGCGGTATGGCAAAGTGTGGCAACGGGACATGATGTCAAGGACCTGCTATGCTATTGAAAACTGCTTTAATTGACTCATAGCTCTCCCATTCACGATGCCTAACATTTTCCAGCACCATGGACAGAGAGTAGGAGTCTAATTGCCATTGTTCATTTTTTTTTTTATTTCACCGACAAAAAAAGTAATTGACTTACATGCTAATTTCCAGGAAGAGTTTTGAAACAATGCATAGCAACAGGCACATTTGGCACAAAATAGGCAAACGTATTGTAGTATCAAAGAACTAAGGCCTGACCACGCAGGCTGATTTCAGTCTCCACTCACATGTTTAAATTGAACTCCTACCGTCACGGACATCTTTTGTTCTGGCTGTTGGGCGTTTATCGAAAGCAGCTGAGTACAATTATTCCACAACCCACGAAATTCCTGTAGAATGACCCGGTTTACTCACTGACTCCGATTCACTGATGGACAAATTATGGACCAATCACCATGTAACACGTTACGCATCACTAATACAAGGTCACAAACAACACATGCACACAATCAAAACGTGCGATCATGCAGGGAAGATGTGTTGATTACAACTGATACATTTTTAAAAGGGACATTTTTATTTTATTTTTATTCAATAAAAAAAAAAAAAAAAACCTCTGAGGTATACCAGCTGCTAAATAAAGCTGCTGAGGTCGTGGTGGTGCATCGGCATGTAGTTTGTCCGACTTTCATATAGAGTGGATTGCACTCATTTAAATCTAACTGGAGGCGTGATCTTAACGAATTGACCATAAGCTTTAACGCTAAAATGCTCCATAGAGCTGAGGGGAATTGCAAAGTTGGTTGATAGTTCACGTTATTGTTAACGTAAAACTATTGTTTAGAGCAGCTGTAATACTAGTTCATTCACCACTGACATGATTTGTCCCTTTACCTTTAACCTTGCAGGTAAATAACTCATAAGGACATTTTTATTTTAAATCAATCCAAGGTTTTGCAGAATGACTGGCAGCAGGATTGGTAGTGTGTTACATGTGTCTAGAGCTTCAATATGTGTGACTCAATCGCAGTCTCTCCTACGGTTAGACGACACAAACTACAACGTTGCAGCAATGAGAAGATAAATACAAAACATTTCTCCTTTCAATGCGTTTTGTAGGAGATGCTGCAGTATCTTTGTGCTCCGTGTGATCACTTACTAAAAATCTTTTGCAAATCTGAATGCGAATGATACTTTTGTTCCTTCACATAATGATCAATTAAGTGGAGGCATTTGTTTATCTGTTCCCCGGGCAACATTGGAAATAGATTTAGCTGCAGGCGATCCGGAGCTGTCCGAGGAGCCCTCGTCCGTACCTTTTCCCTTCAACATGAAGTCCCACTTGGGGTTTGATTCTGGCCCTCGTCTTGTGCCTTGGTCTAGCAGAGTTTCTGCAATACAGCAACATTTATATTTCAACGGCTGAATATGAATTATGCACAATAAGCAGTGAGAAGGAATTTAATGATGCCTCGCTGCTACAGTCTGCCTCAACAAACGAAGAGTGATTCCCCTTGTCTGAGCTGCAGGCATGGAGGTGCTGATTTGAACAAATCTTTGACCTCATCCTTCTTGTTGCTTAAGGTTTGCAGTCAATGCACAGGTTTGGAGCGCGAGACGGGAGCGAGGGTAGCTCATCTTGTCAGAATATTGATCCTCTCTGACATCTAATGTAATGATTCTTTGTCAGCAAAGAAATGACCGGACAGGCTGAATTTTGGGTCGTATCACCAGCGACTTTTAATTAAGTCTCCTCTGCCGTCTCCTTTTGACCTCGTCAACTACAGCGCAGGCAGCCAACGAGAGTTGATTTTCAGAGAGTGAACGCTTCTTCCGCAGAAATTGGATGAGTTATCCTCCGTCGCTCAGTATAACCTTTATTTGTCAGGCAGATACAACCTCTGGCTCAAAAATCAAATATTATTCTGTAACAGCAACGGTATAAACATATTCTTGTATTCACAGAACGATTCTCTGGGTCTTCAAAAGCGGCGCACTTGCATCTCTAAGCCTCGTAAACAGCAGACGGACTGTTTGTGTAGCCTTCACAAACATTGGATTTAATCCCCGGGACTGAATTACTGGTAACATCAGTGTTCATCAGAGACACAGGAATGTTGTGCTCCAACAGAAAGAAATGATATCAAAGATACATCTTTGGCAAATACATTTACATTATAATTTCATTACTGAACACAACGTAGTCTGTTCTAATCAATCCCTCAGCCTATAGAGTGTGATATTTTTCATTCAAAGTGAAAGAGAAATTAAAAGTGCTCAGTGTTTCTAATGCACATTACAGCCATTAACACTCTGTCCTTTTTATTTTCCGCAGCTGTATTAGTATGTATTAACATGTGCTTAACATGACATTTTGTTTCGATTTTATTGATCTCTCAAGTGTCAGTTTGAGGCGAGAGAGTTTGAAAAACAGCAACACAAACAATTAATTTATGTAAACAAAAAAACAGTAAATACTAAAAATATACAAATATGACAACGTTAGAAAGAGTTGAAATACATCAATGTATTCTATGAATTATTAATCGTGGATGTCAATCCATTGCTGGCCGACACCAAAGTATATTTTTCAATATATACACAAGTTAAATAAGGTGTATTGTTAGTTTTGACTCCCAAAACAACATGACCGTTGGAGAATTCCTGCAACAGGCGCTCGTTTTAAAACTACCTGTCTGGGTTTTTGAAAAGTTAATGATTTTGGACATTTAAGGACGTTTTGTTGTGAGGACAGTCTGTGAACAGACCACGTCTTCTAATGTGGCTGCTCACAAGTCTAATGACTTCTTCTTCTTCTGCTGCTGATTTTACCCTCATCCAATCTTTCTTTCTCTGTTTAATCTTAATGAGAAGAGACGTGTTTCCTGCTGTGATGAAGGGATGCAGATTAAAGAAACGGTCTCCTCCTCCTCCTCCTCCTCCTCATCAACCTGACGTATTCTGAGGTGAACATGATATGAGAGGGCATCTTCGGTGTGAACCGTTTACACACGAAGAGGTTAACATGAGATCATTTCTGCATGAGCAGCTGTTGACGTATAATATTAATTAACTATGATGACTTGGACAAAGATTTGTCGGACTGAACAGCAGGAAGTGGATGTCTGAAGGAGGATTCATGGGGTTTGACTCTTAGCCAAGTCAAACACTTTTAAAATTAGAAGCCGCTGCCTGGGTGTCGGTGTTAGAATAGAAAGGTGAAAGGCTGCGTGCCGGCCCGGTGTCATTCTTGGCGGGGTGTGCTTGTTTACCTGCGGTGCCACATAGAAACTAGCTGTTCATTTCTGTATCATGACACGGGGAGCCTTTATTATAGTTATTAATCATGTCCTACAGGCTGAATACGTGCACAAATGTGCCATTAATGCATTTTAGCATTGATTTAGTCGAGCATGCACACATGATGGGACACACAGAATGCTATTGTCTTTGTGCCACAGCCACTAAGTTTTGCTCTTTTAAAAAAAAATAAAAATAGGTCAGAAGATGAAACCAATTTGAGGGTGTGCTGTCGAAATGTCCTTTTATTTTTTCAGGAGCTAAAATGGTTTTCAAAATATTTGAGTTTTTCTGTGCATGGCCTCAGGCTTCCGTTTGACTCAAGTCACAACAACGTAAATGCCTTTGGACACTCGCTCACAGTGGTGAGCTATATTTGGTCCACTGCAGGCGGACTTTCTCAAAGTGAATTTTGTCTCAATTTAGGGGGAGATTCTCCTTTTCTGTATGTCTTGTTTGCATATCACTGAAACAACAATGGCCTCTTTCTTCCAGGTCGGTGACTCAGACACTGAAAGCTATCCATCTAAATTATAATTGGGCGGTGCACATACAGCTACTCTACTCGTGTGAAAACACTCTGGCCAGTTGCCCTCATATTAATGGAACACATGTAGTGGATTTTTACCAGCTATGGATCATAAAAACTTCATTCCTCCACAATGAATTCCCACCTGCTCTGTCTTTCCATTAAACCTTCATGGGATTCAGTTATTTTTCCTCTTCTGCACAGCGTCCCTCATCTTACTATCTGCTGTGATTTCATATGCTGTCAATTTCCTATTCAATTAAATGATACGCCTTTTTTTCCCTCTATTCAAATGAAGGTAAAGAGTCCAAACAATTTTCAGGAAACGAAGGTTACTTTCCTACAATTTAAGGTCTTTTGTTCAAAAGGATTTACCTTTCAAACCCCACAGGTTTCTCAGTTGCTCTTCTTTGTATAAGGCTTTTCTGTTCTCTCAAGAAAACGTCTCAGCAGTATGTTAGCAGACTCTGTGTGTACCTTTGGTAATATGAATCCACTTCTTCTTTTTTTTTATTACAAACCAAGTCTCTGAGAGCAGGTTTATGCTGTAAAATATACAAATTGGCATTTCCAGCGTACGGGAGATGGTCTTATAACTTATAAAACATTAACATATCACTCGTTGATTGACAGCTTGGACAGCAGGCAGACAGCAGCATAATCCTAAGAAGGTTCATTACACTAAACCTGCTCAATCCTTATTCCCAAAAGTAACACACACACACACACACACACACACACCTGCTCAATATTTGTACTTTATATTCCATGTTTTTTGACTGTGTATTCTGTCTCATCGTCACTGTGAACATCTGTGCTGCAACATATGACGCTAAATACTGAAATCAATGCTCTGAATATGACCCAGCATGTGTCCTGGTTCCATGAGTGACTAACGATGTTTTGATTTGTTTCACTTTAGCATCGGTCCGCACTGTTTCGTTCAGGAGTTGGATTGCTTGAGGCGAAAACCTGCCATGAGTCATGACTGAGTTCTGCATCATTTATGCATTGTCAGCATCAGGATGCAATGGTTGCAACAGACTCGGTCCAGTGAAGAAAACCGGCAACAAGATTAAATCAGGATAATTGTTCGCAGCATGTCAAATATGTTTTTTATTAAAAGGTGCATTTCATGAAAAAGTCTGTCAAATAAATGAAGTAAGAGGGAAAAGTAATGTTTCCGGACCTGAAATAAAAGTGCACATGAATGCATCTGTGCATGTTTAGTGTTTTTTGTTGGTGGAGAATATTTTTAATTGTGTGTTACTTGTACTTTCATGTTTGGGACAGCCAGTTCCAACTGCAAGCCCTAAGAATCTTTGGTAAAGTGAGATCCATTTTGGCAGCTACCTACCACTTAAGATGCTCTAGGGTGAGGGCATTGAGATGTTTCTGAGAACCAGATTCCAGTTAAAACTTCTCATTTTACTGGAACAACGTGTGAGAGTCAATGCCGCTGAGTCCTGGTTCTGGGTCTTCTGTGACTCCCTTTCCTCCAGCGGGCCCTGGAATACAGCCTGGATCTCCAGCAGCCTGGTGTTGGTGTTGGCTCCCAGCAGGGACCGGCAGAGCAGCGAGGCAAAGCTCTGCTCCAGGAATAGAGGATGAGACACTGCTGGAGGCGCCGCTGGGGTCCGAGCTGAAGGAGTTTCTGGTGGACCTGCAGTCTCATTTACTTTTGTAGGTCAAAGGCATCACTATTAAATTGAGACTCTTTCATAACCAGTTAAAAGTCTTTCAGCGATAACATAGCTGAAGTCAAAGAAAGCTTAGTTGTGACGGCGTCTGAGGAGGGGGGGTGTCTTTGGTGCTGTCCTGCCTGGCTCAGGGGTGATCATGTGACCTCTTGATGGGGACTTCTGACAATGAAACTGAACCAAATATTTGAACCCATCTGTGTTTGTTTTATGGCCGCAGCATTACATCAAATCCAACATTCACTTGTTAATGATCACCTTATTGTAGTCGATGTGTTTAAAAATCAAAGCCCCGTTGTGTTGCACAATGCTTGGCCTTAAAGCATGCATTGGTAATAATGAATACGAATCGGTCTGCACAGTTGAAGAAGCTATTCAGGATTAAAGCCGACATTTTTGTAATTACAAAAAAATCAACTTGGAAAATAAATGCACACGCTTTTGACACTTTTCCCCACACACAGTGTTCTCATTCATGCCAGACAGTGGGCTACTGGGCACTGATTCCCTGAAGTGTGAAAGTTTCTGCCTTCGTTTAGTCTCGCTGTAAAGTAACACACTTAATTCTTTCTTCTACCTGCGCAAAGTACAGTATTCCTCCTCCACCCAAACACTGTCCTCTGATTCCTTTTAAAGGTGCTGTGTGTAAGGACACACGCTGCAAACTGCTGAAACTAAAAAGTAAGACACAAGGGGAAAAGCGGCTTAACATCAATGTAACCAATCATAGTGTCATCTCCCGTGCCCTTTAAAGCCAGCTGGCTATGCTATTTCAATGCCGGATTCAGCGAATTGGAGAAGCGAGAGGTTTTCTGCACCAACAATAATGGATTGAAGCAGAGTACTTTCTTAGAACTGAACAAAGTTTTAAGTCTTAGAAATGATTACATCACTTGATGATCACATGACTTTTAGAGTTTACAACGCTCTCAACTTTACAGGAGTGTTTGGATCACACGAGCCGGAAACAATCCTACACAGCAACTACTGGAATTCCACAAATAGTAATATTAGTGTAGCCTAATCTTTATCTGCAACCGTGCAGACATACCAGGTTTAAAATCAAATTATTAAATAAATATTAAAATGTTGAACATCAACGTTATCAACGAAGCTTCTAACTATTCGCTACGGACCTGGAATTTTCGAGTATATTGATGAGTTTCATTCTCTGTTTACTGATAAGGAGGGCAACTCTGTTTACTATTTGTCGCTGTCCATTGACGAAGAGTGCTGAATCCAGAGGCTGCATTACGCACAGGATTATTGCAATCAGGTTCTGCCAGAGAGGCTGTGTAATGCGCTGAGACGTCAGCCTCAAAATGCAGCTATTAAGGGGAGAGGGCCCGCAAACGTTGAAGCACCATACGTCCATACGTCCACACTCACACACAAAGGAGAGGAGCTGCTCAGCGCAGAGGCGTAAAAACAGCAGTCGTGGACTTTCTCGTGGAAATTTCCTTAAACTGAATAAAAACATTTCCACCGTAAAATGGTGAATACAAATTCACCAGAAAGCAGGAAATGAGGTGTTTGATTTTCAAAATTCCGGTTGTGAACCCGCCTGTTTGGTCGCATCTGAATAATGCAGCCTTTAAATAACAGGGAAATGCTGCACCATTGACAGTAGCTACATGGGTGCTGGGCGTGACAACGTTTGAAAAGGTTGTGCTATGTGCCGTCTGTCAGATGCCCGAAGTACGTTTTTCATCCGTTTGCAGTGTTTGAAGCATTTAATGCTCCACTGTGACATGAATGATTCTTCTTCTTATTGCGTCCTTTGCTGTTCATTAAACATTTGCAACTCCACATACAACCAGCATGTTGCATTCATCAATCCTTACGTAACTTGACTGCACCATATCCTCACCATTCTGAGCACAGACACTCTATGCATCGTTTTTTCCAGTTGTCTTGTTTCTGTAAATCTCCCTGCTCGGTGGAGGATTTACTGGACTACTGGTGCCTTTCAGAGCACTCAGTAAAAATGAATGGGTGTGATATTCTTGTGTGGAAGCCCATCAACAGAAGTGAGGCTCATGTGAGGAGCACTGCAAGCAAAAACATGCAGGTTGGGTTACGAGAATATATGCTTGTATAAGAACATTTGATAAGTTAGAATCCTCACTCACATTTAAATCATCTTTTATCAAAGTTTCAGTATATAGAAGATAACTAGGATGTTTTCATGAGGTAGATAACAGTTTGAATGATTAGTCCTGAAGTCTAATTAAATAAGGAGTTCATGTGGTGATAAATCACTATTAAAACTCATGTGTCCTGAGGCTCCAGGTTGATGTCCACGTACTGTATACAGAACATTTATACATAAAAGACACATTTCAGAAGATTAAAACAGTTAATTAAATCTTTCAAATGATAAATAATTGTGCCCTTAGTGTCAGTGCGTTTAGTCTGAGGCACACTGAAACGGTGGCCAGGTGCTGTACGGCAATCCCCGACTGCCTGCTGCAAAGTTATGAGGATTCAGAGCATGATAATTGTCCTCAAAATACATGCATGAACACACAAAACAACACAAATAATCCCCCTTCTCAATTCTGGGACAACACATACTCTGTGTGAGCTGAGAGCTGAGCGCATGTTGTTGTTGGTGGTGGGTGGGGGGGGGGGGGGGGGTCAATAAATCGATCATTTGAGTGTAAGAAGTCAGCTGGACATCATGAACGACCTCTAACGTCGGGAGCCTATTAATTGTTTTGTTTATGTAGCTCCAATCACAACACACCACACCTCTCCCACGGAAAATTAACGATTACTGACAAAAGGTTAATATCCACTCAGCTGAAAATGAATCAACGGTGAATTAATGAGATCATTACCTGCATGGATTGGTAATGAAATTAGTCTTCCTTCAAAACAGGACTTTTCTGGGACGTCGTGGTGTTGACTTGAAAAGTAATGCGTCTGCTGGAGAAGCCCTCGACCGGACGGCCTGCGCTGAGCTCTGCTGACTGGTGGAGGTCGCAGTCGATGAGTGACCTGTTGGGGTCGGAATGAAACCTCCTTCATACGAGTCAAAGCTTGATTTAGTGGAATGTGTTCTTTTTTTATACTTGAGGGTATTTAATTAACTGACCTCAATAATAAAAAAAAGGAGCGTGTCTCTTAATTTCACAACTTTGAAAGTAAATGTCTATTTCTCCCGACAATGCAAAGGTTCTGGGGTCAGTCTTGCTGAAGCGACCGGGTTTTTCTCGCAGCGGCGTGTTTTTGCAGTCTGGAAGAGCTAAACTATTAGCAGGTCCCCACAGTAATTTCAGGAGTGATTCATACGCATGAAATATGTCTCTGCAGAAAATTGTTTCTGTGTTATTAATTGGCAGGGAGTCAGACAGTGCTTAGAGAAAACTCCAGAGATGGGTTGATTCATCTTTCAATTCTCCATTTGAGCAGCACTTCAAAGTTAACCAGTCAAACTGAATCTGTAACAGAACTGAAAGTCCGTATCAGTACCGCCCCGAAGCTGGAGGGAGCGTTTCACACGATGATAAACATAAACTAAATGTTTGCAAAAGACGCAGCTTGGTACCTTTTTGCTTTTTCTATGAACAGCTTCATTTGGAATCTTTATTAACAACCCTGGGAAGTTTGCATTACATTTGATTACTTTTAGGCCATCATGTTGGGAAATAAAATGTTAGTGCTTTATTTATGAATTGTTTATAAATTGTATTTTAAATATGCAAATGAGATACCGAACTAAACAAACTAAGCTTTGTCACAAGAACGTTTTGCTCGTTTAACTTGTTATAACACTTTGTGGCCACAGCTATTGTTTTACACTTTTTTTAGACTCTTGTAATGTAGTTTGGTCTAAGCTGTAGTGTACAGATGCTGCATCCGCTCCTTAGTGTGTATTCATGTAAATGATGACACGGTGCAGACACTCTGGGGCTGGAGAGCAGACAGGAGTATAAAGTGGTGAGTGATCATAATAAACAGCTTTTAAAGAAAGAACAGATGGTGTGTCAAAATGGGACGAAGGTTCAAAATAAGGCTCTGGGTAAAAAAGTTGGAAACGGTAAAAAAGTTTTTTTCTGACACTGTTTTTCATTTGTCTGTTTGTTTTCTATCTAGAAATTGCTTTTTATACTGTTTTTCAGCCGTGTCCCTAAAAACAGGGAACATGTCTGCTTGACACATGATTTTTTAAAACTGTAATGAAGAAATAGCTTCTTCTGTTGTTTTGCCAAACACACAACACCAATATTACGTCTGGTTCATTTGAGGATTTTGTCTCTTTTCACAACTCTGAATGACTCCAGTTATGCAAATGTTTTCCAGTATTCAGCAAATGTCTGCTGATTTCTTGGAGGGAATGCCCCAGTTGTTTTTCTCCAGAGGCTGTTGATGTTTTCACCCAGCAGTGAATCACCCAAACAGCCCTACTGATCCGAACTGTTTAGCATCGATTCCACCGATAATCACATTTTGTTTATGAACACATACGTAACACTGTTAATGCTGCTTTTAAGTTCCGTTTAAACACCCGCGCAGTAGCTTCGAACTTCACTATTTCATGACACTGATGGTTGCTTGTTTGTCCTCTGGCTTGCATTTTCCAACACCAGAGCTCATAAATACATCGCTGTCCTTCAGCCAATGAGCAGAGACCTGAGAGTCGGTTTATTAACACGGAGGCCTGGCTTCTGCATAAGAATCTGACTTCATCCAGCTGTGAAGAGTTGCTTCAGGCAGACTCATACTGCCTGCTGAGGGCTCACTATTATCAGATTTAAATACATCACAAGAAAGAAAGAGAAAGGGAGAAAACTAAAAACCTTGCAAGAAAAAAAATAGAGAAAAACGACCTCAAGGTTCGAGTTGATGATCGCACAGGACCAATATTATCACATCCCCTCTGTTTTTGGCGGAATATAGGACATTTGCGGGCAAATTATTTCTTGAGTTATTACATTCCAGAAATGAAATGGGAGTTAAATCACAGACGACCTCCCCAATTATTACAAAGTACTAGAGGTCCCGAGGTTGCTCTACTTCTGTGCAAATAATACCTCATTTGTGGATGAAATCCTGTCCAAAAAGGGCTCAAAGGTGAAATAAACAGGCAGCACACACTAGACTCTCTTCACCAGGCTTTTCGTTCCTGAATTCTATTTTCTAAAGACTTTTTCATGAAAGATTTACGCATGTTGTTTGTTTCTCTGCAGTGCTCCTCATCTCATTTGTTCTCTGTATTTGTAATCTTCACCACAAGTGTCAAACGTGTGCTTTTGGTGAGCAAAGCACCTAAAGAACTGGTCATCTAATTGTTAAAGGTGACGCTCATTTTCAGGTTCATACTTCCTATGTATTTGGGGTTTCTTCTAGTACATGTTTACATGCTTTAAATGTTCCAAACATTCTTTTTTTCATACTGTCTTTCTAAATATATCTGTATTCCCCCTCTTTAAGTCCCGGCAGCCCACAAAAGACTGGTTGTCTTTAGTTTGTGGGTTAGAAGGCACTGCAGATACCCAAATGTATGTGCACAAGCACTGAAAAGTGAGTTTTTCATCACACATCTCCTTAACTGGTTAAGAGGGCCGGCTCCATCATTGGCTGCAAACAGGAACATCTGGAATAGGTGGTGGAGAGGAGGACACTGAAGAAACTATTATCCATATTGGATAACCCGGACCACCCTCTCCACCACCTACTGCAGGGACAGCGGAGCACTTTCTCCAACAGACAGATGCAGGAGAACATTCCTGCTCTCTGCCACTAGACTGTAAATCACCTCTGTTCAGATCATCCTTCACATGACTACACACCGCTACACTGTTGTCATTTGCTGTTGGTTGATCTTTGCACTACTGTTTTTTACCTACTTAGTTAATTTAACACTATTATATTTCAATGTATATACTGTGTATTTTTGTTATTTTATATTCTTATATTTAATATGTTCTACTCTGTTATTTTATTGTATATATTGTGCATTTTTCATACTTACTATTTTTACTCTGTTACTTTGTTTGCTGAAGTTACATAACATACAAATGTCCCCCTGGGGATGAATAAAGTATCTATCTATCTATCTATCAATCATCATCATGTAGAAACTGTAACTTGCTTCCAACTATTAATTATATAAATACATACATGTCCCCCTCTGTTCATGGAGAATATGTAATACCGTATTAGTATCATACATTTAAATGAAGAGGCAGATAACTGAACAAATCATGAACATACTCAATATGATTATTGATTTCATACATATGTATTTAGGCCATTTGCACCACTAATTATTTTTAAAAGTAATGAGAAATGTGGTGCAGGAAACAGTGGTTCAGTATCGTAGTTATTCTATTTTTTCACATTTATCTCTTTACTTCTTAAGTCACGATGACATCGTGGTGAAACAATGCCATCTCGTTCTCACTCCCAACGCATCTGATAGCGGGTCAACGTCTACCGCGCTCTTTCCTAAACCTGACTAAGTGGCCGACACCGAACTTCCTGTGAGGACGGAAGTTTAACTCAAAAAGACAACTACGCATGAAACAGACGCATTTTGACCCGCCGTCCCTGATACGTGCAAAACTGACGCTATAGAGGTGCAGGTAGAGCGACACAGCTTGAAGCTTCGGAACGCTGACCAAGCTGCACTATTTGACGCATTGTGCTGAGAATCATGTCATGCATGAGAATGTTGTTAAAGTGAACTCAACGCAGTATAATCAGCTCCTCTCTCTCTGTCTGTGCATGTGAGAGCGAGAGATGATGATGTTGTTGTTGTTATTATGAGTATTAATGAAGGAGGATTGGTGGGTTCTACTGGGTTAATAATATTCAGTTGCAACTGGATTACTGCACATTATCATAGCACACTTTCGAGGAGCCAATGCGATTTTCTGCAGATTTCATTAAACATACATTAATTATGTATGGCTCATTTATTGGTCTACATTATCAACAGGTTTATCTTTCAGTGATTAGTGTTTAATTGGTGATTATATGCGTGGTGTTTAGGGGCCAGAACACCGACATCGTCGGTTCAGCGAGACAATCAACGTTACAGTCATTTTGAAGACTTTCTCTTTATTTTTAGTCACCAAACAGTAACTGAGCGGTCCGTGGAAACTACAGAAGAAGAACTATATATGCAGTGTGTCATTGGCTATCAGACACTGATAATGTTTGTTACCCGACAAAAAGATTTCTTTACAGAACGGTTCCTACGATATCGTACAATAGACCTACTTTTTTGACTTAACTTCGGCTGGCGCTGCTTAACTACGACAGTTAGACGAATAGATCAACGATGACTTTTCATACGGGGAAAAAAACAGCGGAGATTTGGATTTGTTTGATCCATCTCCCTCCTCCTCTATCCTTCCTGTGTGGGTTTTTACAGCCTTTATACTTCCTCGGTCATGATTACATGAATATATGTTAATTGTTTTCGTGGCATATCTACGGCCGCTGTAGGAGAACAGCCTGTACGGAGTTCTTCTGCGTCATGTCTCACTCAGCAGAAGTCCATTGTTCAGCAGCAGACGAGCCTCATCTGTGAAACATCACGTTTAGTCATTTCACATGGAGCCAAAAATTGATACTGAATGTTAAATCATGTTCACCGAATAAGTAAGTGTGCTCATGAGGCGTAAGAAATCATACATTTCATTTTAGGAGTAGATGTTTCCCGGTAAACTCAACTCTGTTAAGTTTAACAATATGTTAACTGAGTGTTGTTGAGTTATTGATATTTATGACTTGTTTATATATTTTACTCTGAACATTATTATTTTGAGCCATGATATTTTACCTAAACCCAAGTGAAACTACGTGGTTTTGTTTCCTAAACCTAACGTTATAATGTTTCCAGTAGTTTCTGTGTTTCTGTGGGATCACGTCGGGAGTATCATCGGGATAAGGGGGAACCCAGACCTGCTAATCTGTTAACTGAGTCTGGGAGGTCACTGGACCTCATGCAGGTCGTAGTTGATGACGAGGCAGTAACAAGAGTGTACGGTGTGGCAGTGGGGCTGGAGAATAAGACCAACAGCACCGAGGAGAGAAGAGCTTTTGACTCCAGATTTGACGTTCCTGATTCAGGAAGCAGCAGCAGATGAAATAATGACTTCTGGTTCCTACTCTGGTCTGTGGAAATAGCAGGAACTGTGTGATCGAAGACAATTCAACAACAATGATTTCAGTCCTGTTGTTGTGGACTTTATAATGGTTATTGCAGCAACTTCACTCCCAGTTTCCACATTAGTTTCAGCTCCAAAATTGGGTGTAGTATAACGTATACTCCACAAAGCAGGGCAACACTTAAATAGATGTGCTTCATGGAAAATGTAGGAGTAGGGAAATGAGGAATATTGCTGAAGATACAGAGGAGAGAGATGGTTACGTTTGGGTTGTGCATCTCAACATGTTCAGTCACCGATGTACAGGGCTGTCCTTGGCAACCAGTGGATGCATTATCCTCATGTTCTGTCCACCCTTCACCCAAACATGTAGTGGAAAATAGAGAAAGATATGACTGCAGAGAGCGAGGCAGGGATTGTGCTTAATCTTTCATTTGGTGATCAATAAGATTCTGGTGCTCGGGTAGCAGCTAAATTAAATGAGTGAGCCACCTTGGGAACATTTCCATGCAGATACAATTGCGGTATGGATAAATGAATGATTTCATTACGGAGGAGAAAGACGAGCGAGGTGGGAGAGTGTACAGTTGCATCTCGTTTTCGGCTTATTTCATTTTGTGGTTATTTGTTTTGGAATGATTCACAGCTGTGGGAAAACCTTGACTGTATGTAAATGAAGATCAGGAACACATTGCATTGTTTGGTTGTTGATGTGAATTTCAAACCTTTGCTTACACAGCACAACATGCTTCTGTCTTTTAGGATTTTGGGGTGACAGTAGGCATTAAATGAGGGATATTAGAGGCTAGTTCAGAGTGGGTGAGTTAATGGCGAACGTTTTTAAACATATATTTGCCATATCAGTTAACACAGATATTCAAATTGAGAAATATTTTTACTTCATTGGGACTTTAAGTTTGTTCCGATCTTGTTCAGCTTCTTCACTAACTCTTCAGGTCCTGTCACTTTCTCAGGCCATGCCGTCCACTCATTCTCCTCACCTGCAGCTCATTCTCTCATTAGTCGCTCAGTATTTATACCGGTCCACCTTCACTTGGTCCCCGCCAGACTGTCTTGTGTGTTCCTGCCAAGCGCACCAGCAGTTTCTAGTCTGTTGCAACTGCTTCTACAAATATTCATGTTTAAAACAGCCAAACTATTCACACTGGTTTGGTTCAAACTGAGCTTATGTTTGCTGTACTCTTTTATTCCCTACAGTGCTATATAATTATAGATCATAAAACAGAAAAGTGTGCACTTTAAAGCATCTCTCAGACACAGATTACAGCCTTTCATCCTAAAATAAACACACACGCTGCAACTGCAAATCCTTTTAAGGTGCATGGAGGTTGTCTTTTTAAAGCCATGAATTAGTGCCGCAGCACTTTGCCAAATTGTCAGTAATGACTGACAAATATGAATTTGTAGTTTGTTTCGAGATGATGGCACTTGAGCAGTGACAGCTTAATGAGCGAGCGATGCTCGCCCAACTAGTCTTCTTCACTTGATGTTGATGAACCAAACAGCGCAGCGTGACCCCCACCGGGAGGAACACATGAAGGACAGCTTAACATGCCTTTCATGCGTCGCAACTCTCACAGGATGTATCACAGTTCTTCGCCTGTACCTAAAGCAAGGAAGAGGTACAAAAGAAAAAGGTGTGTGTGTGTGTGTGTGTGTGTGTGTGTGTGAGACTGTCTGTTAATGAGCGGTTGGATCCAAGTTTTAGCTTCGGAGAGGAATTCCCTCATGCGTGTGATCCTGGAAATGCAAATGACAGCAGGAGGGCACATTCATAGATGGGAAAATGGATTCCTCATCTGTCCTGTTAAGACTGTAGGGTGCCTTCAGTGGATTTCTTTGAGAATCTCTAGACTGAGTGGGAGGGACTGTCTTGTTTGAAAGGTGGATTAAACATGTTCTAAAGCTCGGGGAAACCGTGTTTTGTGTTCCCTATAATGACATTACCAGCTTTAATAAAACAAACATTATTCTTATCCAACTGTCTGCGGGAGTATACCTGTATTCCCCTTCTGTCTGCAATACTTGGTCTCTATGGCCAAAGTTCAATACAACTGTTGTATAACTCATCTGTTTAAGTTATTGTTGGAGCCTTAACTACGCATAACTGAGGGCATGGCCGCCAGCATTCTGGTCAGTTACGTCACCGCGGACCGCCTCAGCTCCAACAACGGTACACCTCTTTGCCCAGTTTTGGATTAGCATGTAGTCGGGCTGTGCCGTCACTGCCAAGATGGCAACCCACTTTGAGCTTCCCAGCTGCTCTTCAGAAGGCTATGGGTGATGTCACGGAGCTTAAGTCCATATTTTAAATTGTTAATGGTTGAATCACATTTTCTAATCTAGCCTGCAAAAAAAACCTGACTTTTTATTTTTCAGTTTTCCTCGTAGGCGCTCCAGATACCCACATGTTTGTGCACAAGCACTTAATTAGTGGGTTTTTTCAATGATACTTACACATTTGAATGTATGATTAGCTTGTTTCAGTACCGATTATGTCAGAATGCTGCACCGTTTGGGAAACGGCTTCCCGCCATGCCACAGCAGCTCAGAGGATGGATTGTGTGGAGCGAGAAAGAAAGATAAAGGAGGTAAAAGTGCAGCAAGACAGAGATTTTTTTCAGAAAGCACCAAAGGATGGCTGCAAAGAAAAGCCTCAAAGTGGAAGTTGTGACTCTGGGATAGTGAGAGTCTGAGGTAAGTGTTCAAGCTTGGCGCTACAAAGGGCAGTATAGCGCTTACTTTGATTGAATCAATTGCTCTGTGTAAGTAGCTGCTGGTGCCGGCCTCCCCAGGGTGACAGAGAGGTCTGCGGAGAGTGAACCAATCCAGCTATCCATGGCCAGAGAACAGGGAGGATTAACAGAGCAATGCATCATAGCTGTAGCAACCAGTGATGTGTAGCAGACTGTATTTATTGACTCATTGGCTGTATTGATTGTCTCGATTGATGAAAAGTCCAGAGACAACAAACAGACGCACTGCAAGAAACGCAAATAAAAAAAAAAGAAAGAAAGAATGAAGAAATATGATGGGTCAGTGTCATTTCATTGCATGAGTAAAAGAGTATTTCACAGCAAAACCCTGTTATTTTCGACACAAGCATCTGCCCAATTAGTCCTGCTGTTCACAAGTCAACCTCTGATGACAGCACATTTCGCCGCCACACATCATCTCATTCAAGTTAAGTACATACAGTAATGGCTTGGTAATTTACCTGGGCATGTATGTAGCTTTTCCTTGACAAGCAAATTCTCTCTGACATTGACTTTGTTCCAGCGGCAGCGGTTTATTTAACACGCCATTAATCTCTAACGACAGAAGAGCGTGTCGCAGCAGATGTTTGTTAACAAACTTCCGCTCACTCCCCTTTGACATGTGTTACTGCGACAACAGGAGACTCGCAAGGCAAACAGCCGAGTGCCGCGAGGGTTGATTGATATTTTGGGTGACTGGAAATTGTTTTTGTCAAGATGCAGAATACTTTGATCCACAGCTGACCCTTGACAATTGTAGTACATGGATTTAATGGTCAAATTATCAAAATTGTCAAAATCACCGATACTGCACCACGTCGGACTGCATGGCCATCAGTATGCTAATGTTCAACTATGCAGTGAAACAATCCAATTATTGAATGATGGCAGCAGCGCTCTCATTGAATATGTGTGCAATTAATGAGTGCAGAGCAACCAGAACACTGAGTAAATTAACACTTTGGTAAACTTAGACTGACAAAAACAGGATTGTCTCCACTCAGAATATGGACAACTGAAAAGATGAGCACATGTCAGAGGATTATTGTCCTCCATTTCTATAATTTCTTCTCTTTTCTCTCTCTTTTAAAGCAGCAGGACAGTGAGAAGACATAAAACAGAGCAAGTTATGGCCTTAGCCATTGAAACAGAATATCCTTTTGTAACGCTGGTGAGTGGGCGTGAGGGCAACTGCAGGAAAGTAAGGGGATAAGAAACAGACAGAGTTTAGCCTTAGGGCTCATGAGGTAAGGACACTTAACTTATCGCATGCATTGCCATAGTCAACATGGTTTTTTATATCAGCTCTATGCTTTAAAAACAAAAGGAATAAATCATCTCCTTTTCACAAATATAAATATATTTTATGTTTAGTATTTACAATAATGATTTGCCATCATCAACAACATTAGTATTGAAGGGAGAGAAAAAGCATGTCAGTAAACTCTTGCTAATGGATACAGACACTGCAAAGACGGCCATGATTGATTGGCGTGCTCAAGCCCTCTCTCTGAAGACGAAGCGAGACAATAGTAGTTTTATTGAAGAAGGCTGGTGGTGTGGCTGCGCCGTGCCATGCCGCAGTCCGCTAGTCCTGAGAGCTACGAGATTCACTGTCCTCCCCCAGCTCCCATTCAAAGTTCTGGCCGGTCATTTGGTAGAACATCATGTTAAAGGGTTTGTAGAACTTGTGCAGCCGCCGAATCACGTCCGGGTCGATTTTCGGGTGAGTTCTCCCTTTAGACTTGCCGAGGCATCTGGGAGTGCTGCTGTCCTCCGGCTTCTTCAGACACGGAAACCCTTTAGTTTTATTGAAGTAAAAGTGTTTGTCTGTGACGATCCGTTTGAGCCCCAAGAAGTCCTGCACTTTGGCCATCTCGCCCGCGGGATCCACAATGAGCCTCTCGCCGCTGACAAAGTGCATTTGGGAGAGAGGGAAATACTGCATCCAGCTCTCCAAGTGGAGCGCATATATTCCAATACGCAACGCACTCCACGAGGCGTCTATAAGACCCAGCGTCCGGTTCTTAAAAGCCAGAACCTCAAAGGTGGGGATCTCGGGCTTCTTGGATAAAGTCTGTGTGTAGTCTGAAATGGCTCTAGTGACAGGATTGCGCACCACTATAATAAGCTTGATGTCCCGTGCCATGGAGTGGATGCGCTTCGGGGCATGGTTAGTCACAAAGTAGCTGGGCGTTTTCTCCATGGTGATCTGCCCTTCCAGCGTTTGAGGCATCAGGTCTCTGGGAACACAAACCGGGGAAGAGAGAGAGGAAAAAAGTCAGCTTAGCACAGTATTTTCCTCAACACCTCTTGCAGTGCAAATGAAATACCCAAGGACACAGCTCGAGCAAATTTGGAACATTTATTAAGCAGTACATTATCTGAAATTACAAGCGAAAATAGCTGTTATTAACACTGGACGTTATGTTGTGAGGAGAAACATACAGCTAATTACATCCACGGAGTAATATGCAAGAGATAAAAGAAAGAAGATGAAACGGCAGGCAAGCAAGTATGCTCATTGCTTAATTGACTCCATCTGTGTTACTCCAGGAGCTGTTTTGGAACTTCAATAATGAGTTCGCTGCATATCATTAATAATCGGGTGCCTGGGGTATTGTTTTGTCATACATTTATTATGCATGCACGGCTCGCACTCTGAACAGGCAGTTTCGTATGCACATGCACTTCCCCTGCAATGGGTGAAGGCTCCGCTTCTCCTCTCTGTGCTTCGGTTAAGGTTAGGGGCTGTTCATTGAAGGCAGCAGTGATTCATTATCAGAATCAAGGTGATAATTTGTAGTACAATAGAAATGTCCCCGACTTGAGAAATTCATCTCCATGCGAAGCCATTTGCCACAATTATGTCCAACTGGGTTTGCGAGGATGAGTTGAAGGATACGACGCCGAGTACACCATACGCACAAAAGCCAGTCTTCTTTCCACACTTTCTATTTTTGTATCAATAATAAAGCGTAGCATTCGCCTTCAGCAATGTTTACACTGATGCTCATTCCAATCTGTGCCGTTGTCTTTGTTTTTCGGCTATAATATTGAGCGCTAAATTGGTACATTAAATCCTCTGTAAGACACTACTAACAAATATGAGCACAGGAGATCCACAATAAAATGAAGTTAAACTAAATCACAGCGTGAATACAGTTTTTCCCTCAAATGAAGTAATGTTAGCTTAGAAATTAATGTGTGAACAGCCAACTCAAATCACTCCATCTGGAGAGTAGCAGAGTTGGGTCCGAAAAATGTTTCCACAATTCCATAACTCTAGGATGAAAGCTATTTCGTTCTCGATGTAATATTTATTTTCCCCCACAAGGCTACCGTGCACTATAAACCTACAGTTGTAACGATATAGTCACATCAATCATTTGCATCTTGGACATATTCTAAATTAACTGTTCTCCAGCAAAGAATCCAATTTACTCTGCAAAACATAAGAGCTGTTATGCACATATCGACCACCCTCACACACACACACACACACACACACAAGCACCCATGGATACTGGGCTGAAAGTCTCACTAGTGGCCTGGTAATTGCATCTCAGTAACAGTATTGCCTTCCTGATGGGTAATTTCCCTCTGGATTGTGTTTGTCTCTTGACAGCATAGAACTGTGGTTACTTCTGGGCCTGTAATGTGATATTAAACATATCAACTGATAGCATAGTGACTAGAAAGAGTATTCGTTTTCATCACTTTCCACACTTCCTCCCTTACAGTAATGAATGGCTGAAGATTTTTGTAACCTTTCAAGGACTTAAGCTCTTGTCTGCAGTTTAACTCAACTCAGAAGTACAGTAGGTGGTCCGAGGGTGCAAACTCAACCACTTATGGTAATAAAAACACACCATAGCAAATCACCTTGAAACAACCGATATCCTAATGTATGGACCTGAGCTGTGGCGTCTTACTGGTGACGTGATGTGCATCTTTGGAGCAGGTCCAAACGACAGGACAGATGTACGATGTTCAAGGTTACCTTTACGAAAGGCGTAAACAAAACAAGCTATTGTCCACATTTGCTCGACGCTAATCCTCGTGCATTTAATTATGCCACAATGAAAACTGCACAAGCCAAATACTTTGTGTTACCGAGGCTCCATTTTGATTGGGAATCAGTCATGGATCATGTACGTCTCAAAATGTCAGTGGGACGACGAAGCGGGACGGAAATCAAAATGCTGATAAACAAGCTAATTTCTTCCGTGCATGGCAAACGACTCCTCTGGCCTTGCAGTCTAGTGGAACCGGAGTAAACAAGAGCAAACTGTTAACGCTTCTTTCTTCATATCAGCTGCACAGCTCGACACGGGTCATTCAGGTGGGTAGGTAAATGAAATCCATAGCGCTAAAGAGGCCCCGCGAACCATCTGCTGTTTACTGCTTCTGACTGAGCACACACCACCCAGCATTTACTTTCTTGCTTTTCTACTCGTGTGCGAGGTTTTATTTACATTTGAAAACAGAGGGGGAAAGATAAAGGCCTCTCATACTTGGAGCAACTTTTAATGGTCTCTACAGTGAGAGGCATACGAGGGAATTACCTTTGTTGCTTTGAGAGATGTGGTAGATGCACACAGACGGACTCTTTGATACTTCACTGAGCAGAAAATAGTTTCTATATTACATTTCCTTGGAAAACAGCTGAACGAAGTCTCACAATATTCCAGTTCTGTAAAAAAGTAAAATCCCTTGCAACCAGATAAATTAAATGTAAACCAAACAAATGCAGACTAAAAACAGAAAATCCACCTTTTTAAACTACATCACTCAAGTTGTATTGGGGTTGTGTAGTTTAACTTAGGGAGGAAATCCATTTCACACCCGTTCCACGGAAAATTCAGATCTGAAGGATGCGCAGTCGTCTCCAAAGGTTGATTCATCATCCTGAACGTGCAGTATACCGGATCACAGCAAATCTTTCATGCCTTAACGTCTACCGCAAAAGTGCTCTGGAACATGGCCCGGCATTCAACTCAATGTTTCATTATGTTCTGTCAAACTAGTGTACGGGGAATATTTCCAGGCATGATGAGGTGAGGGATCACGCTAATTTACATTCCCGGACACTAATAGGTCCAAGCTGTTTCTGGAGGAAGAGCGTTTCTCCAGAGAAACCGAGTTGCTTCTAATAAACTCTGGCAGAGAAATAAAAGCTCCCCTAGTCTCTCATTTGGATTGATCAGGGCTCTGCTGCGTAGTATCACTCCGAGCTTCCTACATGTCATGTCAAATACAATCAATTATTCTAAAAGAGTCGGCTCATAATAAGCTCTTGAGTCCTCGGAGAAGCACAATCTGGAGACGGTGCCAGTGATGTGGGCAGACTTCTGTGATCCACTGATTAGTTCCTTAAAAAAGCACGTGATAATATTGAGGTGTGATTCATAGAGTAGAAAAGTGTCATTTTGTTTTTTGTCAATATTGAGGCAGAGAGTAATCTCTCTGGTAGGACGTGCAGGAGTCTTTGAGGTTGTCCGTCAAAGTTAGAACTTATTTCTTCTCATGATGTTTATTTATTTTCTCTGCTTGCTCTTTTCATTGATTTGAAGTGTGTGTGTGTGTGTGTGGGGGGGGGGGCAGTTGGACAAAGGTGATGTCACTTACTGCTGTGCACCAATCAGTTCTATATGAATCACAATCTGACGGTAGTTGGTGGGTTGTTTGGTGACTGTCAATCAGGAGTCTTTGCCCTTTGCAGAAGATACTTATTATAAATCGTATACATTTTATAAAAAGAGGTGATTATAGATGAAAGCTGGAGTCATTTTATGTACAAGCGTTTTCTGGAAACTCTGGCGTTTTCCCAGCAAACCAGCGTCTTAACCGAGAGTGCAGGCAGACAATAGGGAGGATAACGAAAAGGCATTTGTATTCAGGTGTTACTCTGAGTCCGATTTCAAATATCAATCCAGGGTGTAAGCGGCTTTTCATCAACAACAGTCAGCCAGGACATTTGAAGTGAGAGATACTGTGGTCAGTTTGCAATGAATAATCCCATTATTACACTCTGAGTGACATGTTTGTGATTACAACAGGACAAAGAACAAAGACATTGGTTTACTGAGAGGTGGAGGAGAGAAAGAAAGAAAAAAAGCGGTCTGTCAAATGAGTCATTCTGCACTCGGCTCTCAACAAGTGGATGCATACATGTTTGGCACATGCCTACAGGCCAGAGCAGAGGGTCTTAGAGGGTCAGTTATGGAGTGGGAGGCATTGTTTTGTTACGGTTAAGGTGCAGCTTTGCAGGAGGAAAACAAATACAGAAGTACGCTGCCATTCTCAGTGATCAGATCAGGCTCAAGTAACGGTGGAGAGTTTGGTTTGGTTTGTTTTTCTCAACCTGAATCTGACCTTTCAGCCTGAAAGCAGTGGGAGGATCCTTTTCCTGCCTTGAAGCTATCCACTGGATGTATTCATGTAATATAAATAGACCTACTGACTGTTCAATTGTGATTTCACATGAATATTGTCTCGTGTGATGTGTCCTCCATGCATTTCCGTGAACCATATGACTACATTAACATTGTCTTGCATCTGATTGGCCGAGTCTCTTTTGCAGCCAACATATGTTTTACATTCTGATCTCTGTTGTCATACATTGTGCCTCAGTATTCTGCTTTCACCTCCATCATAAGGGACCTTAATGGATCACAGACAACATATCTTTGAGTCCATCATCTCACCTACAAGAACACACCTTCCCAGTAATCCAATACAACATGTTTGAGCTTGGTGGGATTTAAGACGAAGCACCCCACCAGAAATAAATGAATCTACATCATGATAGTTGGTCTCTCCTGAGTAAATTTGGTTATAGGGACAAGCAAACCATGTCTGTTGAATGGCAGGAACAAATGGTGAGACTAATTAAAACACAACACAGCCTCCCCACTCTACTTGTACTTCTGCAGGACTGTGAGTTTCAACAGAAAAGCTGAGGACAGAAGTGACAGCTGGTCCTGATCAAAACCGTATTCCCGACTCTCTTCCTGAGATCTCCCTATAGACCGTCCCACTTCCAACAGTGAGTGAGCCAGGTACTCCTCTCCCCACATCACCAGGCTGCATCGCTGAGTTCTGAAGCCGTGTTCAGATACACTTTGGACAGAAAACATCATGAAATAAAATGCGGTGACTATGGGGATGTTTGCTATGCTGTAGTACCTCGCATCATTAGTCCAAAACAGTGTATATGAGCTTGAAAATTAGTCTATTTTTAACTGTTTTAAAGTCCAGGGAGAAAACGGAAGTTATCATAACTCACATCACAAACTCAGAGGATATTGCTTTTTCAATTTCAGCGTCTAGTTTTAACATTGGCTATAAAAAGGCACTGATGTCTCCTCACAAGCCCAGAACAAAATATACAGTACAAACTACAAACTAAACCAAAAATAAAGTTCTTACATAATGGCTCATCTGCGCTGTAATACCACAGCAGCAGTCGGAAAGATGATTTTCTTCCTTTATTGTTCTTTGCTTGTTTGTGTATTTTCCTTTTGGATGAGCTGATGAGAGCTCATTCAATTTGATCACAATTGCCCTCAATATGCAATGTTGTCGATGTCGCCGCTACAAAAACAAGCAGTTGTGATGTGCTTGTTCCAGCTCTGCAGCAGCAGCAGCAAAATATACATAGACGAAATGTCAGTGTCATTTATTGATTTAGTTTGGAAGACAGAGTGAGAAGAGAACATTAGTAGTATGTTAAATAGAAAAAGGCATCTGCTAACCGAAATATCCTGTGAATGGTTTGACATGTATCTATATTAAAGATGCAGTGTCTAAATACATAGGGGGGCAGCATTTCATACTTAATACTGTACTATATATATCCATTATCCAAACCGCTTATCCTATTCAGGGGCGCTGGAGCCGATCCCAGCTGACATTGGGCGAAGGCGCAGGGTACACCCTGGACAGGTCGCCAGTTTATCGCAGGGCACATATAGAGACGGACAAACATTCACGCTCACGTTCACACGGGCAATTTTGAGTCTCCAAATAAGCTAAGCTGCATGTCTTTGGACTGTGGGAGGAACCCGGAGAGAACCTGGAGAGAACCCACGCTGCCGCTCTTGTATCTTACAATCTTCAAGTTTTTTGCGTCGGCCTTTAGTTTCCGTCAGCCATCCGTATGTTTGTGCCACTAACCCTGGTCTGCATGGTTTGTGTGTTTTGTTAGAGTGTTTAGTGCAATAAATCCAAAGTGGCACCAAGCCCAGGTGGGTTTTGATTTTCTTCAGGCTATCGAACCGGACTTTATATCAGCCTTGCCAGAAGATAACTTCATGAATTTACAAGCTTTGATGAATAAATGTTTCCTCGCTCTCTGGACTGAGGGCGGATTGGTCGCTACAGTGACTCAACATCGCCTCTCTGGGAACAAGTGGTATTACAAGAAGCCGAAGAACTGTTACTTCTTCATATTCTTTTGTTCATTTTCTGAATGTTTTTAACTACAATTCTGGCCACATTTTCCACGTTGCACCTTTTTAAAAAACAAATTATGTTTTATTCATCCTTAAATCTTAACAGTATAAACACTTTCAAAATGTGTATTTTTTTTTCAAAGAAAAGCACAAACTGGCCAAATGTAATTGGAAGTCACACCTGAATACGTCAGAGTCAAAAGGCTGAAATTTACATCCTGGAAATGTTGCAGATCCGGCTCAGTTAAGCAGAACCAATTAATATGACAGTTTGAACATGATAGATTTCCTTGTCTGAGGAAAATGGCCGGCACTTTAGGATGCGTTCATTTCACTGAATTGACCGCAGAGGAAACTTTTTTTTTTTTCTTTTTTACATAAATTCTCATCATCTGCTCATTTAGTACGTGACATATTCATGAGATTTTAAGGCATATTTGCATTAAGTGGTTTCATGTGAGGTGATTGGTAGACAGCAGGTGTAAAATTATCAAGTTTAATCTTAAAATATGAGCTTTCCTGGCAGTTCCCAATCACACACTGTGCACCAAGCCTGCAGTGAGGCAGCATCTGACAAGATGACAAGATGATTGAAGGGCATCAATTACTGTGTGGAATAAACAAGTGGCTGCAGAAGATAAAACCTGCTTTCCATCAGAGCAACGCCATATGGCTGAAGCTATCATCAGAAACAAATGGAATAAACCCGGTCATTAAAGACACCAAATGAAACAGCATCTGTGTCTGATTTCAGTCTGTGCAACAGAGAGCAAAACTGATTTTTGTTTAATTTTGATTATGATTTATGACGGCCTGTTGGATACCTGATTCTGCCCATATGTTGCCCCGAGGTCTGTTGAAAGGTTGTCTGTCTTTCCCTTTTTTATATCCAAGAGGTTATTTATTTGCCAGCACTATCTGTTTAACACCTGAACATGAACCTTTCCAGGAAATATCCTATCAGTTACTTTTTTCTCCATTTTTTTTCTCCATTTCATTATGGAGCTGTAGGTCAGTGTGACACCACAAAGGAGGCGGCTGCACAAACTCTTCATTGGTGTGCAGCCGCATTGGTGCCTCTAATAAAGACAGATCTTGATTCAAAGACTTCGGTGGTTTTCTCCTTTTTTTATGGATATTTAAGGTAACTCACAAAATATCAGGCTAAACATTACAGCAGGCAAACTTGTTACATTTCATCTCATATCTCAAGACAATTAGATAATGTGTGCCATAAAACTTGTGGTGAAATGTCAGCGTCGGTCTCTGTCTGCCCAGAGAGCAGCAATACTACAGCTGCCTCTACATATTTGATCAACCTTCTGCTGTTTACACGTTTCACAGAGGGAAGCTAGACTCTTCGTTGACTATTTGCATATCCTTATTTTTTTCTTAAATGCTTTTGTTAGTCTACAAACGCTATGCAAAGCTATAGCAAGAGGAATAAGTGTAAATCAATTGTGCAAAATAGTCTGAAGGTCCGTTCAAAAAGGAGAGCGACGCCGTCGCGGCGTGCATGCGTTCCCACGCATTTGGTTTGCGTCGTACCGGTGCTTCCGTGTGTTGATTACAGACAAGCACAACTCCCCTTCTACAAGCTACACTTTGATTGATTTGTTATTGACCAATAGTATTTGAGAAAAGTGGGGGAAAAGTATGAACTACTTCCGATACTGACTCTTGGCCAGGACCCTTTGGCATCACTTTCTAACGCAGCGGGTTGCTTTGGTCAAACTATGACGCTCCAAATAGTCCACAGGACATGTGTTTTTAACGCGTTGCTGGTTTCACATGAGACCTGCACACAAGTCTCCTGGTTGAACGCCCTCTGTTTGTTTGAACTAACCACCGCCTCACCCTCTCACCATGCATGGGATTTTTCAGTCTTTATACTACGGAGCATCTTCTCTGAGCGTCTGATAATGACGCAGATGGGTTTACATTGTAGTTATTTAAAAGCCTGGGGCGTCTCATAAAGGGGGCCGTATGCTTCGGTATCAAACACTGAGGGGCGTCAGAAAGCGTCTGAACTTGTCGCACTGGGAATGAAAATGGGCTGAAACCTCCATGTTACACATAATTAAACCACAAGTTGATTATCAATGAGCTGTGTATTTAATTTTATTTTGAACGCACACACGATGACATAGAAATCTGCGATTTTAAATCACAATTTCCCATTCCCATCTTTAATAAATTAAATTGAGTTAAAGTTGCTATATATTAGATATAAATGAATAGTTTTGCTGCATTTTGCTCTCTATAACAGAGAAAAGCTTGCACCCTCACCATTCTTCAAGCTCAGCAGGAATCTCATAGGGATACATGGTGTGGGAGTCCTCTTTGTCATGAATTAAAATGAGAAAGGAAATGAAGATGACAAAGACACATTTCATCCACAGGCCTGAAATATTCCTATAATGATCAGCCGAAAAGGGTTAGCCAACTTAGCCAACTTGAATCCACTTTGAATTCCCACTAAAATGGAATACATTAAGATTCAAGATTCCGTCTATATAGAGTCTCCAGCCTTCGGTTTTCTGTTTGAATTCCTCAGTGGATGAATGTCCGACCTCAACAGTATTGAAGTGCCTCTAGCACGATGTAACTTTCTTCCCTCCATCCTGAGACGGAGAAGACGAGGTCAGATTGTGATTAGATTGTGTGAAAAGGCAGAGAAAGAAAAGAGAAAGTAAAAGAGCCTTGGATGACTCTGTAATGATCTCACTATTAATACTATATATATATATATATATATATATATATATATATATATATATATATATATATATATATATCTACAGTGTCCCTTGATGCTCTCTTCAAGTGGAAAAATGTTCTATTAGGATTTATTTTACTGCAGGTGGAGTCATAACTGAAGAAAAATATAATTTAAGTGTTATTTCCTCTGCAGCAGCAAAGCCTTGTGACTCGCGTTTGACCCCTCGCTATAATGGACACATCTGCAGCACCGCATTGATATGGAACAGCGGTTGAATGTGCATTGATCTCACTATTTAAATAGTGCTTTAAAATGAGCTTTTAAAAAAAATCTAAATGTATATGTGAAGTGTTTGGTCAGCAATTTGCATCTGCAACTGGTCAGCAGTTAAATGTGACAAACGTTCTCTTGAGGAGGGCTATGTGAGACGCTTTAAGTGTGTGTGTGTGTGTGTGTGTGTGTGTGTGTGTGTGAGAGATTTTAGGTCACCATAATATTTATGATCCTGTCCTGATAGCTCTTTGTAAACACTGTATATCATTTGAAACATGGTGTGATAAGCATCCTGCATAGCATGTTGATACTGTCAGTGAATTGTCAGACTGTTATTGCTGGTAATGGGATCCTCACTGAGCACAGGAGGCTTTTCAATACTAGATACATGTGTAATTTATAGATACATATTTGGAATATCTCCCACTTACGTGTGCTTGAGAACATGTTATCTTTGCATTTGGAAATCCTGCACTATTTTTTTTCCTCCCAACAGACAAAAAGAGAGGAGGCATGAAGTAAATCCATTACCTTTATATGAGACATTAACCAACTCCCTCAGCCCAAAGATCTCTCACGTATACGCTGCAAAGGCACCTTAAACACCGATCAAACGCTGTGTCACAAGTTAAATTCTTTTCAGCAGCCATGGCAGGTCACCTGGTCAGGTTGGCCCACCTCGGTACTCGCTGTAAAATATTAATGTTGGTTGTAGCGAGTGAGAGAAAAGGGATGAAAATGGGTCCTTGGGATACAATGGCGGACGGCTAAAATGGGGTGAAGCTGACATCAGGCGACTGCTGTGCCGATTTCAGAAGGAGCTTCCTGAATTCAGGATCTTTCAGTACATTTCTTGCCTAGTTTGGTATTCACATTCTCTTTAAGGGTTCTCTAAATGACATTCAGAGCATTACTATAGCAGAAAACAACTGTTTGCAATGTAAGGCTATAGTGCAGTACTGTCTACCTGCAGCAGAGGATAAAGTCACTTTCCCTCTGTGAGGGTTGGGCGGGCCGTGCGTGCTCTTAGTACGCGTTAGTGCATGTGAGTGTGCCACACTGGTTAGCTCACGGGCCGCAGCTCTGCACTGCGCTCATACGGCGGTCCAGACGGACAGCGTCGTCGTGGAACGGTAGCACCAACCCTCCTGTCCCCCCTCAGGTAAACACTGTTAGCTCTGTCAGCACTGTTGTTGTTGTTGTTGTTTGCACTGTTGGAAACGTTAGCTGTGAGCCGCCGGCTCAAACATCGCTATGTTAAGAGAGCCATGTAGAGGCAATATGCTCTGACTTTTGTATTGAACACCTTTTGAATGAAACGTATCCGACACAACATTACATATCTATCCTTCCCAAATAACAACATCAACAAAACTCCCCATCCCCATTCTTCTGTTTGCCTTGTCTTGGGTTGTTCTGCCTGTTTATCGATTGTGCTGAGAATGCTGCTGAGCATCACTCTGTATTTTTTATTAACAATACACCCTTGGATCCTCAGTGTAGGTGAGTGCACTAAGGTGTACGCACACCTACACACTGGTATGTGTTAGATGAGGGATAATTCACTTTATCATCAGCGCGTCTCATCAGAACAGCTGGAACAGTCCAGAGGGAGCTCTTATTTAAGGCGCAGCCACAATCTGAGCAGCTGAAAGTAATTTTACAAGTGAAAGGTTTGAGAAATATTGCTTCTGGACAAGGATTTATGGCAATTCAAAAGCAAAGTGCGAACAAAACGACTGAGCCACTAAATGCCAATTAACTAAAAAGACATTCTTCATATGCCAGTGTGTCGCAGCCGAAATGTCTGGTGTATCTAAAGTAGGCAACCATTTTGACATTATGATGCTTTGATTCTGCAAAAACATGTCCAAGACAATAACTTTTAGCATAAAGTAAATTTGGCAAATAAATGTGTGTTGCTTGAAATCGTTCAGCTACGGAAGATTGATTTAGACATTTGTTAGAAACAGCAGTGCAGATACAATCAGGTCTTTTGACAAAAACACATCATATAGAGATATTCTAAAAGTGCATCATTTCATGTCCCTGTGATCTAAATTTGTGTCCGGCTTAAAAGGAGGCAGAGATGTTTGTACTGTAACATCTGGATGCATGCAAATCTGCTGCTAAGAATGTTATAATCATGCAGACAAGGCCTAAGCTGCTCCATTACGGGCTAAGCTGACCTATCAGTGGGGCTTTTGCTAATCCAAATTGTGCTTTTGCAGGCAGAGATTGCTCAATTCTGATGGTCTGCTGGGAGAAGAGAGAAAAAAAAAAAGCTGAAAAATAGCACACCTGCCATGTGAGCTGCTATCTGTTATAAGATATTTATCTCTCAGTATCATATGTGCACAAACGCTTAGCTATTTTAATTTTGTTCCCGTTAGAAAAGCTCATTTTCATGTTGGATTTTCTATTTGCCTAACGTACAAATGCCAGCTATGACCAGTCCGCAGTCCCTTAAGCGTACTTTCATTTGACACAAGCTTAACAGCCCCGGCTGCCATACTTACATCACACTCAAATGTGATGAGTGACAGTTATATTTTCTCCTGCAGACAGGGGCCAGCACTGAAAAGGTTATTTTATGGAGGATTTACCATTTGCTTTTACTGTAGAAGCAGATGAGTGTCTTCTTTTCTGGTACTTTTGGTTTTAGGGTCATTTTTTGGGGAGTGCAGAGTTTGGCCTCCTTAGATTCTTTTTCTTTATACTTTTACCGTGACCATGTTTCAGAGGCCAGGCAAGGTTTGACTCCAGCTAATATCCGCAGCCCACAGTTGGCTGACGTGACATGACACCGGGGAAATTCATTTGCCACAGCCATATAATGGTTGGTTATCTAATCACTGTAAGATTTAATCTAAAAACTTAATCGTACCAGGCTGCTTCTCCTCCTGGAGTTTCATAACTGCTAAGGGATTAGAGACGTACGAAAACGACCTTGCATGAAGAAAACACGAGACAATGAAATGTCCCTTTTCATGTATTCTCAGTATCATGGAATGGCCAGCACCCTCCCAATTCACTTGCTGCCCGATCTATACTGCACATGTGCAGAACACACTATTTTTTTTGAAAAAGCAATTTTGAAAAGCAAGTCCATGTTGAAATCAGCAGAAGAGCTAGCTAGAGCTACGTAGCTGTTAGCAACCAATGGGCAACACAGTCCTGGTTGGCTAAATAACGAAGCTAACGGCTAACGTCAAAGAAGTTTAGTAACATTATCATGCATTCCAGCTTTATTTAGACTATTGGGCGAAGAAAATTATAGTTTTGTAATGATATGTTCTTGTAAAATGTTGTTTTTGACATGAAACTTGAACATATACAGTTGTTTGAAGGAGGTGTTTTCACTGCAACTTTTTTCATATCGGAACAGCTCTACTTGTAACAACAATATTGGCAGAATACCCACCAAAGGAGTGCACAGAAAGCCTCTGCAGGACCTCTCACCGGTTTAATACGTCTGCTCAGCATTATTGCTGCTGGTTACAGCCCCAAACCGACAGCAAGATAGCCTTTATCATTGAGAAAATGAACAGACAAACACCTCGGCTATGAAATGGCTTTTGCAAGTCACTGAACATCTCGCATGGTTTTCAATACTCAAGATGGGAGGAGATATGAGGATGTAATCCTTGAATGGATCCTGGTGTAGCCCTCAGCCTTTTTTTCAGCAGCTTCTTTGAGCACTTCCAGTAAACCCCCGCACACAACCTTAATCTCCCAGGCAGAGCAAGTTTGACACGAGAAGTGAATCTGCCATGAACACACATCGCACAAATGCAGGATAATGTTTCAGAGATACACAGATTAACTTGTGTAATCCAGGCTGCCAAAGGGAGAGTTTAAAGATAAATGTGTCAAATGTTTATAAATAGAATAAACCAAGTATTAAATCATCATCTCCAAAGGCTTTTATCTATTGTTGTCCCCACATGTTCTGCTCCCCCATATTCTGGGAGTATAGGGAAGATCACTAGCAATTCAATTAAGAAGCAATCACGTAAATAAAACATATTCTACAAAATAGGATCAAATAATGTAATGCTACTACTTTTAATTAATCAACAAACTGCAGAGCAACATCTTTTTAAATTCTAACTGTCACGCAAATGATTTTAAGTAAATTCCAGTTCAAATTAGCTCAAAACACAAAATGCTTTTTCGAAAAATGTCAAAGATAAAAGAAAACTCAAACTGAAACAAAATTCAGTGAATTAACTTAAATTGCCCAAATGTGTTTTCCAAGTAATTTCATGGCATGACTTGAGTACTTCAGTGTCACACAGCAATTTGCACTTTAATTTAAAAGACAAGAGTGTTGAACACAAAAAGATGTCTGCTGCCCTGAACTCATAAACGGAAGTTATTCTGTTGGGAGATGTGCAGCCACTTCACTGCTGCGTAAACTGGACAAGTGCAAAGTGATACAAATTGTCGTGTAGATGGAACACAGCATAACCTTAATAAAAAGTGGCCTCTTGTTACAGACATTTTTAATATTCTCTGATGTTGTGCCATATTTTTTACATGGAAAACAATGTTAATTATTTAAATAATGAATGTGCATTCGTGGGATTTACATAATATCATGGTCTTGTGAGTCTGTTTTGGTATTCTGCATAGACCATTTTGGGATGGGCCATGGAGGGGAAACAGGGATACATTTCTAAAATATATCCAGTGATTAACTCCTTAGCTCAAGCGGTCACACTTCAACGCTCCCACAAACTGCTTCAGGCATCGTGAGGTCACATTTTCTCTCACAACAAGTCCGAGAAATAAAACAAAAACAACCGCTGTGATGGTTTGTCTGAAGGCTGCGCTGATAGATGAGACCGGACACAATTCTGGTCCACATGATAGCATGTCGTGCCACTTGAGACAATTTACTGGCTTAGAAATGGCTCCTTTTAACACATGTGGGCCATTATTTCTTTATAGTCGGAGGCATTTTGAAGCCCAGATAAGCAGCCCTGGCCCATACCGTACATAGGGTGTGCATATAGCACCATGGAAACCATTTACTTTCAGGTAAGCCCTGTCTCCTAAAAAACACCTTCCCGTACACAAAACAGCATCGTGAATTAGGTTTCAAAGGAAACTTATCCTGTTGTGGATTACGTTTGCTTTTGACACATCACAAATAATAAGTACGTGGAAGTCTGCGTAGGGAGGACGTTCAGGGTGGTAGATGTCAAATAAAACACAGCCTGGCTTTCTCACAGTTTTCTTTTTGTAGCCAAATCATGATGTTTTTATTTTTTTACTAAACCTTACATTTTGTTTTGTTGTATGGGTTGTATGGGAACGTAATTTCGTAGGAGACAACAGGGTTGTTCAGGTAACATAAGGTTGATGCTGAGAAGACCAGGCAGCCTGCTGCTGCTGCTGCAACACTTCTTGCACCTCCGCATGAGCCACTGGTTGCCTTGATGCACATCAACCAAACAATATCTCCCCCCAGTTTCCTCTCTTTGTAGAATCAAATATTAACTCCGAACGAATTCAGTTATTCCAGTGGGACTTGTGGTAATGGCATGTCAGTGTGACATCATTTCCCCACCAAAATTTGTGCCACAGCTCGGCTGTTTATTTGGCCCACATCTCTGCCAAAGAATAGTTGCTGACTGGATAATGCACCGAGAGACATACTGTGTACCACACCGTCCCAATGCACTCACTTATTATCTGATAAATGCATATAAAGCAATGTGTAGATCTATGGTCTGTTGAGCCCAAGTTCTTGTTCTCCTTGCACGTGTTTGTTAGAATTGACTGTGTCGAAATGTAAATTAACTGTTTCTCTCTGCACTAGCTACCAAACACATTCCGTGTACATGTATGGTATCTGATTACTGCCTGTAGCCAGAGGGGGAATGGCTCTGATTTAATTTTCTGATGGAGTAAATCTCAGAAGTCTACCTGGTTAGAACCTGCTAAATTATAACGCTGGATGAACTTCATTACTGCAATAGCTCTATATGTTGACAGCTGAGCATTCATTTTCTGCAAACATATTGCTGACCATGAAAATCCCTTATCAATAACCAACACTTAAAGCAGGTACGCCTCCACCACAGAGGATACATAAGTTAAAGTGAATTATCCTTACGGGCTGAGTAGCATGTTTTAATTACTCGTGGAACCTGCTCTGCTATCTCTAGCTGTCTGCCTTTCACATCAGTATTCAATTAAGCGCAGGGATCAGATGATTTGGGAGAGCAAACTGCATTGCGGCTTTTTTAGTGCTTCTCCCCACTGAAACGCAAGAGAACCTTTCACTGAAGCTTTATGACTTAGACAGCCATGTTTGTTTTAAATGTGTCAATAATAGCGTTAACGTGACTTTTCAAACAGAGGATGTTTTGTAACGTTTTGATGCAAGATATTTATCATTCTTACTTATAATTTGATACATTATGGACATGGTTACTGATCCAATATCTCAAACAGCTATATATATATATATATATATATATATATATATATATATACGCCTCCATTTTTTCTTTCTATCATCATATGATGTATACTTGTGAACCCTGCCTTCACAAGTCCCTGTTTTTTTCCAGCCAGTTGCTGAATCTTAATCATTTGACGTTATTTAAGTGGATGTCTGACTCTGATCCATTTGACTCTGATGAAGACGCACTTGACGTCAATATGTTAGTCACCTACTAAAGCTTGTTGCCTTCAATCCGTGTGCTGCTGTATTCTTTGGACCTAATCTCTGGAGTCTCTCCTCCAGGACTTTAAACTGTTTTATTTCTATCAGTGCCCAGGTTTTTCCTCAGTGAGTTCTGTGTCGTTATACATCATTAACCACTGTGAGCTCTTTACTCATTCATCACCCAAAAAGAACAAAACTTTGAAGCTGACCAATCCTTGAACTTTCCATGTTACTTTGCAGCGGACGTGAACCCTAACCCTTCAACATTGATGAAAGAAATGCTCCCGTCATTTGAAGAATATCATTTCCCAAACAGTCATGAATTGAATTGGACACCAGAGTGTGTAACGTTATACTATAAATTAATTTCCTAATGACTCTTGCAAATACAAGGACTGTATTCTCATGATAGCAGTGATGGAATAGAGGGCTTCTGAAAGGCCCATGCTTTAGTCAAGAGCATACAAAAGCAGTGAACAAGAGCGCTTTGTAGCTCCCTGTTGCAGACGTGTCTTGTAATCTTGTAACAGAAGTTCCGATATCATTCACAACACAAAGTGACTTCATATGCTCTTCAATAAGGATCTGTTTATGCAATAAATGTGCAGGGGAAGCTCAAAACAACTTCGCCAAAGGCCCTCTCCAGTGACTTTTTCAGCTCACTCAAATGCCAGAATTGTGTTAAAGGGAAACTGTTCTATGATTATTTCCACCCGTCATAAATGTAGCGTAAACGGGGCGCAGGTGAGCAGGTGAGATTTCTATTTAATTTAGTATGTACAGTATTTGATCTATTTTTTTTTCACAAAAGTGTTGCCAGTAAAAAATGTGCTTCTTTTACTTGTATTATTTTGAGAATACTGGTATACATTGTACTGTATGTAAGTATTTCCTGAACCACATGATACATCAATAATGCCTTTCATTAAATGACTGTTAGATTTTCTTAACATAAAAAATGATATGGTAAGTCGAGCACGATCCATTCACACACACTCTCACACACCGATGGCACAGCCTTTGGGAGCAATTTGGGGGTCAGTATCTTGCCGAAGGGCACTTCGACATGCCAGGGATGAGCCGAGGATCAAACTGACAATCTGGCTCCATCCAACACTTTCGCGATGAACCAGCTCAACGACTGTGAGTCAGACCTTTATCGTCCAACATCAGTGGTGGACCTCACTAATGCCGTTAGCTGATTGGGAGCAAATCCCTGCAGCCAGGTCCCCAAACCATGTGGGAAGTCTTCCCAGAAGAGCAGAGGCCCCTATAGCAGCAGATTAACATCCACGGTTTAGGAATGACAAAACAATGACATATGGGTGCAATGTTAAAAGTGTCCACATCATTTTTGGCCTTGTGTCTTTAAAAATGAAAGAGCAACAGGCAATTTGAAACATATTCCATGATGTTGTTCATGGCATTATTACGTTTTAGTAGATTTGGACTTACAGTTTGTTCATTTCTGTCAGTTCCTGTTGTTTCTCTGAGCAGATGTTTGTTATAATTAATATAACACACCACAGTCATCTTTCACACAGCAAGAAATATGCCTCATGGTTTCAACTGGAAATGTCAAACTGTTGGCCTCCCACCACTTGTATCTTGAGGAAATTATGAAACTAAGCGTGGTTTCAACAGGGATAATCTCAGATGAGCTGAAGTGGATATAGAGCTATGAACGTTATTAATGGACAGTTTTTATATCGGAGCATTGCGGTTAAAAGCCTGACTGAAAGAATTTCCTCCTCAATTAATCCTCTGCTTGGTTGTTCGCATGATCACATTTCAGATGTACATTTTCAAGTCAACAGGCACCACTAATCCACTAAGACCCAGATGAATGTCGTGTGCAAACCCTTTTGGCGACGCTCAAAAATAAAACATGTAATGCGTTGTTGTTTTCACCACTTGTAAAAAGCTCAAGACGAGTTCTGCTGCTTGTTTGGGGGCTGGGGGAGTGTTGGAGGATGTTGAACGTGAGCCAAGAGAATTTCAGGACATAATATGAGTAACAATATTATCACGAAGTCCACCTGATGATTGCCTCATTATAAACTGTCTCCACATTGACTTTTACCTCAGCGAGACAGAAGGCTATTAAAAGATGCTTTATTCTCCTTCTGGATGTTCATTATTTCTCAGAGCGAAGGATGCTGACATCTCAAACAAAAACCCTGAAGTGACCAGCCTCTGGTCTGTCAGGGGGAATGAAGATAAGCCTCATATGCATTCATCCAACCGTTCCCCCCACTTTTATATTTTGTTCAAGGCGAGACACTACAGGCAAAGAAAAAAACCTTTTCATGCACTGAGTGATTTTTAGATATAGGGCTGTTTTTCTTCGATAACATGTCTTCTTCCCGACCAGTGGAAAGAGAACATCTCAAATACACATTTAGGTGAGACTACTTGTGTCCGTTTGTGTTTTGCTACCATTAGAAAATGCCTTAAATCTCATAATCGCTGGCATAACGACGAAGAGGAAACAAAAGGTCTCTACACAGCTGCTCCAGACATTTCTGGGACAGAAGGCTGAAGTCTGAGAGACAGACGTATATTATTGATAAAGATATGGTACAAGTCCCATTTGGACAGCTCCGTATTCATAACGACTTAATGTGCAGCCTGTGACAAGCACAACCAATCTCATGACCACGTTGTCAGACATTCCCAATATAGCCTGTAATTATTCATGTTGCTTAAGTGCTCCAAAGCAGAGAAAGTGTTCTGTTTGACTTATTTACTAAGAGAAGCAGTTAGCTGGGAAGAAATCGGGCTTGTTTTCTTCTCAGTTCAGGTGGAATCCTTGTAAGTTTTGAAACCCGAAGGCGCTGGCGAACCCAAGAGGCCTTTACAGTGATGAGGTGTTGACGTGGGGAAAAACACTTCTCGGTTTATGACAGTCTCTAATAGCTTGCAGGTAATTAAAATGTCTTCGTAGTGTGTTTGTATACCTTAAAAGGTTAATTGTGTGATCTTAAACTGGCTTGATTACTGGCATGACAGGAACATCAAAAAACACAGACACTTATTATGTTGTTTTGAGTAGTATTTAGCAACATAGTGCACCCGTGATATTTCCCTGTTATTCTCAGAGCAGATGTTCAGTGCAATCTGATGGAGCACCACGGGCGAGGAGAGAAGGCTGGTAAAACACTCCTATTTACCGAGATCGTATTCAGATACATTGCCACTTTCTACATGCAGCGTTTGAAACTGCAGCATCATCCCAAAGAATAGCGGACTGCAACAATATTAGTGATGAAAATTTGCTGTTAATATGCACTTAATCGCCATGTACATGATATCATGCTGAAATATTGAACCTGCATGAGGGCAACAAGCTGGAAGAAAGCTAACGTTAGGCTATAAATGAACCAGACCAAACACAACGAGGCTGTAACACGCGAACGTTTTCAGCTAAAGTTTTGTAAAATAACTTCTGTAAGGCTCCTCCCTCCTCATAATTAGATGTTTCAAGTTCTCCACAAGGCTTCTTTCACTTGCAGCGGGAGATGTTTTTTTGATACGACACCCTCTCTCTCACTGTGTTTCTTGGCCCCAGACAATCCTCCACCTCACGCTGCGAGCTGAGTGACAGAGTCACGTCTGGCTGTCATTTGTCCTGACCATGACAGTGAAGCATATGGCTGCAGGCCGTGTACACATTCCTCTGTGCCAAATCAGCCCATGCTATGACATTGACGCTCTATCTCAGCTGGAATGGGCCATGCTCACACCCTGAAAGCCAGCGCTGTTGTCTGTTACAGAAGTAGTTTTGAGGTGGCTCTGAATATCTGTCATCTGTCAAGACACATCATTGTTGTTCCTTTTGGCAATTCTAACTAAAGCAGAAGCACAAATAAAACAATGGAAGCTCATACTGCTCGACTAGACCTCCCCGCCCCACAGCTGGCAGACTCATCAGCTGGTAGTTTGATGTCTTCTTTCATGAAGGAACAGCAATCCCCCCTCATGCAAACACATCCACAGTAGAATAGCCTCAAACATCCCGAAATATAGTTATGTGGAAAACATTCAAAGCATATTCTCTGATTCTTCTTTTTCTAAAGACATACATTGTGTAATTTTAAAACAAACGTTTTCTTCCATTTGCACCACCTTTCAATAAACAATTTGCTTTAACGAAACAAGACTTGGCCAAGTGTATGTTAATGAAGTTGTTCTAGTGACCTCCAAATTTGATTTAAATTCAATACATCACTTGCCAAGACACTCTCAGTTGTTGGCACGGAAGTAGCACTAAGCTAGCTGTCACTGTTTTGTTTCAATTAACATAAGCTGTCCTAAATATGCTGAACACTAGTCTTCTTCAATACCACCCCAGGGGCAATGCTTTAGAGAACAAAATAATTAACAGCTGTGCTGACACTTAAATCTGTGGCGTTTCACTGTTTTCATTATCTGTGCCATAATCATTTAGCTGTGTCATCTCCGCAGAGAACCAATGATAAAATGTAAACATTAAATAATTCTGAAATGGCATTCGTCATTCAAAGATAAAATGGCATGAATGTATGGTTTTTTTATCCTGGGTTGGAAAAAAAATCACCCGTAGAGACACATGACCTGACTTAAACATGATGTCACATGAACAAATGTCCCAAATCATAGACCTAGATGGTATAACACATGTAGAGTTACTGTAAAGGCCTTTACACACCACGGGGGAGAAGAAGAAACCACACAAAATCATGAAATACTCGCCAAGGAGTTTGCATCAAAACTTTTCATACTGCATTGATGAGAAATTTGCGAGACTTGCAATGCTTAAAAAAAAAAGAAGAAGAAGGTCCCAATAGATCTGGGAACATATTGACCCAAAGCAGCGTAGTTGTCTGTATTAGGTCAGTTGCCTGAGCAACTGTAAGCCATTTATTTTTTTAGAGTGAATGTAAGTTCCCCCTGGTAAGCAATAAAGCAGCATGTACTGTACGTCAAGGGATTCAATTGTGAAAGGTAAAAACATGAGTGAGATGGCATCCACTGCTGCTGTGATTGTGAGTGTATTTCACCAGATGAATAAATACGCAGTACCCCTGTTTTTGTGTTGCGATGCTCTGCTCTGCTCACATTAAATCTATTATTTCCACAAACACAACTCATAGATTTGTCTTAATCGTGCTCCTCGTTCTGCTCTCATCAGTCTGCCATTTCCCATTCAGCGCAATGCATGATGGGATATAGGGCTTGGTCCGTGACCCTCATTGACCACTATTTGTTCTCGCTGCATCGTGGGAAACTTTGAGTCCACTATATACTTAACATTCGTAGAGCACTAACAAATAGTGAACTCACTATAAAGTGACCGACTCTGTATAGTTAGAAGTGAGTGATTTCGGAGCCAGCCTGAGAGTTGTCTCATTAACGGCGTGCTAAGAGCTGTGCACAACACGTCTAGTTATTTCAGCGCACATTTCACAGAGTCTCATAGTCATTAGAACAGGAGTCACCAGAGACTGATCAACAAACTCAGGATTTCTATAGGGAATAGCTCTCCTTCACATAAAGAGATTGTCTGAAATAGCCTTCTTGTTCTGCATAACAATTGCACATCCAAGAGTATATTTAAATCTGTCAAGACATGGAAAAAAAGAGAGACAAGTGCTCAAGCTTTTGTCTTATAATCATGTTCACAGCATATTGTCATTCTGCCTCCCTTGTATATCGAGGGCCACAGAGGATATAAGTCTTTATTTTGTTGAAGGTTGCCCTGCATTTCTCTTCTTCCTTACACTCGCATTAACTTCTTGTACTTTAACATTTGAACACATTTTGTCTAAACGTCTGTCATTCTGCCTGCGTCAAGCTATTTCCAAGGTTGCACGAACGGATGTGGAGGCTATTCCCCACAAAAGGCATAAGTGTTGTGATAGCTGTCTTGAGATCTTGTGAATAACAATCTGAAGAAAAAGTCAGTCAAAGCAGTTAAATGTCATCTAATATACACGACGGATCAGGGCCTAAAACTCCACTGCAGCCAATTAAAGATAAATATGCCACGGACTGATAGGGAGACGTAAGGTTATCGGGTCACTTGCATTTCACAGCAATTAGTCGGTTGTGGAGTCAAAGTTCTTGTGAAGGCTGAGCTGCTGAGCACAGTGTGAGGAGCTCTGCAGACCTGGCACATGACATCAGTTAGCTCGCGTCAAAGCCTCTGACCTTTGCTGCCTCCAAGATTGTCGAGTTTTCTGTACAGCGCTTCCTACGAATGTAGAGTGTACAGATCACAGAGAGGGCAGATCCCCTGACCCCCAGGTCACGTTTTACCCCTCGCTTGTTGATGCCCCTTCATGTTAACAACAAAGCAGCTTTATAAGGTTGAGAAATAAAGAAACGCCTTCTATGACCTTTTGAATGTTCCACCATTGCCATTGGAATTGACTTGTTGTTCCAATTATTTGCCTTCCTGGTCCTCCAGCAACACAAATAACGGCAGGAAAAATAAATCACAACAGCTGGGCAATATTTAACGCACAATACCAGCAGCAACATTAGCATCATTCATTTGTAAAAAAAAAAGCAACAACCTCGCATCTTTTTCAATACACCAACTATTCCGTTGGCTTCAGCAGAACTACGATGAACCTGGTTATCAGGGATTAACATGCGAGCCAGGCAGCGCGTTCGGTTTCACCCTGTGCTTGTTCGTCCCTGCACTCGATTAACCTTTGCTCAAGTTTAAAATATAATGCTAGCATTGCTAATATAGACACAGCAACGCTGAATGAAATTTGTACAATTTGTACGGAGTGGAAAGGCCAATGTAACGTGAACCCTCTGTTCCTGTTCGGCACAGTTCTGAAATAATGAATGCCACAGAAGTGATCACATATTTACACTTCTGTAACCTTATTCCACAATCAGTGGCGAGGAGTCTTTGCTTATTTCACCAGGCGGTACTAATTGAAAAAAAGGCTTAATTGAATCAAACCTAAAATTTTGGCAGAGGCAGCACATCAAGAGATTGCTTTTGTGGAGAAGAATGGAAAGCAATGACCAGAGTGACGGCCACGATGGAAATAAAAATCTATCAATTTGCCATTAATTCCCTGGTGGTCCAGAAAAAAGAAAAGCTGAGTGGATGGTTTAAACTGCAGGGATGCTGCCTTTTGCTAGATTTAAACTGATTAGATAATAAGTAGCAAATGCATGTTGAATAAGAGAATGAAACCGTGATTGATTACGTAGGAGGTGACAGATATTTAAATGAGGTGTTCTTATTGATTGGATCGGCGTCGGGATTCATTTGACAGCTCTGCTGAATCGCACACATTGGACACAGATTGCTTTATTTTCTCAGCCTCTGCTCTCTGCGACTAACAAACACCCAACCGTTATTGTTGAAAACGATACACGTCACGTTTGTCTGAATATTTTATTCACTATCGTCTCTGCGTTGGCTCCCGCTAAAACAATCATTCTTTTGAAGGCCTTGATGCTCCAAAGGCTAAGCTGTCATAAAACCTGATGTCCCCGGTGCAATATCAGAGTTTATGTACTGTGGTACCTACAACTAAACAAAGAATGCAACATTAATCTCCAGTCTGTAGCATTCAGTGCATCAGATACTGAATTATTGACGCCTTTTTTGTCAGTTTTGTGAGGCAGTCATCCCACTCTGCCTGGAGTTTAACAGGTTAATCAGTCAGCCATATTAAAGCACAGATTTCCTCAGGTTGACGCAATATAAACAAACAAACACTTGAACTTGGATGATCTGATGCTCTGCATGCCGTACACTAACCGGGACGGCCCTCTGGAGAAAAAGAGTCGGGGAAAAAAAAGACAATATCATAAAATATGGATGTTTGTCTTCTCTTCTAAAACAGTGTATTTGACCAAGTAATGGAATGTTCAAACAGCGATTGAGACACAAAGACTATTCAAGCACAACAATGCCGCCCCTTGAGAGCGTATGATCGCGGTGAAAAATAGTGCATATCTTAAACATTACAGTTCCACTTCAGCAGTGGGGGGGATAGTGATGTACAAGTGCTTGGGGGAACTGCACACACACACACACACACACACACACACACACACACACACACACACACACACACACACATACACTCTGACAAGGTTTGTCTACAGCTGATACATTTCAACTTGTGATTCCTTTGATGTTTCCTTCTGACGTCCAATGTTCATCAAGTCTGCTACTTAAAATCATCTTTCAGTCCTAGAGCTGTTCTCCGTTAGACGTCTGCTTTTGTCTGAAGGCCCTCTTCCGTTTCCCACTCGTCCACTAATTGGCATAAGTGAATAATCCACTGCACCGATGACACTAATGTGATGTGTATGTATTGATTTTTCACTTACTGCGATGACAGTAAAATGTTTCAATGTCTGAATATTGAAAAGACGCCGCATTTTAGCTGTAAAACGAAACAAAACATAGTGAAGAAGTGCCTCTAACTGTGAAGGCGTTCTCTGCGTCGGTGTCACAACGGAGCCTTTCTGCAGTTCTCTTAAGGTGAAGTCGAAGTGTGAGGCCAGCGGGGTCAAACGTCAGTGACATTAATATGGATTTATCTGCTATCAGTTATTGCTGCCATCTTTCTTCTTTATGAGATGTGATGTTTGTCCTCCATGTATACAAAAACAACTCACCCATCAAGACTACCTTTAAAAGAAATCCCTCCTTTTTCTTTAATCTCTTTAACATCAACGTAGAACATCCTTTTTTTGCGTTTTCTTAATTTCTTTCAATCTCCAAAATCCCTTCTGAAACCCTGTCTGGAGTGTGAAGCCGCGGAGGTTTATTCGCTCCTCTCGTCCATCATCTACATGTCAAAAACACTTTTAAACTCTTATCACTCCATCTAAGGGAAGGAGAAATGAAACGGCGGGACAAAGTGAATGGAAAAAAAATGAAATGTGGCTGATAATGACAGCCACGATAAAAAGGCACAGCACTGACATGTCTACTGACACACACACACACACACACAGTGTGGATGACGTGTAGATATTAAGTAATATATGTAGACGTATTTAAACCTGTTCTAACCTCGTATCTACTCAGACCCGGGTGAAGGATGAATTTGCACCTGCGCTGTGTGGTTACCATGGTAACGCAAAGAACACTAAAGGACAATACAGAGGCCGAGAAAAACAAAACATGAATAGAAAGAGAGAAAACAAAAAGGCATTCAAAGACACGTGTGTCTCTGCGGCTGAAATCAGCAGATGTGAGGTTGAAACATGAGCCGAGGTTCCTTTTTAATTGAGGCGTGTGTTGACGTGTAATGAATAAATGTATAGCTGTGCATTTATAATGTGCAGGAATGCTTCAATAGCAGTGGCATACTGTTTAGACAGCATGGAGTATGGCCTGTGTTATATGTAAATGTTGTGAATAAATATGAAAAAAGAAATCATTCCACATTGAGTCTCCATGTTTAGAGAGTAAACAGAAAAACTCTGAGATCATGAGACGCTCAGCTGCTGCTCATTCTGGGAGGAAAGTAGAAGATTGAAAAAGCACACGTTTAATAGAAAAGGAGCCATAACAAAACTTCATGTTGTGAATTAAACTGTGGTCGGTTTTACTGGAGCAATTGTTACGTTTTACGTTTAGAGTCTCGCCGCTTATACTCCAAACATAACGAATGCAAATTGAGCAAAAAAACAATGATTCAATAGAAATATGCAGCAAATTAGCTCAGTGCAATGAGCGAATTTTGCAGCTGTTTTGCGAAAAGAACTGCTTTTTCATTCGCTGTAACACAGATGGCAGTAATGACCCACTGGACTTGAGCAACAGCAGACACTAATAAGCTATAGAATTCAGTAAGGAACAAAATAATAATACAGACAGTAAAAATACAATAGCCTAACAATGTTATTTCTGTTAGAGAGAAGTGCGGGTCAATATGATGCATTATTTGTTTATTTCTATAGGACCACTACCAGAATATTCATTGATTAGACTGAAGCCACATATACTAATTTGCTGTGCCTTGTCCCTATTGCCCTTAATTGCTAACTGCTGCCTAAATGCTAACACTATGAATTTTTCAGCAACCGTTAATGAGCAATAGCTTAGAGAAGGCCTTTAATGGATTGTTGTTGAATAATGAACCTTCATGAGCTTATTTACAAATGTGGCTGTGAAGCTGTATATTGGAGTAGTTGACGACATTCATTTACTTTTTCTCAGGGAATGGTTTTATTTCAATGGCCGAGATGGGAAATGTTAGGATTTCCTCCAAAGTTGTCTCCCTATAAAAGAAATGAGCGTGTCATGAAATGATTGCAGACAAAATCACCTCTGGTGACTGTGTGTTTATAGTGTTGTCCATCTTAGATTTGACTTTTGCCTAGACAGAGAGAAGAAGAAATATTACAAAGACATACAGTCCTTTCCCTTTTACAACAGGATTTGTTTGACAATCGCATGTTATACTATTAGGGCACCGCTAAACATGTATGGGAGCGGCGCTTTTGCCCCCGATACACAACCAGGAGAGACACACAGACTTTAAAAAGCAGCCACAGCTTTAAAAAAAAAAAAAGGGGCTGTAAATATCAACCATTACAAATGCAAAATCTGGAAATTGTAGAGCAGCACTGAGCTGTGTGCTCCCTGGTAATCCTTTAAAACCCAACAAATTCAGGGAATTTGGGAAACTAATGCCACGCTTGACCGCCCTGATGTGCCTATGCTGCTTCAGGAAAGCGGCGTAGTAGTGAGCACAGCCGGTTTTGACATCTAAATCGCTGTTTGTCAGCACGTGTGTGTGGGCAGGCAGTTGTAACATGCGGCTATGCAGCAGCATTTTGGAAGCTGTCACACGTGATCATCGTTTCTTGGCCTCGTAAGGGAGGATTGTTTCATTCACGAACGGAGCAGACAATGATTGTTATTAAAAGGAACGACAGCAAAAACAGACCGACTAATTGAGCGCGTTAAGTGTCCTCAAACCAAATGAGGTATGACTAAATGCATCCTTGGAAATATGAAGCTGTGTTAGGTTTTGGACAACAAAGACTCATTGCATTCTTTACCAAAAACACTTCAGCATGCAGAGGCTGTGTTTTCCTGCCAGATATGCAAAATCAGCAATTTGCAGAATACCGAACAACCAGATGATTTCTTAATGTGCTGAGACTATGATGGAAAATCCTAAATATTTTTCAATGCACTGCGATTTTCTGAAGCGCTAAAGGCACAGGAAACACAGATGAAAATATACTATCACTAATTTACAGCACTGATGTCAAACATCTGTGTCTCAGATGGACTCTTTCCTTCAGATTTCCATATCGCAAAGACACGGGTCTTTATGTGTGTTCTAGAAGTTTTACTTCTCGGTGACAATGAAAGACAGTAAAAATAGAAACGGTGATCAAAGGCACATCTGGGGACTGGTGAGAAGAAAAATAATTCATCGGCAGCCCGGAGAAAGTGGGTCTGCTGCTCGCGTCTGTCTAAAAGCAAAAGTATAGAGACTGAAGCAGCTCCGCGCTCGTCTCCTCTGAGAGCCAGGTGCTCAAAATCACCTGAGGTCACCGACTCCCTCCTCCCACGCGGGCTTCCATGCCCTCTGCAGGCGCTATCGATGTTTAAAAGCTTTATGAGCGGGGAGAGACTGAGGGGGTTTGTCATATAAAACTAAAAGCTACAGAGAGGAAAAAAAAAAAAAACTATTAGAGAGGATCGGGGGAAGGTAAAGCAGGGTTTGGGGAATAGAGACTGGGAAGAGAAGAGGTGGCCATTTTTGTTCACTTTCCAGCCTACAGTAGATCTCTGAAACCTTGTATTTCTAAATCCTTAAAGCCAGGTTAGTTGATGTATTTTTACTTATATTTCTTGAAATTATCCATACATTTCGACAGCAATCAATAAATCAAATGCTCTGACAAAAGAAAAGAAAAGAAATCAAGCATCTGTGCCTGTCGCAGGACTGAAACAAGCTTCTCCAATCATTTCATCGGTGCTGAATGAAATGGTTGGAGGGCCTGCCTGCCCGTCTACCTGCGTACAATCACTGTACACAAGCTGCGAGCTTGACCGCTGTGATTACTTACAATAGCCATGTTTGTTGTTTACTATCATTATGATCATTTTAGGGGAGTGGCTTTGGAGAGAGGCCTGAAGGGACGGACAGTGTTGCAGACTTGGTGACTTTCTCGCCCGATTTAACAACTTTGGGGGTTTTGTGCTGCTAGCTACTGTCACTGGAAAAGAGTTGGCAAGACTGGGCTGGGTTTTCCGGTCGGATACCTTTCGGAATACTGCTTACTCTTGCTGGTTTCTCCAATAGTGCCGACCCCAGCTTTAAAGTGGGTGACTCATTTTGGACCGTTTGTGTGAAATCCTGATCCAACAAATTGGTTAATATCCCGCAAAAGACACAAAGTATGAGAAGAAAAGATGTAATAATAACACTAACTGTCTGCTAAACACCGGACAAAGAAGGCTAATTTTATTTAAACACCAACAGAGCCAGAAGGAGCATTGCCTCGCAGCGCACAACTGATATCGTTAAATGCTCCGTCGCTACATACACAGCAGGTTTAATTACTCCCCAAAGCTGTAGCTGAAGAGCGCCCCGCCTTAAAAAAAGGAAAAGAAAAATCCTGGTGATGTTGCCTTTTTAGAGGATGACGCTCAGCTTTGGTATTGGGCCCAGACACACAGCACACAGTACACAACACAGCACGGTGTTGTGTGTGTGTGCTTCATACAGAGAGTCCCTTTTAGCATGACTGAGATCCAGAAACCTGCGGTGTAAATTACAACAACCACAGCCGTCAGCTAGAAGTTGGTCGGGTGAGAAAGCCATTACTGGAAATGTTACAAGTCATTACTAAGTGCGAGGGTAATCTTGGTGGTGAGCAGCATGTGTGTGTATGTAAGTGCTTCAGATTTCGGAAAGCAGTGCGGAGACGGAAGAGAGGGTCGTAGCTCGCCGTATGTGGTCTTTGTTGGAGTCTGAATCACAACCCGTTTGACAGAAGACCTTTTTACCTCCCGCGTCCCTTCAGATGAAAAGCGCCGTGGAAATACTTGACAACATTTTTGGATCAAGCATGAAGTTGAATATCAGTCACTCAGTGCTGATGAACTTTTGTCCTGCCACAGTCCGCTCCCCCGCACACTTCATTCAGATCACTGAACACGGGCATTTCAATCCTTCAAGGATGTTCTGCCCTCCTCTGTTTGACTTAGAGGGTTAATTCACCCAACATTCTAAAAAGAATGTTTATTTGCTAACCGCAAATAGTTTTAGTTTGATTTCTGGTGGCTTTGAGATCTTCATCTCTGAGATGTTTGCCTCCACCCAAACACAAGTGGAAGAACCTCAACGTGAACGGTCCTCATTACAGTCTTTCTGCGGTACACAATAGTTCCAATTAAAAAAAGAAAAAGGATTATCCACAGTAACACGGTAAATGGACTTCATCCAAGAACCTTTTCCTCTTCTAATCTAAACGTTCTCTTACTATTGTTGGTGTGGTGAGCTCGTAGGAGGTTGACACAACGGATTCAGCAAACGCTCCTAAATGAATGACCAGCGTAAACATGAAGAATGGCACCTTTGCATACATGAGCGGCATTCACTGCAATGTTAGGGGCTCAAATAATAGAAGATATTCATAATGATATCGTAGCATTGCACAATAGCATCAACAGATCATTTTATGTAATAGTGATATCGTTACCGTGTACAGTGAATACATTCATTTGATCAGGTTTTCAAACAAATACGTTTTATTTATTTTGGGGGGAGATTGAACCCTTTACATGAAGCTTGCCTGAGCTTTACATAACAGTCAGATGGTACATTAATTAATACTGACTTTATCCTTATTCAGCAAATCTTAAAATAATTCAATTGACAGCTGAATGACTTGAAAAATCTATGAAAAAGCAAGTTGAGAGGCTTTGTATTGATAAATGCATGGCTTTCATTTCCATACCAGACATTAAATAGCATGTCATCAACGGCAGCATCATTACAGGCTGAAAGCTTTGGAAGCAGTATTTTGAAAAAAAATTTGCACATCAAAAAAACAATATTTTTCTACTGGGCGGGGCTCCCGCTGCGTTTTCATGTACATTTCAAGTTGTCAGCGTTAGCTGCGTCACATTTCCGAGCATGGCACAGCGAAAGCAACCCACTGTGCTGTAGACGAGATGAGATGGTGTGTCCTGTTGAGGTGGCTGCACATTCTGTCTCTTTTTGTCGTGCCTCTGACCTTCTAACGATCGAGTCGCGGGGTCCAGGACGGCAACCTTTTCTAAAACTGCAACTCGAGTCAGAGTCTAAGGAGGGAGATATGAACGGTTAAGACTATGACGCAGAGAGACTCATTTAATCGCACCTTGCGAAGCCGATAACAAAATCCCTCTGACATTAGGGAGGTAGCTGCGCTCCCATTTTAATTACCAGAGAAACTGCAAGCCAAACAGCATTACTATAGCCTCCAGATTGTTTGATGGTAGTTGTCATTTTGGAAAGATAGGAAAAACTGTCAAGTAGGGTAACCCCTCTCTAAACTGGCACATAGATCTCCAGCTAATCCGGGTGGGAGCGGCAGACAGAATGGATAAACACTGAATAGAACTGAGCAAGCAAACAATCTTAGCTGCTGCTGAAAGCATGTCTGAAAGTAAACAACCCTGTCAAAAGGATGTTCTTAAATTGTCATACCTCGAAACAGAGGACGTACGACAGTGGTTTTACTTCAGACCGGGGTAAACTGCAAACCGCTTTTATTTATTTAGTGCGCTGGTTTAGTTGTTTTAAGACATTTTTACAGAGCACCCTTCTTCCGACTGGCTGAAAATATCCCTTGAATAAGACGGGGACTTAAAGAATGCTGTCTTATGCCGTTGTAAGCATTAAGCCCGGGGTGAAAGACGCTAAAAGCTAAGGTCTTGCTCAAAGCTCCAGTGTGCTTAATGGCATGGAAACTCTCAGGGTCAGTGTTGGTCTTTCTTTGTGTTTGTGTTGGTAATGGTGGAGCATCTCTACTGACATGTGCGCGAGAAATTAAAGAGGTCACAAGATCTAAGTGCTTTTTTTTTACTTCTCTGAAGAGATACAGTTTTTCGGATCTCAAATTAAAAGGAAAAGGAGTCTTTTTACATGTTATTCGTCCTAATATGGTTTTTACGGTACATTTTCATTTACATTGTTAAATTCTTGCACCAACATTAAATGTATGAATACATGTTAATATATTTTCTCAGCTTGTGAGAACATGATTGTACCAAAATATCTCCATCAGAGCACATACTGTATGTTTTGCATTTCCTTCAACCATAATAACAGTGCCTCCAATTTCATGTAGCGGAAATTCATTTTTGAATATAAAAAAAAAATCAAGTTTTGATGTAACTGTCCTCTATTGATTAAAGAAAAACATTTTAAATGTACACTGCTTCCTGTGTAGACACTGTATTACACGTTTTAAGCTTTCATGGTTCAGACCAAGCTGCAACCTTTGTGTCTGAAAAACGAAGCCAAAGCGGAAGTGCAATAAACTGTAGTTCCTCGAATGGCCACTTGAGGCTGGCTCCAAAAGTGAGTCCACATAGACATTAAAAATTGTCAACTTTACAGCAGAAATAAACATGTTTACAGTCTGGTACAAAGAACAGTTCCGGTCTCTAGCTAATTCCTCTCCAGCTCCTCCCTCTCTTCCAAATATGGTCACTTCTGGTTTCTGGTTCATTGGAATATTACCCAGATGTACACCACTGCATCAGGACCAGACTCTTGCACAATGTGTTTCCATTACTCTGGTTTCTTTAGTGGCAGTAATCGAGAATTTAAAGAGATAAAGAGATAAACAGATACAATCATTTCATTATTCTGATTTCACAGAGAAAGCGGGGTTCAAACACTCGCGTTAGCTAACCTTTAGAGCTGTCTGGAGTTGGCACAGTGAGGTGATAAACGAGTCAGAATGAGGATCCTATTTTTCTCCTTGATCAATGTTATCTGTTCTCCTTGTTTCTGCTATGTTTTGTGCTCTCTGTTCATGACCACTTGCAGTAAGTCTCACTTGAGATAGTGTCAGCAGAAGGGTGTACTGAGCTCTTTAACATCCCCCCCTGTTCTTGAGACACTCTTTGTCTCTCATCAAGTATCCAACCAGACACGGAGAAGCACTCTGAAAGGGTATCGCTGGTCATCACGTAGCACCCTCAACCATCACACCCTGAGCATACTGCAGGATTCAAACATCGGTAGCTGAGTGACACGGTAGCTTTTTAAAAAAAAAATACAAAGCAAAAATACAAACCCTTTTTAGTTTCAAAATTCATATATGTATATTCGTCTCATAGCAGGTTCTCACTGCAGTAAACAACACCCTCAAACCCTGACTAAACTGTGTGATTTTCAGAAAAACTGAAACAAAATATGTCCCAGGAGAGGAGAAAAAAGGGAGTGTGCTCATTTGATTTACTGCAGAGACTGCAAAGGAGAAAACTTGAAAGACACAAGTTTACTAGAGTGAAGCAAGGCTTCCCCCGGCACACAGTAAATTATCTTTTTCACTTTGAAAGTTAGAAGCAGAACTAGAACTAGGAAAACAGCCTTTGGGAGGGGAGAAGATGGACATCTGTGAAGAGCAATACTTTTCTCTGAGAAACAAACCCCGTAAATGTTTCCATGTGAAATTCTTCAGCACGACCCCGTGATCATTGTCCCACAGCTCTTGTTGTTGACCTTGTTATTATTTATTCATCCAGTTACTTTTCATCAACACGACACTGCAAATGAAATATCTTGTCAATATTTGCAACTGCGTTTCCCAAGGACTGCTGCTTTCTATGTTGTGGCATTTAGCGAGCTTAAAAGCCCATTGCTACATCCCACAGGTCTGTCATTAGATGCAGTGAGAAACTCTTAAGTAAGGGGTCTGCAACTAAAGTGTGCACTCGATTGCCATTTACGTGCAAATGATCGCAACTACAATTTTCTTGTAGGGTATTTAAATGGTCTGGTTTGTAATTAGGCCTGAACAGCACAAATGTGGGGGGACAGTGAGCGACGTTGAGGACTTTATCTTATCCAAGAATTATCCGAACATAAAAGTAACATTTACAATAAAAGAGCAGATTTATGTTCTCCGTAAATGTCTTGTGATAAAGTACCAACTCTGTAATATCCCTTCCGTATAGCTGATAAAGAGGTGAAGAGGCCTTTCCTGCCATGAATTAAGATTCCTCTTTCTGCTCGTGACACGTGGCGATGTGGCAAACGTTCTCCACATTTTACACTTTACACGGACTGTGGTTTCCAATAGGTTCACCAGAAGTACGAGGTATTTATTAAAGAAGGGAAACCAGCCGAGCATTTAGGCAGAGCAAATGTCTTTATCCCTCGCGACAGCAGTGAGCATTGTATACAGAGAGTGGAAGGATAAGGAAGTGAATGCTCCTTCTTTTCCATCTCAGACTAATTCAAACTGAATCCATTTGAGCTGGTGCAGCTACCAATATAGTCACCTGTTTTTTTATATCAAGTACATATTTCTGAGATATTTGAACACAAAATAATGGTCATTTTTAACATTTTTCTCACAATTTGTTGTGGAAATGTATCATATCGTTCTTTTAGATATAACTTGTATCGCTTAAACCTGCATATATGTAGATGAGGCCAACCAGACTCATTTAAAACCTAATGATAAATCATCTCATAGGTATTTTATTATTTCTGACTTGCTGTAGTGTAATCCTGATTTCACCACCTAACCCTCTTCCCACGAAAAGGCTGGGAACCGGCCTTGGTGGGTGCAGCGGCAGATAGCGGAGGACGACATCTGCGAAGGGGGGGGGGGGGGGGGGGGGGGGGTGAAGGGAGGAGACGAGATAACGTGCATATACTCTGTTTTTGTCTATTCCTTGTTGTTAGACCTCCGAACCTCCGTGTCTGTTAAATAAATTTTTTTTTTATATTTTAAGAGGTTTCTCATCTCGATTATTTCTCACCGGGAGGTTAAAAAGATTATTTTCCACCACACAGACCAATAGTTTATTAACAATGCACAAGTTTGTCTTTGTTCAGTTTTATTCAAAGTAAGAAAATGTAGTTTGTTTGGTCTATTCCAGTGGCAGGATGAAACAAAGAATTCATATTTATTTTTTATCTCATCAATAATATTTTACGGAGTCATATCTTATGCATATTCATTTTATGTTGAGCGACAATATTACATTCTCTGTAATATTGTGAAATTGTATTATACTATGGGGGAGGCTTCAAATAAGCATATTTGCCTTTTATTTTTAAATATCTGTATGTGTGGACGAGGTATAAGGCAACAAAACCACTTAGTTAGGTTTCGGTAACTTGACCGACTAGCGACTCACGTGAATATTGAATGACAATCTAGTCTTGACAAACTCCGGTGTGAAATTCATGCTTGTTTGACGGACGCATGCAAACAAAAATACAGACATGAGTCTGAAAATGAGCATGCGTCCCCTTTAGGTAAAGGATCTGAGCACGTCGTCCACCTCTGATCTTCTCCAGCATTTCCAATGATTCATACTGTGTTTCAGTTATGCCTTACAGTTTACAGTTTGAATAGATTTACATTAATATTATGCAACGCAACATAAATATTCAGAAAATGTAAATGTGGCTCCACAAATGAAATGAAATGACTGCAGTGGGTTGTACGGGTTACAAATCTGGGTTCACTGACCAGATTGCAAAGAATCCAGCACGCACAGATGTTGAACAAGATTGCTGAACAGAGAATAAATGCTTTTATAAAGTTTACTTTTGACCAGAAAGTAATCCGAGTATTCATCTGTTTGCCGTGATTGTGGTCGACTGAGAGCCAGTGAGGCTCAAGCGAACATCGGTCCGGAGCGCCGGCCTACTTCGCCTGTTGAAAGCTCTCATGGTGGTTCAGGCACTTGGTCATTTGGAAGGAAAAAGCAGAGATTTTAAATTTTTTAACATATCTCTTCATTTGTTTATTTTCTGCATGCTCGGTCCCCTTTGTGTCGTCCATCCCAAGCTTGAAAGGAGCTTTCTTGTCCACTGCCACAGGGAGCCAGTCATGCAGTGTAATGTTCGAGGACGCAGCGAGAGCGTGTTCCCGGCGAAAGAGACGACACAGTATCCACGCTGAGACACGGGATTCCTGCTCTAACTAATCTAAATAATCTCCTCTTTTGTTTTTTCACCACACAACAGATGCCCAAAACTATTAGCTGAATTAGACTAAAAGCCCGTGTTCGGCCCTGTTCCCTCCATATTGTACGTGCCTGAAACGTATCTGGTGAGTAAATCAGAATTTGATGTCAAAATGCGTTCGAGGACAATGTGACAGGGATGTAAAACGATGGTTATTGTGATCTTAGAACTTAATGTAATAATGGAAAGATAATATACTGTAGATATACACAAACCACCAGCATCATTGTGAGGTACATGTATGACAGTCTCACCATCATAACCTTTTATTTTTCATTCATTAGTCACCTTTTACATGTCATGTTGTCATTTTATTTTATTAAAATGTGACACCTGAAGAATTAATTGCAAACTCCACTACAGAAATGACAGCATCAGTATGGCCATTGAGAGGAAGAGATGCCCCAAAACCAGCTCATCTTGCTGTTATGACTGCATGTTGTGTAAGGCTGTAATGAATTGTCACAGAATACCAACATGTGTGCCCTCCACACCGGATGAGAACAAAAGACAACGGGATAACGGAGCTAGTTGTCTCTGATATTGGATATTACACTCTATGCCCACAGAATAGCTAATGAACTTCATCCAGCCCCATGCTAATGGTTATCAGGGTGATTTCATTCCCCCGGCCTTTGTGTGTAATTATTGATTGTCCCAAGAAAGGTGGGGTGTACAAAGCCCAGTAAACAGCAGGTAATTAGTATTTCTACACCTTTTAGAAGGGTAATGTCCTGTGTTTGTATGCATGAAAGCAGAATGTAAGAATTCTCTTCACACACTGAGACAACTGGGAGTGGACTCACGGACCGCTACCTGGAGCTGCGTTTTATCTTCCCTCTTAATAACATGGGAACAATTAGAAATCACGATTGGAAAATACTCACGTTTTCAATTGAAGCCAGTAGGGTAAATAATCTGCTAGGAATCAGAGTTTTCAATGATAATGGGAGTGGGCGCATTGAATAAATCTTCTTTGTGAGCCTTATTATGCCTGAATGCCTGAAAAGGAATCCTGTAACATGTTATTCCAATATGCGGACATTATTCTCATTATCATGATTTATCTGAAGCTCTGGAAGAAAATACAATGTGCGAATCCTTCAGGTCCCAGAGGATAAACGGCACCAATTGAGTATAATGTAGAAGGTGGGCTTTCATATTCATATGGTGTCTCAGCTGGAGGCCTCAGAGGTGGTTCATGGTTTAAGCGACACAGGAAATGCCTTGGGCACTAGGGGGGGGGCACATGGCAACGGAGGAAAAAAAGAAATAACTTGGTGCTTCCTGTCTTCTGAGACTCATAACTCAGTCAAATGTGAATACACAGACAATGTCAGCGTGGAGTCAGCGTGTGGGATCTCCGATGTGGATAACCATCCATCTAGTAATCCACTTGGTAATCGTTGAAAAAAATACGCCTCATAATTTTAGATCTATTCTCATAATCTTATTAATCTCATCTAATCTGATTAGACTTTCTCTCTTCAGCCCGGTGTGCTGCCGGTTATTTTCATTTTTGATCAGTCCGATGATTATTTGCTCAATCGATTAATCGTTTTTGTCAATAAAATAGTGAAAATACCCATTTTAGAGTCAAAGATGACATCAACAAATGTTTTCTTTTGTTGGACCAACAGTCCAAAGTCACAAAGAAGGGATTGCCTACGTTGCCTTCACTTGAAATCGGCCCAATCTCAAGGTCTGATTCACAAAAGATATTGTTCTAATCATATTCAAGCGGAAACACGTTCATAAATGTCCCTATATGTGATTTCAGTCCTTTTCGTGTCTTCTTTCCAGTCACTGATGGCTGAAGAACTGTGAAACCATCCGATCGCTGCAGTGTAGCTGCTGAATGTTGCCAAATATCATTCACTGATCACAACGCTACTGGCGCTAAACTGGAAGAACAACAATTCTGGTAGAACTGGTAGTGAATAAGTGAATACAATCAAATTGTGGGACAACAGTATGTCACATCTTATTTCCTACATCCCAGCTTGTATGTGGTCAGAGAAATGGGCCCCATCTTTTGCAGCCGTTAAAAAATTAAAATGCTTATGTAGTTTACATTTTCTGTAAGCAGAAGGATTTGGCTAATCATTGTTAAAAAACAGAACGTTCTCACGTCAAATCCACGATAACCGTCCTTTTCTTCAGGGAGCAGAATAACGTCTGGTTTCATATGTATTAGACTAATTTAATAGCTCCCATTCCTCCGGTGCTAATCACTGATTACCGAACACTGCAGGTGGGATGCACAGTGTAGGTTTTGCACCAGCAGAGCATTAATACACTATCATGGCAATGTGAGATTATTACCATGTGGCTGCTGCTCATGGAACTGGAAGTATTACTTGTATTTCCATCACTGGAAGCCGCCACTTATCAACTGGAAACCATTTTTTTTTTTTTTTTAAAGCATCTTTCATGCAGAGTGAAATGGAAAGCTGATTTGTGCAGCTTGGTGAAGCGTCACCTCTGCATGGCTGGGGTGACCTGTGTTGGGGCTGTAAGAACACAACGGACTGGCTTGAAACGCAACACACCATTACTAGACATTTGCTGTGGATCAGTCACTCCAAAATGTCAACGTGGTTACAGGCTGCCACTTTTCTTCTCTTTTGCAGTCCTGGGAGCGAGGCGACGCAGGGTCACTATTAGAAAGCCCTTGCAGCTCTACATGGGCATGCATCATTCATGGGCTGGCAACCACACAATAACGCACACAGACACACACACACACCAAATATGATTCCAGGAAAACAAGAACATAACAGTTTGTGAAAAGGTGACTGTATGTTTGAGATGTAAGGAACTCTATAGACGGTCTATTAGTTGTCTGCATTCATTTGATCCGTCAGCCTTGTGTTATGGTCTGTCCTGGACCTTCAATGTAAGTGCAGTTCCTTAATCTAACAAAAACCTTGTCTGTCTATAATTTGTGCCAGGTTTCAGAAGAAATATGCACAAACACTCACACCAATCAAACCTCCTGTTGTCAACACCGGAGGTAGAAACTCTTACAAGCTTTAAAGGAATCCCTGAATGCATGATGATTGGCACTGGTGGGCTGTTGGTGTACAATTTACTACTTGTATACTTTGATTAATTCACAGCAAAGCATTAATAAAAAATGTGACATGCATTTTTGGGCTATAAAAAAATATGGAAATTCTGGAAGACTGGATTTTAAAGTTGGTGTGTGTGAAGAAACAGAACTAATGAGAACAATGCTCGTGTGTCTATTCAGTTTCAGGAAGAATCTTTTCTTGAATGTACTCCAACATGGCGGGCGTATGTACATGTTGGAGTAAATCCGAAAATCATGAAATAAAAATATATATATTTTTACTGCCAGTGTTTACTTTCACAGCTGCATCGACAATATGTTTTATGTGTTTATTCAATGCCGACACATTTAGGAGGAAATTTTAATGGATTTAGTTTTATGGACTTGCTGTTGGGTGGGTTCATAACAAACACCACCTGCAATGGCATATGTTGCCCCCCGTCCTCCTGCTGGAATAAATCAAGTGCAATGATGTCAGAATAAAGCCAAAATGAGCACACAACTTTTACTGCACAACTTTGCACTGTGAACATGTTAATGACAAAAAAATAAGTCAACCCAAAAAGGGCTGAATGATCATCGCTTCGTGTGACAGATGAATAGCCTTTGGACATTTTCTTGTTCTCTTTACATTTTTTATTTAACTTCTGAACTTGATCTCGCCCTATTGAGGCTGTAAAAGAGCGCCCGCACCATGAACTGCGACCTGCTAAAAACTGATGTCTGCGTGAGCTTCCTGTGAAGTAGGCTGACACTGTTCTGATGTAAAAGCTTCAGAGCCAACTGTTAAATCTTTCAGCGATATTTGCAAATCCTCTGAGTGCGAACACACAAACCTACTCTTCTCTGTGTACCTGATGCATTATTGAACTACCTTCTAATGACACTAAATGCTCTGAAAATTGAATAACCCTCAAGGAGGCATCAACTAATTAAAACAACCTTTTCATTTATGCACATGTATGGAGCCAGTGCAGGTATATAACGGCCCCGTGGCCTGCGGTGGGTGCCCGTGCTCCCTGATGGACGGACAGGCCCTTGGCTCGGCTGTCTCCCCCCCTGGCACCTCGATGACCTGATTGATTACAGCTACTGCCAGTCTTCCTGAGAACTGCCAATACCCAACGTCTTGCCAAAATAAAGGCATCCAGTGTGTGTCTATTACAAAGCTAAGGGAGCTAAGGGACTGCAGTGGATGCCTGAAATTTCATATGCTCCAGGCTGCATCCTCATCTGGAATGGGCCTTATTTTAGGAAAGATGAAAGCATTTAACGGCTTAATGCTGCTTTTGGAGAAGTTAAAAGAAAGCACGATAAGATAGACACACGATGATAAGGAGCTATCCAAAGAACGTAACAAGGAAAGAAAATTATCTTCGGCTCTACAAGGTAGAGGATAATTACTCCACGTTTTCTCCCCCTCCTTTTATCCACTGCGCTGTTAGATGTTGCCTCTGACAGGATATGGAGTCCAATACATCATAAAAGGAACGCTTAAAAGTTATACCTGTAAAAGAACTTCCTGAGTGTTGTATAAAAGCTGAAAAACACACTTCATTAAAACAAGAGGAATGTGGTGATTACATGCTAGAAGAACAGGACCGCTTCCCCGTCTCTCACTAACAGCTGCACGATCACATGTAAGCTAGTTTTGGGGGCTGATGTCACTCACCTTTGTGTAAATGGCATGCTGGAGTCATTGAGAGGCAATTTCGCTCTCAAATCACTTATTCTGCTATTTCGAAAACATATGCGGAATGATAAAGAGTTGTGTTTTTAATGCTTTCAAACACTTCTTAAGGTTAAAACACATTTGGGTTGTGATTACACCGCTGGTAACATCCTGATCGCTAAATAATGCAAATGTTATATAAGCCGATTCGCTTAGTTCCCTCGACGTTTTACTGTTCGGCAAGACACTGCAGGAAAATACATGTTTGGGTTTTTTCATGCTCTTTGCGCCACAATTTTGAGATTTTGCTTCCATGGCATGTCTTCTTCCAGATTAGAGGAAAAAAAACATCCACGATACACATTTTCTATTCCTGTAGATTTCTCCTAAATTCACCAATAGGTTGCATTCAATAATGCCTCATTTGCAGATCGAAATATGATCTTAGTAATTGTCAGGGGAAGTTTTATGGAGACATCTATTAGTTGATCAGTAGCACTTATCTACAGTACATCAGACCTTCCTGTTCCATTTGATATTCTGAAGATTTTTACCGAGGGGTTTGTTCATACATCATTCAGCCTAAATTCTAACATGTTAATCCTAAAACATGACTATGCTTGATAGTATTTACTGATTTATGGTGTGATAAAAAACAGATATCTAAACCCTCTGTAAAAACCTTTGACTCTGATATGTTAACAAAATGAGACAATAATGTTGAATGTGGCTTCTTCCAATATTCAGATTTCTGTTCTGGAAAGGCTAACTGGCACATATTTAATAAGAAAATGACTTATTTGCATATGTAAACATACATTTCAGAAAGCAATACACAAAATAATTGTCTTACTGTAAGTAATCAACTTTGGAAGTTTCATGGTGATGTCTATTAGTTACATTTTTACCCTATTCACCTGCGGTGTCTCCCGTCAAGCGGAACGAGTCCGAGGTTCATCTTTTTTTTAAAGGGAAAGAGGGCAGACAGCTGCTCTGGCAAATGCAGGGAAGATCTCTTTATAGTTTCTCTACTGCACTACCCTCTGGTGTTCACTTATCAGCAGGCAAATCAGCACAGTCATTGACCTTGTGCCCTCCGGCACTCATTAGTGCAGCGTGTGACGGTGACGGAAGGGCGGGCTTGTCCCGGAGTACGCTGCTCACACGGGAAATACATGGGACACAACTGGTGGGTGTCCAGATTAGTGTGACCCGCGGAGAGATCTCTGGTGCGCTCTGCCCCGGGCGAGCTTTTGCCTGCTTTCCTTTCCTCCCCCTCAACCAAAAACCTGATTCCACCTTTCTCTCTCTTTCAGTGAATTCTGTTCTTCTTACCCTGAATATCAGAGGGAAAGCTGAGTGATGTCATATTGCTCAAGTAGGCACTCAAGCTATTACGGGTGCAACGTGCCGAGTGCACTGACATGAGAAAGGATCAGCTCTCTCTGTGGCATCATGGTCCATGGATGGTGTGGTATCTTTGGAGAGCCCTGGGGGCCACTGTGTGCTACGTCTTCTGATACAACGCTTCGTAAGATAATATTTTGTGCGTGTCAATGTCAGCTCGTTACATGCATAGTCTTTTCAAAATAAACTTTCGTCTTAGGCAACAAAACCACTTGGTAAGGTTTGAGGAAAAGACTGCGTTGTGTTTAAAATGACCACGGACGTGCCGTTAATGAAGTATGCAAGTGACTCGACAAATAAATCCAGGTTGATACTCGTTTTTGTGTACCCATCCACTGCTTGTGTGCTCGTGTGGTCTTTACACTTCCTTGTTCATGATCACGTGCATAACATATGAAAAAATGTTATTTTCTTTCTTTTTTCTTTTTTTACTCATCGGGAGGTTTATTTTCAGATCCACACATCCGTCCTCGCAGTTCCTGGATTTTCAACGCTGGTACTGCTGCCGCTGCAGGCGCTGATGCATCGGGGGGGGGGGGCTTCTTCCTGTAGCTTTAGGTGTCCATTGTTTGCGATTCCTTAAATAACTGCGATGTTAATATGATTACTGCGTGTGTCAGAAAATACGTAAAGAAATTGCAGAGAAAGAAAAGACTGGAGTGTGTGGGATGTGTGTCTAATTTCATTCTTTAGTATAGGCGGGTGTGATCACTGTGGAATAGTGTTCACCCACATACTGTATTGTCCAGATTAAGCTGGTTGGACAGAAGCTCCCATGGTATTTAATCAGCTTCCCCAGACCATTACCCCAGTATGGGGGAGTGCAAACACCCAGTATTGTCTTTTCTCTAATTCTATGCTATCTCTTATTAAACCAGCATGACAAGAGCAGACGTGTGGGCAGTGGTGTGTGTGTGTGTGTGTGTGGGCACCACAAGGGTGGACTTTTGCAAAGCTTTAAGCACTGACAAGAGCAAGGAGGGTCCACAGAGAGAAGGTAAATAAAGGAATATCTCAACCTCTAACAAGGATTTTAATTGGCTATTCAAAGATATAATTACACAGACTTTGAGTAACAATTACTCCAAATATATGACCTTCAATGTTGCTAACAGTAACCAAATTGGCATTGCAGCTCTATAGCTGTGGTGTCCTTAGAAATAAATTATTCATTAATTAAATTATACTCCATTTAAAATGATAAAGGAGAGAGAGTGAAGATGAGGGAAACAGGATTTTTCACCCCTTTGACTTTGCTTCCAGTTGCTGGTTAAACACCAACGACCTAACCTTCCTTGATAGACTGGTTTACTCAGGGAAAGCCTTGTTTTCTTTATTGTGTCATGCCACACCATCAAAAAAGCGAGAGAGATATGCAATGTTTGTGAAGTTCTACTTCAGAGGGAGCCGGCCTCTCTGAAATGGAAATCACTAACTAAAATACTTGGCACAGTCTCTTACCAAAAAGGCATCAACATCATTATCTGCCACTTTAGGAACAGATGTAAATTGAGGCACACAATTGAGTACTAAAGTTGAAGTGTTGAAATTGTCATTTTAAGTACGGTTGAAAGTGACAAAATGTCTAGAATGAAGCGCGCCCCACCAAAGATCAATCATGATCTGACTGAGCTGATTCATGTTTGTTTTATACCTTCTCTAATGAATCTGATAGCAGATGTTAATCTAGGCGTGACATGATTGGATTTACATCAATTAGAATAGTGATGAACATTAGCTGGATGTCAATTATATTTTCAACCCCAAATCTTTTCGCTCTTCTTTTGTTGCCATCAAAACAAACGTTTCTGGCAAAAACTCTCTCACAGGATCACAGTGTGAGGCTTTGTCCGGCAGAAGATCGGCCCGTGGACATGAGACGGAGGGGACGGGCAGACTCAGCTCTTTCCTTCTGTATTGGGTTAATGCAGTTGTGCCACTAAACCTGTCAGTGCCTATAACGGCTCTAAAATGCTATTACTGGAGCTACAGTCATAACCATACAGAGATAGCTACGGATGCGGAGCTGTAAGCCTATCTTCATTGGGCACCATTTCACCGGTTGACAGAAGTCTTTGATATGTAGAAAACGTTACATTTTGTCAATTCAAAAAAAATTAAATAAATGTAGAGTTTCAGAATAGAGTGCTGTAGGAATGAGTCCTCAAACCTGAACATGACTCAGCATTTCTGTGCTTCCAGTTCCCTCGTCTCAAAGTCAATGTGTTTTTGGTTCGATGCCTTAATAAATAGGATCTGTGGCGAACACAAGCATAAGAGATTTTTTTTTGTTTGACGACACTAAATACGTAGATCAATATCCCACTCGTTAATTTGTAAGCTTTTAAACAAGTCTGTTTCTTAAAAGTTGCTAAATGAGACTACCAGACGTCATCAATGGAACACTCGTCTGCCTTTAGGTTAGTGGTGGTGTCTTTGATCACATTCATGCTTTAAAAGTGTCGTTCATTTGTGACGATTATCTCGCTGAACAAAACATGTAAATAGCATCATCATTTTTTTGTCAAGGAGCTTATTTTCTGTAATAATCCAAAATCCAATTGAGAAATCCCTTTGACTTGTCGAGGTGCAATGCTAACTTCCAGGTTGGCCTACATCCCTGCAACACTTTATAATGGCGTGATTATCATGTGTGTTCGGCCGGCACAAGCTTCTGTTACACATGAAGACAGCCAGACTGACTCTAGACTTCTGTGTTGCGGCATGATGTGTCTTTGTTCTAAAAGATGAGAGGACTTTAAAGCCATGTCACGCTTTCATCTCAGACTGACTGACTTCCCAGGCATGGTCTCCACAAACACAGCTGCAATTTAAATGAAGTGTTTTAGTGTGTGGATTCATCTCCAAGTCCAAGTCGACGCACTAAGATATCATTATGATGCAGACAGAAGCTGCAGCAAGAGGACACCGTACCCGAGAGCATTTCTTCCCTCCCAAAACCATTTCCTTTTGTATCCATTATGTTTCTGATGCAGAGGCCCTCAGAGGGGAAGACAAAGAAGATTTACTTTGTGCAATGCGATGTAGGCCGTATGCCTTAAAGCGAGGGTCAAGCCCCTCAGGATATCCTCTGACCAACTCTGGAAGCAAATCAGATATATAATATAAATTCCCTTTTTGGTGCCTCTCTCCTCTGTGATCTGGAGTTTGTAGTTTATTTTTTGTCCGAAATGAAACAAAAATATTTGAAGTGGTATTTAGCTTTTTCTTACTAGTAGACCTGGGTTGTAATGGATGCTGAGTGAGCAACGCAAATGTAAAAAGCTTTATTAAACCATCTAAACCACCAATAATACATTATGTTTCGTAATACTTCCTTTAGTTATTACCTAAGTAATAATTAGAAGCTAATTATGATCACAAAACTAGGATTTATGCATAATTTGTGTGTCGATAGGAACTCCAGATACAGAAATATATGTACAATATGTCCTCTTTAAGACTGCAATATAAGATTTTCCTGTGTTTTTCAGCACATTTTGCAGCACATTTTGCATTCATGTGCAGCCCTATTTACCCGCCATCACAGAGTGGCAAATTACATGATCGTTCTTCAGCTGAGCGGCGACACTCATTACTTTCCTTGATTCAAGGGTATAGTTCTTTGGCTAATCTGTTGTGCACTGTCGAGAGCTGTTTTTTGATCAGCTCGATCGCTGAGCGAAAAAGTCGCTTTACTGTTGCCATGGAAAACTGTGTTTCACACATTGATCATCTCACCGTTTCAAAAGACCATTTTGCTCCAGCAAAGTTGCAAACGCTACTGAATCAAAGCAATCACAATGATCAACACTTTTCATAAACCAGATGCCCCTGCACAAAAAAAAGAAACATGTGTCCTAACACTTGCCTTTGTTACTTGCGTTGTTAATGTGTTTGAGCTGGGTGGAGGGTAACTGCCTTATTGACGAGATATCTGTTAATCCCACAATGAGTAAAGATGGCGCACAGATGTGTTTGCAGTCTAACTTTGACTGGAGAGTGGAGCCAGTCGGCTCTGTGAACGGGTGAAGAGCATCCCGACACTGTTACTGTTAACAGTGACCAACAGGCCAGCCGCTACCAGCAGGGCTGCAGTGGGCATTACCACGGACAGGAATCACTTCAGCCACGATGAATGAGGACAACAGAGAAGGTGAATATTAACATATTTTCTCATTTCCATATTAACAGTTTGCATGAAAATGTGGCCCAAGCACTTACCAACTGCAGTTTAAATCCAAGGTCACTGCTACATTAACTCTGATCCTTCAAAAAGTCGAAATCAGTTTCTCAAAGCACACTACGTGATATACAGCACATTCACGTTGTGAGGGAGGGTCAACAATGTGCGGGTGTTGTTGTAGGTCAGCGTTCCTGTGTGTGCGTGCGATGGTGCTTGTTGCATTTCATAATTATTTAGTCATGCTTTGTGCTTCATTCTCAACAGGCCTGGTGTGTAGAAGTCCCTTGGGAAACTCAAATCCAAAAGTGGTTTTTTTTTCTGCAACAGGCTCGATTTATCTGAGCTCTCGTACCGCAAATAAAAGGCATAAACCAATCATGTTGTGCCGAACGTACGGATTCAAAATGTACACTATAGTGAACAACGACGCAGAGGCTTCGTAGTTTGCACCAAGTCGGCAAATTGTGTTACTCCTTTGAACTTTGACAAAGGCGGCGCGTACCACATTCACTCCTAACGTTCTTATCTTTCGTCATAAAAGCACGAGATCGGTAACTTTGTACCAGAGGTTAACTCACTCAGAGCATTCAACCAAAAGGAAACTCGCTAAAATAGCTTACAGTATAGGCTAGAAAACACTTGAACTCAGACAGACTGTCAGACGCTGCTCTGGGTCAACAGCATCCCGGTAGTTGGTGCTGCAACTGTCGCAAATAATGAATCGTTTTTATGCAAAGTATTGGCAGGCTACATAGAGCCTGCCAATACTTTACATACATATAAATGTTTGTGTCATTTTTAAATTGACTGTTACATTCTTCTTTTGAACTTGGTTTCCACGAAGAAGTGCAAAAAGCTTTTGCTTTATTTAGAGTTGCTTGCTGATCTGCTGCCTCTGACATAACTTGCCTGTGAGTCTCGAAGCCGTGTGAAGGAAGTAAAGCTGTAAAATGAATTGCTCTTCTTGGGATAAATAAAGATATCTGAATCTGAGAGCGGATTCTCACGGCGCTGTGCCAATACACTCGTGAAATATTCACCAAAATGACACAATATTACATTACAGTCATTTAGCAGACGCTTTTATCCAAAGTGACTTACAATTCAGATTCTATCACACCGCAGGCACTGCCACGGGAGCAAATTTGGGGTTAAGTGTCTTGCTCAAGGACACATCGACATGCGACTAGCGGAGCCGGGGATCACGCCGCCGACCTCCTGATTGAAGGACGGCCCTGCTCTCCACTTAGCCGCTCACCCACAATATCTACAACATGATGAAAGTGGGATTACATGCTACTGTAAGTGTATTCAGCAGAGAGACGATGACATATTAATAGGGATGTAACAACTAAACTAAAGACAGTTGAAGTTTCTGTTTTGATTTGTCCCCGTCACTGCTTTGAACGGTGGAGTTTGACAGCTGGGGAGCGGAGGTTAACATATGCTAAGGCAGGATGGTAATTCCCATATCAATACCGAGGCAGTGTTTACATAATATTCTAAGGGGAGTTGCAAATACTGCATGCAACTGAATATCATACACTCCATAATTTACACATTACTGGGCATTCAAACTGCTCACTTAATTAACGAGTCTTATAGTCTATAAATAAAGCATGTGAGTGAAACATACAGGCCGGGTTATAAAGTTCATCTGCCGTTCATCAAAACATTCAAACAGGCGGGGACGTGTGATTGCAACTCTTATCGTGTCATGACTGTCGGTATATCAGACTCTCGGAAACAGCTGATCTTCAGGGGATTTTGACAAGCTGTAGTGTCTATACTTAACTGAGAAGGGCGTGATGAGCTTAAATAAAACATGTCAGTCAGTCAGTCAGTCAGGGCATGAACGAAATAGTGCAGAATGTTTTCCGAGCACGGTTGGTCTCCTTCCTATCAATTAACCATCTTAGCACCGGAGCTTACCTCAGGCCTGTTAATAAAGTGTGAATGCAATGTTGCTTAAAGGCCTGGGAGAGAACGCAGAATGTTTGGTTTGAGATCGAGTGGTGAAGTAACTTGTCATTTTGTAAGTGAATGAAACTTAATGAAATGTGCTGAAAGAAAGATTATGTGTAAATGCAAATAATGTGATCGTAGAGTCCTATTTTAATGGTTACAGTGTGTTTTATACGCCTTGTAAATCATCTTATTTGTTTCAAATATTCCGTGACATCGCACCTTTGTCGACCCGCTGAAACGCCGGGCTGTCAGTGTGAGGAACGGCTGGTGGTGGTCACGGGCGGCGTGGAACAGCGTTGCACAGCTGGAGTTATGTTCAACGTAAGGCGAAGTGACAGAAATGCTAATCAAGTATCAACACTGACACCGGATTCCCATCGATGCACATCGGACTTTCAATGATTTATTAGTCAAAGTGAAAGCATGTGTCACTGTGTTGAGTGCTCGTGGGTAAACACGGCTCCCGCCAAGGTGCACCACTTAGCAGCTCTCCCCTCCTCTTCCCCTCGAGCATGAACAGCACTCTCCACGTGGGCCAGCCGATAGCGCAGTTGAAGAGTAACTTTCAAAAACAGGTAAGCCACACGCAATACATCTAAGCAAGTCACTTAAGAGTGTACTAAAGGGCTATTATAAGAGCAGAAGGTAGAGGGGGTGATGTGTGTCCCTACTTCAAATGGGTTCTTCTGCTGAGTAAGCCCTCCCGTTCCCTCCCTGTCCCCAGATCAGAGAGAGGATGGAGAGCTGCAGCAGACCCCAATTATCAGACCGTCATTCACAATCTTACATTCACCTCCTCATTCGCCGCTCACTACGGCTTTAATTTGAGTCAGGATATTCCTGCCAGAGCCTTGGGGAGAACCAGGGGTGGAGAGGTTAAAGACTCCACAGAGTCAACTGAGTTTTGGCAAAAGAACCGAGGGGACGAGTGATAAAAGAGGACGAGTTCTGCTTCCTCCCCGTCCTGGATGTTATGTGCATCATGGACAGAGGAGGGAAGTTGTCTGTTTGTTGTGTCTTCACTTTGGTGTTTCCAATTAATTCTGGATTTCTTTGCGAGTGGATCGCTGGAACAGGGCCTGGTTTGATGGATAAACAATGCTCCAGTGCATAATTTACTCGAGCACGGAAGTGAAAATGCAAGATCCATTCACTCTCACTCTCCCAGTTGTATTCTTAGCATCTACTTAAGCTGACAGCAGGGTTGTAATGAGATTATTGTGATTGAACAACAGAAACCAACTGATAATTGCACACTTTCTTTATGTCGCTCAAAAATCTGCAATATCACCTTAGGAATAACCGAGAAATATAAATGTGTGACGTTGTGTAATCGCAGCTGCTTCTTCCTATGCAATAGAGATGATCACATATAGTGATAAATATTGGAATAGCTGCTTTCTGCATAATTTATGCAGCTTAACATCTGAGAGAATGCCCGCCCCCGCCAACACATTTTATTGGCTGACTTGGAAATGAAGATGAAGTCCCTGCTGCCTAGTTTTGATGCTATAGTGGGTTTGTTCATTTTTAATAGCAAGGGGAGGAAAAATAGAATGGCTAATGGTGTTGATTATTCAGTTGGGCCGACAAGACCATGAATCATTACAGCAGTATGGACTTCCAATATCGAAGACGCTGTCCGTCTGCCAGCACACGACACACACAAACACCCATGCGTGTGCACAATTATTGATTAGGATATTTGCATTAAGCTCCTTCAGTAACTTTGTTGGTTCTTAATCACCATTAACGAGATTCCTTCTCACCATGTATGTAATTAATGCAGAGGCTTTGATTACTTCAGAAGGGAAGAGGTTGAAATTAATATTCTACTTCAGGCAAAAGGAAATTCCACAACAGCATAATTATGTATGATGAAATCCCTCCAACCATGAGGGGTGGGGTCCTATGTATGTTGTTTCTCTCCTAGACTGATTCTTTTTCCTCTTGGGGAGCAGTTATGTGAATATGTGAGCCTGCTCTCCTCTGTTACAGCTGCTGTTGCATGAGAGAAGAGCCTGGAGCAATGTATGCCTCCATGTGAAAAGTGAGGGGAGAATGCTGTGGGAGATTAATGGTACATAAACAATATAGATGGCTGTGTGAGCAAAGAACCGGTGGTTTTTTATCTTTATGCATTTCTTTCATTTTTTATTTCGTCTCAGGCAATTCTGTAAAGCATGGGCCCAGATGGAAACCTTAAAGAGATGTTAAGTATCCAGAAATATGCAACATATCTCACACTTGTACGTGTAGACCTCAACTTCAGTGATTCCACATTTCCTTAAAAATCCTGCTAGCACTTGTAAATGGTAAATGAATAGTTAATTACATTTTAGTATACAATACAATTATAATTGTATTATTAGAGACATTCTGATCACATTGGTGCAATATTTATAAAGTGTATTGTTGCACACACTATGAGTTGTGGTTTCTGGTCCATCTATTTATTTTACAGTTATAAATGTTTTACAAACAATTTCTGCAGTTTGAAAATCATTTGTTATTCATGAACAAATACTTAGTGCATTCAGTGTTATAACTCCCTATCTAAATATTGTTTGTAGATGCATTACGAATTATTTATTAATCATTCAACAAAGTATATTTGTCATCATTGTAACTTTATGAAAGTCATCCAAATAATGTTTAGAGAGGTTTAACAAACCATATGACATTAGGAGCATTTCTATTGTCTTTTAACGGCTTTCAACATGGATGGGACAGCGGCTATCAGCTAACGATGCTAAAAGCTCTAACAGGTTGGCAAAGCTAACAGTGTTTTTACTTGAGGGGGAACCGGAGGGTGAGCGCTACGCATGCACTAACGTGCCCTCAAAGAATACGCGGCCGGCCCGGTTAGGTCAACAAAGGAAGGAACAGCTCAGATAACAGCACACATAGAAAGAGAGTGACTTCATTCTCTGCTCAGGTAGACATTGCTCCACTATATCGTTCCATATCTAACAGTAGTCTGATGATACAGTCATGCTCTGAATCCCCTTTAAAGTCCAATATTCCAAACACTGTCGTTCTGGCCATGTATGAGTTCTGAACATCTTGCGTCACTGAGACATTTCTCTAGTTGTCTGGGGGCCCATCAGCAATTATTTCAGGATACAACAGGACACAGTTTCTTTAGCATCTGCACTACAAACTATCAGACTGTCACGGGCAACAAGAGGAGGTATTTGGCATTATTCAAAATGTTATCTCAAAGGACACATGAGGGTTTTTGATGGTACATTTGCACTTGAATGAAACAAAAGGGGCTTGCTGGTTGATGATTATACGGGGCCAAATCAAGATAAACACATGCCGACAGCAATAATAATTCTTCTGTCTGACCACATCCGTATCATCGAATCATAAAAACGCAATCTGATACGTGCGAGTAGAAAACAGGCTGCTGCAAAGACAAATCTCTGGCACCGCATCGCTTAGAATGACTCATTTTACCTCTTGTTTCATTTTAAGCGGGTTAGTTGCACATAATGGGCTACAAATAAGCAAATGTAATTTCATCAAGTAAGTTTATGTCACAAGATGTACATCAAAGCTTTGATATAGTGCGTATGTTCCTCTGCATTTTATCATGAAATCACCCAACACAAAGGAAAGCTGTTTTTTTCTCCAGGAGAGAATAATTTGTTGAAGAGTTTGCAGAGTGAGTGAACGTTACATGGTCTTATGAATCTTCCACAAATCAATTTGAGGCCCTCTGAGGGTTTCTAATGAAATGCAAATGTAAGCATCCCACAGGGAGTAGAACCTTTAATTAATTTGGACATGGACCACACGTTTTGGACTTGCGATTGAGGTGTAAACAGATGAGTGTTTGGCAATTTACCTCCTCTACTCAATAAAGATGTCCCCATAACACTCCCAAATAGCTGCAATATGCAAGTGAGGAAATTCACAGTGTGCCCTGATTTATTTGCTGTTATTAATGAGGCGGTGTTGAAGGAAGAGGTCTGTGGCTGCCAGCACAATATCTGACCTCTGAGAGTGCATTAAATCAAGGCATTAGGGAATGCAGTAATAAAGAGGCCAGCTAAGGCACTGAACCTGCTCCAAAACAAACAAACCACAAGTCTAGCATAGAGAATGCTGGAATCACATCCAGAGGCTTCTCTCATACAGAAGAAGCCAACATGGAAGACCACCATTATGCGTCAGTATACAACGGCAGCAGCTTTTAACCAGTCATTCTCAAACATTGTACGGTTAGTCATCGTTTAACACAAAATCTCTCTTTTTTCCTTTCTGGTGGTTCAGATTAAATAGAACTGCCCCAATAAGTCGCAGGGGAACTGCATTTTAAGGCCTTTCATCAAACTAATCTTGGTGCATCAATAGGATTTACTGAGGTTGTTCTGAGACAATACGGTGCTTTGAGCTAAACATCATCATTGACGACACTACAATGACAATGCTAACATGCTGATGGCTATGTCCACCATCTCAATTTAGCGCGTTAGACACATTTACTATTAGCACTAAACACAAAATACAGCTGAAGTTAATGGGAATGTCATTCGATTTGCAGGTATTCGGTGACTCCTCTGGTTGCAAAAAGAAGTCTGGTTGTATAGACGTCTATCAGAAAATGACTTCTTCTCACTTGATTTATTACCTCAGTAAACATGAGTTCATGGTCTCAATCTCTAGTTTCAAGTCTTTTTCATGATGTTCATTTATTAAATGATGGACCCATTTAGAGTAAAATAGACCATAAAGCAGGGTATGTTTTAGGGCGTGGCCACCTTGTGATCGACAGGTCGCCACCATGGTGGCCTAGGAGTTGTCCATGTTTGTGTCTTACAACGTTAACCCTTTCACTGTGAAAGTGTGTGATAGTACAATGCAACACTTTTGGTACTGTCTGCTATGTCTTATTCAGCGTTCGGTTATACTTATGGCCACAGTGTCAAGGTGCCTTGGCCCAAAAACCAAGATGGTGACAGGCAAAATGCCAAACACAAGGCTTCAAAACAGCTTCTACAAACCAATGGGTGATGTCACGGTGCCTATGCCTGACAAATGTATCAAACACTTTCTCATATTGTTGTCACATTAGTGTAAAGGCAGCAGTTTCAAACAGCAGGTATGAGCACTGCTTCAGTTGTAAAATCTTAAGGGCTATGTGGGAACAATATGTTCTACAACAAGTTGGACTGTTGCTTGTTCAAACAATGAATATGAAACCGAGCCATCGTGCAGAGCATGTAATTAGTGTATTGACGAGGCGGACGCGGAGATGGCGCTCCGCAAAACCTAGAAAAGGACCGTGTTCACTGAGATCCAAAAAGCATTGGTGTTCATGCCAACCGTATAACATTATTATGGTCAATATGCCACAGTCTGAAATGTTTTTATTTGGAAGCAGAGGCAGCAGTCTCTCAGAGGTCAGATTGACAACAATCATAGTTAACAATAACAAGAAAGTTTTTTTTAAAATATAACAGAGATCCAAACATCTGACCAAACCTGGCAACCCTGTTAAGTTAACGGTTTTTTTTTAACGTTAACGTAATTTCTACACATATTTCCTTAAAAATCTCAAAAATGCCTTAAAAATAATGTTTCAGTCCGTCAAGACTTCACAGTGATGTCGTGTTAATTTAGTCACATGCCAACAGTGTGCAACGGCAGCCATCTGTTCCACAACTTGTATTGTGAGCAGTGAGCAACCTCATTCACTTCCCCAGAGCTGTCACTATACGCAAGCAACAGCGTGTAGATGCAGCCTCCACAGAGCCAAGCGGCCTCTTGACTCCTACCCATATCTACTTGTTAACTCACAATGTTTGCACAAGCCTTTACACTTTTATTGACTCATAAACTCTGCCAATGCTCATATATACGTATATGCTCAGAATGATTGAGTTTATAGGCTTCCGTAATCATCGGACCTAATGCAAGAATATCTTTGTAATCTGTCTTTGTAAACTTTCCACAAAGAGTTTCAATCAACTTTGCAAGAAAATGGTGAGAGGCTAGTTTTGCATCACGTTAATGAAGATAACAGCAAACTCTTCTTTTCTGTAAAAACAATGCTTTTTATTCCCGAAACTTCTTCCAGTCACAGGTGTTCTACCACATAAAGTTGGTGGTGAGGGATCATTTCCTGTATAATATGTTCACAGCTCTAAGACCTGACATTCTTTTTTTTGTAAATGCATCAAAACCGCGGGAGGCTGCATGATTACATTCATTTTCACTGCATGATTTCTGTGCCTACTTTCAAAAATTGACAGGACGTGCAGTGGACATTGTTGTGCCTTTCAGATTTTGAGCTTTCACAAGTCAAGAAAAATGACTGGAAAGAAAAAGCAATGAAGTGATGGAGAAAAAGAGCTACGTCAAACTCTGCGGGTTAGCACTTATCCAGGGCAGGGGGCATGGTCTCTGATGTCGGAATAATGTGCCACCGCTCCGTGACGTTCCCGTGTATGTAAGAGTGGCAAGAATTAAAGAAAATATACATTTCTTTCTTAACATTATTTTGGCTTTATGAAAAAATGCAAGACTAAATATGTTTTTAAAAGAAAACATTTGCTGAATTGCTGGAGAGCAATTAGAGTAGATGGGTTTGGAAGTAGATGACTGTTTAAGGCGGCGGTGGTTCTCAATTCAAGCCCTCTGGACCTAAATTTGAACATGTAATCAGGAAGTGGTTTACACCTGGGACGCCAGGTGAAGGCAATTACCTGCAATCAACTACCTGGCAGGATATAAGCGGTGTTCGTTTTGCTCAAGACCAGAGTAGCGAATGGTTGTGAATTAAAATGAGTGGTGTTACAAGGTGTTTAAGAATGCCTTATCTTCATATTTTGAGTGTTTTTCGAGGAATACAAGAGGAGTAAGAAAGTAGAATCTGTGCGAAACATCCTATGAAACACTTCAAGTGAGAGTCTCTAACAATCATGGCTATGCTATGTATGAGACATTCATACAAACACTAAAATATCCTAAAATGTACGTTTTGAAATAAGCAGCAGCCATCGTGCCAGTTTGTGACAATCCATCTTTTCAGATGAGACAATACACCAGGACCATGAAATAACCTGAAGAAACATATGCACATTACAACCGAGGCAAATTACACTGTATATTATTAAACTCAAGGTGTGAAATTCCTTCCTCTGGCATTGCTCCGTTGCTTAACTAATTATCATGGCACATTAATTTTCTAAACCCTGAAGCCTTTGTTGAGTTTACCCAATGTGCAGCGCGTACGTGTTTATTCCTGTAAAAACGAAATGTATTACAAAACAAATTTAAGAGAAACCAATTCGCTCTGAGCCGGGACAACAGAGCCAGCAGCTTCTGGGACGCCTTCATTTGTACTCTGCAGATTGTATCAGAAATTTGGAAAATGTTAATTGGAGACAATGTGTTAAGAGGCAGATATGGTCTGACATGTGGCCAACATAATAGTATTAAGGGTGAATTCATTACTGCAATATGCTGAGATTGAAAACAGAACGCCGTCCTCAATCCATAGAAATACATAATAGATGATGAAGATAGCAGTGAATGCTAAACATTTAGTTGGACAAATATGTCGGAGTGCCCTTCAGCTGACACATTTTGATGAAAAGACACTGGTTGCCCCCCATCCCAACAGTGGACATGTTGACAAAATCCTCATTTATTCCAGATCCCCAGCCTGGCGAGCACAGCCCCAGCATGACGCTGATTAGAAAGCTTGTACGAAATAAGCTGGAGAGCCCCATTTCACCACAAACCTATATTCATTTAGTTCTGCAGATTTATACATCCAGCTATCTAGGCACGAAAATCCAGCATGACATGGGAGTGTATTCTGCCCTTTCCAAAAGAAGGTTAATCGCTCTTTCTTTCATGAAGAAAACCTCAATCTTCCAGTGACCAGCATGTCTCATATGATGCAGCGGCTGAAGCAATAAATTGAATTAAATAAACCCATTAGTTACAGCAGCTACCTTCTCACCTCGGCCCAGATACACTTTCATGGTGAGTTGGTCCTTTTATGGAGACCAGAGGACACCGCTTAAGACTGTGATGGCAAAGTGACCTTGAGTCAAAAGACAGACGGTACGTCCTTGTTCATTACTCAAATCAATTAAGACAGCCTGCCTGCTGCACAGCACAGCCCCGGTCTCTTCTGCAGGTGTTTAAGAGTAAACGTATTCTCATTCAAAAATCAATTCATACTTAGGATTCTGCCTCCTCCTGTCTTGTAGACATGAAACACACCAGAGGTCGATTAGAGTAGGGAGCGACTGTTGGGAGATTCTCCATGGGCGTACTTTAAATGCATGGAATGAGCAACCAAGCTTAGTTCAAACACCTTGTGAAAAAAAGGCCCAGTAAGAAGTCAAGGATCCTAATCCTGCAACAGCCTCAAAGCAGTTGGTATGTTTTTACAGTTGTGTCCCCGACAGACTCCTTTTTTAAATGAACCGCATACTGAAGTTTAGATTGTTTTTATGTCTATAATGATGTGTTTCATGCTGGCATGTCTCATATATTTATATTCGAACAGCCCTGCCAAACCTATTAAGTGGTGGATTACATTTGCTTTTGGTATATCGAACATGTTTCAAATGAATCCATAGGAAGTTTAGATCGCCGATGGTAAAAATAAACACCCAAAACGGGACTTTCCCCCTCGAAACTGCTGCACGTGAACTGTGTGAACCAAGTACTTTTGTTGCCTAAACATAATGGAGTACTTTTGTGGCATTTTTTTTCAAACTATGACCGTAAACATGTTTCCCCCGAAACATAATCTAGACATTTATCCTGCATGAACATTGAGGAAACAGGTATTACTGGAAGACAAAATACATCTGATTCCAGCAATATATTAAACAAATGTTATTTTGATAAATGTGTTTTGTGAATGTTGGTATTACAGAATCAAGAGGATGTGAAGGCAAGTTTATTTGTATAGCACATAGGTAATTCAAAGTGCTTCACATAAAACCATTAAAAACATCAAAACATAAGGCAAACATGAAGGCAAACTAAACTCTCCGCAGTAGCCCTGGGGCAGCGCTAACTCTGTATTATGTGCACTATTTCATCTAAAAGTGTGAGTAATGTTTTCTCTTTGACTGAATCACTATTCATTGCTGATTTTATTGTGTGTGGTTGTGTTGCGCATTATGCATTGGAGACAATATGTCACACATGTGGGAGGACCCACAAGGGAAGAGTTGGCTTGGTGGTCTCATGGTTGATTGCCGGTAACAATCTTTATTAGAAAGGCAGAACACGTCAACTTGCTGCTAAATCTCTAATGCCAATAATCCAAACTATCCAGGAGAAACAATCACTTCCTGAAACGGCTATTAGCAATTAGCATAATCCCTAATAGCTTTCTTTTGCGTTTCATTGTCCTAATCCACGTCCCACGGGAGTTTGGCAATGCCACAGCTTGTGTTGAAGACTTCTAACAGACCAGAAGCATTGCCGGTGGAGGAGACGTCAGCAATATGTGTCATCACAGAGTCATGGTCTCAGGATTTCACTGAACCCAAGCGCCTGCCAATCCAGCATCTTCGCTGTATGTATGTATGTATGAAGTGTGTTGAGTGTAGTGTACACATCTGATACTCGGCTCATACATTGTTTCACACTGTGCTAAAATTATTCAAACGGAATACCCCATGGTGATTTGTGGGAAAGAAAGCGCATGAATAAGTAAACAACATAAAGCGATGAGAAGCTTCAAAGGCGATGGGACAATCACAGCAAACAAGATCCTTGAAGCCAATGACTGTGTTTGTCTTTGTTTGTGACAGTGACTCAGGGGTGTAAACAGAGGAATTAGCTCACACCTCCGGAGTCTCGACACATCACACAGCCATAATTGAATTAAGTCTGTCAGGTTGTTGCTGAACTGTAGATGCTACAAACACAAACGAGATGCATTTGGCCACAAAGATCACCTCCTGTAAATGCTCCTAACTTTTTTTTAATTTCATCAACAAAAAAATGGTAATTGCAGACAAAATGAGAATCCTGAAAAATGAGCTGAAGTGGCATCTATGTTTAGCAGCCAGCGTTAGATGCTAATTTCTGTGCTTTCTCATTATGGACAAGGCTTTCTTGATGGAAGAAAGCCATATTGCTGCATATTTATACAGCATAATGGTCATATGATAATGCTGCCTATTCTAGTGGGAGAAGCCAACATTTCCACCACCACCCCCTACCCCCCCACCCACCCATCCCTCAGCATAACACACCTATCAGCTCATGGACACACGTTTGAAAAACACTCCCAGCAGTCCCTGTATGTTGGCTCCATGACCATTTCTCTTTGACTGAACACATGCATCAGCTTGTGTCATGAGACCACATCCCTCGCAGCCAATAAGGAACACGAGCAGCGCAAGTGCTCCAGGAGATGTGGAAGGAAAATTGGAATCTTGACAATTGTGATTGACATCCGTATTTGTCCCAAGGTAGTCTTATTTGCCGAGATTTAAAGACGTCTGTAAACCAGCATTCTGCCGAAACAGAGTTGATTGTTCCTTCAGACTCAAAGCACATCAATTCTGTTGCATGCAAATAATCATTTGGAAGAGATGAATCCCTTTGAGCATAAAATGACTTTCAGCTGAGCTTATAGTTTTATTTTGGGTCTGAAATAAATAATTCAACAACCTATGTCTTTCATTTTTAGACAATCTGTCCATGTCGTGCAACAAAAACACAAGCCTAAGTCCTCCCTCCGATCACTGCGACAACGGAGGAGAAGGCTGCTCTGAATTTGATCCGCCTCTCTTGATGGACACAAAAATAAAGTGGATATGAGCCTTGATGGTGAACCATAACCCTAGGCCACTTCATAGCAATGGAAGGGGGGAAAGAAACTGTGAATTAAATTCCAACCATCAGTAAAATAGACTTCCACTTGAAAGCATCGGAGTGTAGCTCCAGCAGCACAGGAGAAAGAGATGAATGGCTGCATGAGAAAGGCACATGAATTCTGAACAGGACCAAAGGCAGGATGAAATTGGCTATACCCATTATCTTCGAAAGAGGTATTTTTTTTCTTCTCTCCATATGCAAAAAAGGATGGAGCCGTATTACTACTTCCATAATTTCCATGTTACAATACAGATCGCTACAATAAGATCAAACCAATTTGTAATCCCGGGATGGAATGAAAGAAGGGAATGTCTATTCAGCCAAAACAAAACCAACGAAGGGAAAAACCTCCTGAAAGGTAATTCAGCACTGTGCTCTGTTGATCTGCCGTATTAGGGCATAGGACACAAAGAAATATAAAACCTGGAGAATAGTGTTGTATTAGCTGGACTAATTTGTGCTGAAGCTTCGCGGGTGTACATTCATACTGCACGTGTCTGCAAAACGTTAATGATTGAAGTTATTGGTTTTCTTCCATTATCCACTCGTGACAACTATACAACACGATTTGGCCTCGGTTAGATATTGGAAAAGGCAACACTATTTTTCGCTATATTTACAAGGTAAATGCTCTCGTATGCTTGCTTCAAGTTAAATGAGAATATTGACAGAACTCTCGTGTCTTTACACCCGGGCCAAACTGACACAGAACGGATTGCAGCTGCTGATAGCACCAGGATTTGCACATCATTTGTGTCTTAAGGTCTGATTCACATATTTTTCCCCATTCAAATCTCACTGTAGAAATAATGCATCTTTTCTTATATTAGTTTTACAGATTAAAACAACGAGGCAGATTGTATTACCCTTGGACAGAGACAGGATGTCTCCCTCCATTTCCAGTCTTTGTGCTAAGCTAAGCTAATCAACTGCTGGCAGTAGCTTTACGTCTTATTACCTCATGGACCCGATCTTGTCCTCTGTGTAAAATATGTAGTTTAACCTCTGATTGAACAGGCTCTAACTCCACCATCACCCTTCACAATTAGCTGCATGTTGGATAGTCACTGAGGAGTTTATCAACAATAAGAAATCACTTCTCAACTCATGGAGAGATGACTTTGTGATATTGTTGATTCAACAGGGTGGACAGGAGCAACACGTTCGCCGTTTAGATTTATATGGCACTGTATGTGTGGTAAAGCAGGCTGTGGGATAAAAGGAGCGATTTTCTTGTGCTATGCTGCGTCTAAAGAGATCCTCAAACAAGAAATAAACATGATTGCTGCTGTGGTAACTTGAACCTCAGAGCTCCATGATGCCGGCGAGTTTAATCAAGCGGAAAGAAGGTGGGCAATAAGACTGTACTGAAGCGGTCCATTCTCCTGACAGCGCAGGGGTATGCTGCTAATTAAAAAGTTTAATTCCACAACGGCAGCACGGGCATCGGAGCACTCAGGAGGTGCGTCCTTGTGAGTCTTGGCGCCGTCTTATCAGGCGTAGGCAGATTCTTCCATGTTGCTGGGGAAGGCGCGGGACAGCGAGGCACTGCAGCAGCACGAAGGCCCAGCTGGAGGGGATGGCATCCTGCCTACTTGGGGATCTGGCCCACCTTGTTCTCTCTCAGAGTGGATTCACAGGCTCCCAGTCAGGTGGCAAGAGTCGGGGGCTAAGCTGCCCACGGAGCAGCTGAGAGAGGGGAAAGCGGGGCTAAACAAGGGATAAACGCAGGATTTCGACTTTCTGCTGCTGGGCTCGGCAGTGGATCCATGTCTCCATTACACGTTTCCTGTCACCGGGTCCTTTTCTTATGACCGGAGGTTGAAGGTACACTAAAGCCTGCGCTGCAGTACACACTGTTCCCTGTTCCTTCAAAGGTCCCTCAGCAGCTGAATCAGACGGGATACAGTGACAACGCTTCCTTGAATAGAATGTCATTTTTTTTTTAGAGAGAGAGATATGGGGGGGGGGGGGGGGAGTTTCTTTGCTAAGGTGAGGTGAAGAGAATGCACTCTATTGTAGGACATCGCTGGAGGTAAACGTTTCCTGGATCTGTTGATTAGAGCATATTACAACTCTCACAATGAGAAAATTCCTTGGAAGTGGCAAGGCTAATTCTCTGGCATGGTTTTTGAAAGGCTACCGAGCATCAAGAAAAGATAGATAAAAAAAAGTCTGCAACAAAAGTAAGAGTTTCAGAGTATGCTGGAATAAAAACAATATCTACTGGGACTAATCAACGCAGAGCTGGAAGCTACTGCTGACTCGTTTCTCAGCACAGGGACGCAGCCCGGAAAGGAACACCGCTCTCAAGATTTATAGGCACATCCCCTCAGCTTTTATTACATAGGGGGTTAAAGTGTCATTTTAATAACACAGAGATATTAGAGCTTGCAAGCCTCAGTAAAACTTTGGCTCTGCTTTGCAGTTATCTGATTTATTTTACATTGCAGAGGAGACCAAGGATACACAGGAAACGGTGTGAACACGCAGGTCGTTGCAGTGAATTTCTAACATGTTGACCAGGTGTATCTATTTAAAGTGACTGTATCAATCTTCATAGTGCATTGTGGCCGGTAAATCAAGTGTTGGGGTTTTAGAGCAGCGCGATGACGGTCATGAAACTTCTACAAAGGGAAGTTGTTTAGATTATGACCTACTGTTGCTTTGTCACTTCCTCCCTAAAATGTGTTTTTAATTTACTGCTTCCAAGTGCCGACTGTGCTTTTGATAAATGATGTATTCCCCCTCATAAATAGGTGAGCTTGGTGATAAATCCTTTTACACTGAGTCAAATCCATAGAGACTGTTGTGAAACTCTGTTACAGCAGGTGGCAGCTATAGTGTTAGCAGCAGGCTGACGGAGCGATAAGTTATTTAGGATGGCTATTTGTGGTTTGATATACAGGACCTACACTCCTGTTACAGAGAGGGACACATGTTTCTTCATACATGGCGGTGTTTGTCTTTTCTTCTGGCTGCTGTTACCTCAGAGTTCATGCCCTTAGTGGCCGTTATTTGATGAAGTACTTTGTATAAATCAGTTTTATCTCCTGTTATGTCTTATACTGGGACACTTTATGAGAGAAGTATAATGTATGGCTTTTGGACGATTATTGGGACAGGAAGTGAGTGTAAAGATATTAACAGGCTTGTTCTTATACACATTAAATGGATTGACAACTCATTTTACTTCATTGTATATGTTTAACTCAATCCAGGGGATTTGAAAAGGCTTGTTAAGGACCAAAATGTGTTAAGGGTGTGTGTATCTGGCTCTCTCAGAGTATTTAACGTGTAATTAACGACATGATCCACAATCTGATACACAAATGTGATTCAAAGCTGATCCAACAAGATTCTAAAAGGTCATTTTTCCCATCGGTGCCTTACAGTATAACATTATTGCGTCACATTTTAGTTGGGATTCCAGACAGTGTTGCATAAACACACACAGGAAGAACAAGGCCACAGAGAGTTATTTGAAATGTTAAGATCTCTGTTTCACAGGCGTATTGATTTGTGATACATTTCACACAGAATTTGGGATCTATGGTTCTGTGTGGATGTAGCTGTGTGTCTGACTCTTGTATTGATTTTTTGATAAGTATCAGTTCAACTTTTTGCACCTCTGGCAGATATAGATGAAGCCTAAAGTTAGAGTACCAAAACACACACTTTTCACTAACTTCAATCTCAGTTTTTGCTCATAAATTACAAAGATATTTGAGGACAAATTCATGCTTCAACATACATCGTTACTTAATTCGATATTTATAGCACACTTCCATTGTTACACAGCATATTCCTCAACACAATTGCTGCATACCAGGTTCTTTGAGTGTGAAGAAAGCCATTCTTACTCCTTGTGAAGAGACTGATGTAACTGCTCCCACGTTGCTGACTGTCCAGTTCACACATCAATGCAGAGCAGAATTCCATTGAGCCTCAATAGATGAGAAAGCTCACTCCTCCTCCTCCTGAATTATTTGATCCGGTCAAACACTTTTCAACAGAAATTAATATAAATCGGACAATTGGACACATTTCAGACAGGTTTTATATTTAACAATGTGGTACATGCCACTTATAATCTGCAAGTTATTAAAGGAGCTATATGTAACACTGACAGCTAGCGATTAAAATGGGTATTGCAGTAAAAATATTGGAGAATGTTGTCCAACAACCCCCTCCCCCGCTGGAAGCTCACGCGGGTTGCCAGGTTGAGGAGATTGAACCTACACGAGTGAAAGACGAGTGCAACATTATGCGTTTCTGGGTCAAATATCAATGAAAAGCATGTCTTGAGATAAACCTAATAATAACACAAACCATATGCTAACTTTCAAACAGTGTATGGCAGATCATACATTATTTGTTGTTAGGCCACAAGGACTAACGTTATTTAGGCTAGCTGGCTAATGTTAGCTACATTGTTTCACTTAAATGTCTGGCGAATTTTGAAGACAATCATATATACATCGTATCATATATATATATATATATATATATATATATATATATATATATATATACATCAATATCTTACATATTGGTCCTTTTAACTCCACTACTACTTTAGTAAAATGTGTATTTTCCTATTTTGGAATATAATAGTTTTACGATTTTAAAATCAGAATAATAACTGTTCTGTCATCAAGATTCCATTGTAATTGATCATACATGTTTATCTACCTGCCGCAGATAATTATGGCAAACTTATTCAAACAGCTGTTACAATTTGTATTTATTTTATTTTGGCTTCTTGCTTTGGCAGTTGCTCCTTTTCAAACCCTTTTTGCTAGCACTAATATAAACACTATTTGTTTGGCATTTTGCAAAAATGCTGAAAATACCAAGCAGTCAACCTCCCTAATAAGCCCTCATTAAGCCGGTCCCCAACTAGTGTGGATTCCTGCTGAGAATGCTCATGAATCTTTATGTATGATCGATAATCAATGACATTCTTTAGCACAATTTATGAGGCACATTATCCTTCCACTAAGCATGTTGAATACTGGCACAGAGCTGGAGTAACATTTGCCATATTGGTCATCATGCATCAAACGTTTGCTAATCCAGGATGGGCGTTTTTTCACCAGGTTGGGGCATGCTCAAGAGAACAGATAAGTTAAATCCTCGCGGCGGTGGCTCATCCTCTTTACTCAGAAATAGAAGCAACATCAGAAGCGCCAATTGGCTGATGAAAGTCCTGTGTGTACGGTAATGATGGCACTACATTGCTAATTGCTTGTTCAAGTAAGCCCAAATCACACTGGAGAAACTGTCCAAGAGTGATAAAAACAGGAAAGCTGCACGAATCACCAATCTGGGCCCGTCTATGGAGGCTCATACTGGGCCCACACTAAACTTGGAATCCTGATGTGAATATTATATACATATGTGCTGGATTTGTGCAGACATTTTTAAATACATGGAAGTCTGTGTTCATACAGAAGGCTAGAACCTTCTCTGTGCCACATATAAGAAATACTTTACAGATTTAAATTAAGAGGTTACTTGAGTTACTTTTGCTCCTGTTGCTAAATCCCCGCCAGCTGCAAAGGAGTGAGTTATGGGACAGTTTTATAGAATGTACTACCACAAAACTTTAAAATCAACATTGTGCTTTTTTTAAGCAACATTGTGTGCAAATGAAGTCATGTAAACTTAAAATAGAGGTGCTCAATACAAAATCCAGAGCATTTCTGCCTCTACAAGGCTCTCAACATGGCGACGGCTCGCTGCTAACGCTGCTAACTGTGTTAACAGTGCTGACAGAGCTAACGGTGTTTACCTGAGAGGGAACCGGAAGGTGGGCTCTATTGTTCTGCGATGAGGACGTCGGTTGGGGCGGCGTTATCATCTGTAACCGCCGTATGAGTGCAGTGCAGAGCGGCGGCCTAGACCTCTCATATTCATGTTTTCAAACCTTTTAATTACATGTTCAACTGTTTAATACAAGTAACACAGCCCACCATAAAACTGTGATGTATTCTGCTGTAATTTACTGTGCATTCTCTCACACAATAACAACACCGATTCTAACCTTCCAGAAAATGTTTCAGTTGCAGGCCAACTGCCTTTTTTCAATTCAATGTTTCTTTTTCGAACAGGTTGATATTTGATAAAGGGCAGTTATTAGTATTTCTCCTCTATACAGCATACTTACAGCATTTATACATTATACATTGCTTCTGCCTGTATTTACTCCAGCGAGAGCGTGGCGGTTTCTTTAACTCCCAACACAGCGGCTGTGGAATAAGAGGGGGTGAGCACTGCTGCCTACATGAAGGAGCTCAAAATTCCTTTTCTTTTCTTCGACTGTCACTGACGTCGTCTGACCATTTCGGACATTTGCCAGGATAATCCCAAGATTCAGCTGAAAACTGGCACAAACGCATGTTTACAGTCCGTTTACTGTTTTACAGTCTCATTCAAGTGGACCACACCGTAACCTCCACTCACCCAAACAATACTTTCAGTGGCAAAGGCTCCAGGCATGGCTGAACGTATCCACACTGTATATTTTCACTTCATGGCTTCAAGTTTCTTTAATTCACAGCACAAAACTCAATGGAGCTTTTCTTCACTCTGCCATCTCTCCTCCGGAGCACACAGTCATAAAGTAACACACACACAAAGTATAACAACACAGACACACAAAAGATCACTAAACCTGAATATGAGAAAGGATAAATATCACCAGTCAACACAAGCTCACTGCAATAACACAGAGACAATCGTTGGATTCATTGTGCTGAGAACCGACCGAACGAGCGTCTGAGTACATGTAAGCGCTTACAAGATGCCTTTGGGTTGCATTCCCCGCCGTCTATCATATCCATCAAAATGTAGAGCAGGTGTTACTGTGACAGGCCCAAATTTATGAATCACATTTTACGAGATTACTGGTCTCGTTCAACTACACCAATGTCAAATGGCTGCAAACATCTGTAACTGATCATAATTTCACTTCCATTAAGTCCACATTAGCCCGAGCATCACAGACAGAGAAGAGAAATGCAGTGTAATGCATCATTTAGAAGCAAACAAACAAACGTGGTCTGAATGAATTTTTATATCAGTGTCTGGTATCTGAAAAAATAAAATGTCTCAACTCGTGATTTCTTTTTCAAAACCATTTAACCATCAACTTTGACAGCGGCCAATGTGTTTCTCTCCCTCCTGAATGCATCATTCTGAGGTGAGCGGCCCCTCACAGGACAATAGATGTAAAATAAAGGCTGCTTTAGGGGTTTATTTTGCTCAGGGGTCCTTAAACACACTTATTATTATTCATGTAAGCATGTCATCCTCCTGTCTAATGAGCCTTTCACCGTGAGTGTAATGAAACAGCTTGCATTAACACAGGCAAAATGAGCAGCCGAGAGCTCCCTTGTCTATGCAGCAAGATGAAAGCAGATGCTCCGCAAACCCAAACACCAGCGTATAACAGACACACGGAGAAACATGAGGGGACTTTGAGTCAGCGTCGTTCTCATCAGCTCATTGACTCCATTAGAGGAATCTTGAAAAGCCCGTGGTTAAACATCGAGAGAACCACGCCGAACTGAGCCATGACCAACTGACCATGAATGAACCCTCAAATTGATTTGTGTTCTTTCTCCCATAAACATGGCGACGATGAACAGGTTCTTCTCCGGCTAAATACACCTGGACTCAACGTGAATGTCAACAATCACACACGGGAAAGGTGGTGATAACAGATTCAAACCTTTTTAAGCAACCAGCTGCAAAGCAGAAACTAAAAGGTTTTGTTAGATAATACAGCATTTATTGCATGATTATTATGCCATTTGGTCAGGTAATTGAAGGGTTTGAATGTTCTGTTGAGAAGAAGATGAGAATACTGGCTGACTTGTAAGATCAAAACAGAGTACTGCCAGGGGTAACATACTTATATCCAAAATAAATAAAAAACACTCCTGTAAAATAACAATTTCTCTCTGTTTTACAGTAATATGTGAGCATGACTGTGCATGTGTGAGTGTGTATAACAGTGTAAGGGAATCTAAACCTGAAGAATAATTACCTAAAATAATAAGACAATTTCTCAAAAAATGAAATTCAATATTTAAAATGAACATGATGCTTATCTCAGTGTGTATTTCATATTTACCTCTATTTGTTCGAAATACAAATTTTAACATGTAAAAGAGAATGTGATTTTGATTCAGAGATTAACAACTTAAAGGTCAGATATTTAAAAAATAAATAAAAAACACTTGAAACAATACACTGACACTTGTGTGTGTGTGTGTTTGGGTGCATGACACTACGTGTGTGTGTGAAATATATCGAGGTAACTGTGTTCAAGGTCTAAACTTAACAGACCTGATCAGGATATTCTCATTAAATAAAATACACCTTGTGGTTCAGAAAGGAGGTCAAACTGAATGCAGTTGTATGCTCTCAGACTCTTAACACAATATTACAGAATTCACTTTCTTCAGTTAGCCACAGTCTCTTAAAGGACCAAAGTTTTCCCAATTTCGACAAATAAATGTGATTTACTGAACACTTTCCAAAACTGCTGTCGTTCATTCACTAGATGCTAAATAAGAGATTAAACTTGCTGGAGAGAGGTAAACAGCACACCACATTTAATCTACACTGAACAAAAAAAACAACGGGTTGAGTTCATTTTAATCAGAGCCAAAAAATAGCTTTTAATAATGCAATAGCTGAAAGTATACGTGAGTGAAAAGTTGGCATTATCACAACTTATTAAGTTTGACGAACATGTAGGCATAAATCACGGTGATTGATTACCCATCAATCTGAGCAAATTGATTTTCTTACCACCAAGAAAAGCATGAAGACCTGTGAGTATGTGAAGCTACACACACATGCAGTTAGAAATACACCAGCACACAGGCACTCTTTGGAAAATGGTCAACAGCAGCTTTAAGTGTGTACATCAAAGCACTACATGGGGCTAAATATGAAGGAACTCACCGGTACCAGTCCAGCCCCTTCTCGTAGTTCCTGTCAAAGAAATGAGGCTCATTTCCAACGGCTCTGACGTCCGGGTGCACCCTGAGAGCCTCCAGCAGGGCTCTGGTCCCCCCTTTCTTCACCCCGATGATAATGGCTTGGGGAAGTTTCTTCTCTCCGTAATCCATGGTGCAGTTCACCCTGAGTTCGCTGTCCGTGGTGCTGAAATCCTGGTGCTCCTTATCCAGCGCGCTGGTGTGATACGCCGCCGCCGATTTAGTTGGAGACGCCTGAGTCCTAATCCACTCCACTGTCCTTTGTTCGGCCTCAGCATGATCCTTCACGGTGGAAACCGCGGTGGGTCTCTCCGCCTCGGTGAATTCTGTGATGCCCTGGGAAGCAGAGTAAAGTTTCTCCCTCAATGTCACAAAAGTTGTCTCCTCCGTCACCAGCCTCCCTTGATACGCGTAGTTCTCTTGCAGGGGGAACTGCAGCGAGTTGTAGCAGCTCATCAAGCTATAGAACAAGTAGGTGACAGAGAGGGAGAGGGTGAACATGAATAAGATTTTCCGGGGCACTTTAGAGGTGAAAACCGAAGTGCTGGACCAAAATGCCATCTCTGATAGCAGTGATCCTCTCAAAGAAGTGGCCAGACATGTTTCCACCCCGAGTCTTGCATGGAACAAAATCAACAGCAATAATCAGTCACTATCAGCGCTGCTCCAGCTAAAAAAAAGCGTGAAGCTGGAACAAACCAACCCCGTCCAACCAAATCGCATATTTATAAGGATAGCGTAGAAATAGATCGTTAAAATTCCGGAAGAATATCGCGTCCCTTTTCTTGAGTATCGATTTCTTATTCCAAGGCTGACAGACAATGTCACAATTTATTGGACTGAACTTGCAGATTTGAGAGGCTGGAGGTCTGGCGCTCTTCCAAATGAGCACCCTGGCTTCAACAGGACAGAATGTGATGGACCGAATCCTGGCATTGTGAAACAAGGGGGGAAGAAAATAAACAGAAATGAACAGCAGAGTGTTTAAAGTCGGCTTCTTCTCATCAGCCGCTCAGCCCGAAGTCCAGTCTGCGATACAAGAGTATATTCACATCCATCCAGACACGCTTAAATCCACTGTATCTCTCCAACACGGGGGCGATCCTTTCTCTATTCTCTTACTTTGTGCAGCACAAAGTCCGCAGCCTTTGCACAAAAGCATCCACTCATCACTGACTACCACGCTGCTGCTCGCCGTCCTTGCGCCTTCTCAGATTGGTAGAATCCAACGGTGTGCGCGTCGGCTGAGTGAGCTCATCTGAACTGAAGCACCGTAGAGCCACACGGCACAACTAGTGTGTACACCCACTTTGTCTATCCGTGCACAAGTAGGGCTATAAAACGTCAGATTCCCTCATCGGAAACAGTTGCGTGGAAATCTGCTGCCCCTCATTCATGTGACTGCTTGCAGAGATAGGAATTACGTGCCGGGATGTATGAAGGCTTATTACGTTAGGAATTGTCTCTTAAAGTTCACTATAAAACTCCATCTCAGGATGTTTTGATAGAGATTATATTTTACAGAAAGCTCATGTCTGCACCCTGCTGGTTTTCTGCGGAGCGAGGCAAAATTTAATTTACAAAGAAATACAGAAGAAAAAAAACAACTTTATTCGGATCAATATGAAAGCAGCTTATATGAACCAGGATGGGTAATGAGGATCACTGTGTTTAGAATTAAAGCGATGAGTCATGGGGGGGGGGGTTCTCCTCTATTATGTCTAAATGCACAATCCTGTGTTCTGTGGTATACTGAGGATGGGGGGGGGGTGCTTAGGCGCATTATACACTGAATTTATTATACGTGGGTGCAGGCTATAATTACTGGTGAGAACATTCACTAGACCTTAACTTGTACACTTTGTTGCCGCGATATGAGGATTTAAAATTGCATGCCACTGAAATGTCTCCCTGTATTAGAGAATCTCATTCATCACACACCTCCAACACACCAGGAGAGCCAGTGTCACACTCGGCACTGGCTCTCTGATAATTTGTAATGCATCTCAGAACAGCACGTTGTATTTTAAGTTCAGAAATATTGATATGGATGTTTTGCCCGACCAAATTTGTCTCTTCTAAATGTCTGCAGCCGGCTCGGCATGCAAACCAGGGGTGACACAAAGTCATTTCATCATGGAGCGTTGCAGCATTACTGAAGGACGACTCGTTTGCATTCAGCCAGTGCATTTCCACCGAATCAGAAAATCTATGACATCCAATGCGAGCTACCAGTACAGAGAGAAAACCCATCTTCTCATCTCATGTATGTAGTCAAGATGTTTGAACCCAATGGAGATGTAGCAGGTGCTATCTAAACTTAAAGCTGCTATCGATATTTTTATGACGATGTGAAAACAACATGTCAATGTGAAAGGGGCAATTCATAGTGAGAATTATCACTCCTACTGCAGCTGTCTCTGGCATTACAGAGCTTTATAGTGAGTTTCAGCTCATTGTTTAGCTTTCCAGCCCGCAACTTTACTGTGTTGGTTCACTCAAATTAGTGTTATAGCGTCGTTTTCTGATGCAGCAGCAAAACGGCTCCAAAAGACAACTGTATACCCGCTCAGCACCACACGGCAAACAGACACAATCAGCGACTAACTGGTGGACATGTTGGAGCATTTAGCAGGCAAATAGACAGATATTGTCCTCAGGAGTTGGTAGAGACCAAAAACAGAGCTAAAAGAGAAGATCAGACGCTCATCGGGTGGCTGGAAACACGACTCTAATTGAGTGAAAATGTTGCTCCATAACTGTCTGATGTGTAAATAAGCAACTAACAAGTTTGCAATTTCAACTAAAAAAGGTAAAAATAAATTCTGACTTTTTTTTTCATGCATTCTGGTGACTTTTAAAGAATAAAACAATAAGTACACTACAACTGCATTTTTTATGTTTAATAGAACATACATAGTAATTGTGTTAAATAGTTTCCAATTTTATGTCCCAACCAATATGGAATATCGTGTTATTGGCAAACTCAACCTCTACATAAGCGATGCAGGTGATTGGGTGAGGGGGAGGAAAGCATGCGGACAAGTGTTTGGAGTACAACGGTTACCGGGTGTTTGGCAGTCAAGAGAGCGTAGGAGAGCTCGATGGGTTCGATGAAATTGTTGTATTCACAAATTGCCACTCGGAGAAGCGGAAAGCTCTCTAACAGCACCTGCCCCGTTTGTAAATTATCACCGTTATCAGACTTCCTACACGTCTAAGAGTCACCCTGTCAGAGGTTTCTGAGCATGCTCAGACACTCCGGCTGTGGAGCGGTTGCATCAGAACGTGCACGGTGTTAACAACACAAGTGAAGTGTCATTAAGATGGCTGCCGCTACTCAGTGCTGATGATAAATTATTATCAGAGCACAAGAGAAAATATATTGACCCGTTTTATCTTCCCTTTGTCGCGCCTGTTATCTGAGCCATTCATAAATCGCTCAGACATTGTCGGTCCCAGTGGAAGCTGAGTGCTCAGATTGTGTCTATTTGCATTTACAAACAAGCACTCACTCAGGGAAAATGGAGTTTATTGAAGTTGAGTTTAAGTCCTGGCAGCTGCTTTGTGCAGAAGAGAATTTACTGGCTGTGTCAAAAGGCCAATATCAAACGAACGATTGATACTTAATGCGGGCAACAGGTCTTAACAGGCTTTAAGTGAAGCTAAAGATCATTTAACATTGTCTCATTGTTTCAGGAAGCTGGCCACTGCAGTCACAATCTGCGAGCACTCAGTTTCCATCACAATGAGGCTGTGAGCCACAAGAAGAACTGTGGCCCTCTCTGCGGCGCGCATTAACATTCACCTCGTGTCTAGATTGTATTCAGATATGAATTATCCATATTACATTTATACCTGGAATTAAAAATGTGTCTTAGCTACAGAGTGTGTCTGCAGCTCAACTGCAATTATGATTTTCAATCCTGACAATAGTTAAGGCATGAATTACCCATCTAATACATTATAAATATCATCGCACAGGCTTTAGAGCAGGCTGCAACACCGAGTCTATTCTGGTCCAGCACATGTGTGCGTCTTTTATACACATACGACACATCTGGTCCACTGTGTGTTTCTGCATTACAAAGAGGAGACACATTTACGCCACAGTATTCAATGGAATGACAGCTGGATGGAAAATATAACCAGTTGTTTTTAATGGCAATATAATACCCAACTTGTGCTGTTTATCACCAGGTACAGGTATAATACACACCAGACAGCTCCACACCAGTGATTGGTGGCCAATGCATTGTTCGTTTTGGGGAGGCAGCCTGGACAGCCTGGAGGCAGTTAGCACAGACGAAGTCAACAGCTAAACTGCATCTTATACAACACCTGCCATCACTTGTATGGTGAATTAAGGAGCACCATCAGTATGTGATTCATCATCCCAAGGTGCATTCTATCTATAGATAGATTTTTGTTTTATGCTGAAAATTATGAAGAGGCACCAAACATGAACTTCCTGTAAGAAATCATCTGCTGCTGCACACTGGATTTAGATGGTCTTGTATGAAATGACCTGATTCTGAACTCTGAGACTGTCTGGTGGATGGATCTGAGATGAACGGGCCATTGTGGGGAGATCTTGGCACTGCTACAGCGCTCAGTGTAATTTAAGTCAGAGCACTTTGGCCAGTAATACGCCCTGTTGTTCCACTGGGGCTGGCAGCAGAGAGGGTTTATCAGGCTGCAACTAGACAAAGGATGTCACCGTCCCTCCATCCGTATGAATCCATGAGGGTCCCCAAACTATGACAAAAGGGACTGTAAAAAATATCACAACAGGAGCAAATTTCTCTTGAACTGTAGTCAAATACACTTCAATAGTAAATCTTCACTTTCATGACCTGGTAATTTATTGCACAACAGCAACTTCTGAAAGAGTCATGTACTACAAAGTCCCAACAAAGTAATTCTTATGAAAAAAAACGAACAAGCGTGCATGAACCTGGGCTCTCTACACTGTGTAGTGCTGTCTCAGGCTCAGCAGAATCTACAGCCTTGGTGTCTGCATTTAATGAAGATAACAATTTATGAGGAAATTTCATGAGGAAAATGCCTCGAGTGATACTTGAAGGCATTTCCTCAGGAATGTCTTTGAAGAATTCCTCTGCAGGAAGATTGGAAAAACAGAGATTTCTTACACAGTACTCTGGTTAGAATGATTGTTAAAAGATCTTATAAGTTTATTTACATTTTAATGTGAAACACATTATTTCAAACGACTAAAAAAAATATATTTTCATAGAAAGGCAAATAGGAATGCTAGATTTACATTTAGACACCCAATGAGGGATAATCCCATTCTTTATTTCTGGGCCTGGTAAATGCATTTGGATCAGTATCACATAAACCTCTGCGGAAAGCATTTGTTTCCCCGTTAGAATTCCATGCATCCAGAGACCGGAAGCCTGAGGCCAAGCGTGTACAGTAAACAAAACCTGGGATGTATGAACATGTGTGCCGCCCTGCAGCTGTGTGCACTGATGACAACATTTAAAGACAGGAATAGCAGAATTAAAATGATAGTCATGCTAACATGCTACAACTGAGTGTTAGTGACCCCTTTAGCTTGAGATATATATATAGTAGTTAGGTATCACACTTACCCAATACTGACAGTGAGGGAATGGGGATGAAATGGAGGCAGACTGAAGATGCACTCAGTGTTTTGAGCCCATAACTCCAGGCTACAGCCCTGGAGAACAGTGCTCGGGTCATCACCCTGTTGGAACACAACATGACGGCCGGATATAAAGATTTCTGACACGCAAAATGGTCTTCTCTTTTTTGCCATCCGGCGTGTCCCACAGGACATTACGGAGTTTAGATGCACATTAACTTAATTAAAGAAAGTCAAGTAAAAAAATCCTATCGATTGGTTTTTGAATGCTGTCAAAAACCAAACAAAAGAAAAGGAGCAGAAATCGTGGGAGACTAACTGCAACACATTTTAAACTGGCTTTAATGTTGTAATATTTGTTCCTGCACTGAAATAGACATGTTCAAAATGTCTGTTTATGAGATCAAATATGCAATGATTGCTTTGGCAGGATATTGAATAATTCTGATTTTTTTTAGGGGGATGTTGGCTTCACGGATTTAATATTGAAGCTTTTAGCAAATAATACTTTTCTTTGACAAATTTGAGACACATTTAATCAAATTAATACATCAAGAAATGACTGCTTCACAGTCCGCAAAGGTTTGGATGTTTAGGATTGCTGTTCTGAGTTATGCACATTTTGTTGACGGAAAGGAATGCGGTGACGGAGACGCTGAAGGCTGAACGGGGACAAAGTGGGGCATTTAAAGTAACAACAAATTATGGCTAATTGTGGGAGCCGACAGCTATTGAATTAGTCAGCTATTAGGCTTGTTCCTGTGCAATGTACTATTTCACATGATTTATAGCGACGATCATTTGCACTGATGAGATCATTTGTAAATTAAATAGTGTGTGTGGATGTTTGCCCCTGATGTGTGCAGTTGTCATTCTTCAAACACTCGTACCCGACGAATCCTCTGATCCTGCAATAAATAAAAAGCTGTTCTGGAGCACAGATTTGCAGAACATGTTGCAGCACTCACACTGAGTGCCACTGTCCACCGTCCTCTTCATTGAATTCTTGCATAGCTGCAAAAGTGGTCCGTTCGAAACCAGATGAGTTATCTGTCCCTTTAGTCTATTATTGTAGCTAGAAAGCGTTTTTTGAATTGCTGAACTTGCTAGCACAACTCAGCAGGGTCAACTGTCAGGATGACTAATTGATGCTGGGATTGACAGTATTGATCTGTTTGTTCTAACATTACAGATCTCAGTGGAGACGGTTGTAGCCGTGTACCAAAATTCAGGAGACGCCACGGTCAATATTTGCATTTTCAAAATCCAAATACATCATAGCGGGTCGACGGGCCGGTCCCATTTCAAAGGCTACTCCAAATATGGCCAGGAAAGCCAGCATTGTTTGGCTGAATTTGGAGGACACGTCGTTTGTGGCCCGCAGCATGCAGCGATCCATTCCACCTCAGGCAATGATGTACTGATGTATAGAGGAGGTCCCTTTTTAGTTCAGATATAGCACATGTATGTTATTTACCAGGTATTTGTGTGGCCAGAAACATAAACATAGAGTCCTCTGAAGGAAAACACCTTTGTCGGCATACAAATTAGGACACAGCTTGCATGTCTTATCATGTCGCCTCCTCTGTGGAGAAGGCAGTTGTGGAATTTGCTATACTGTATATTCTTATGGAGGAATCGTTGACCTAATATTCATGATAACCACGCATACATTTCCCTAGGTTGTGGCAAAATGCACACTGACCATAGATCCCATACATTTCCCTCTAGTGATGATTTATATGATTGATGATTTTGTTTTTTTGTTAGATGTTAATAATCATAACATTCAATACGTTTACTCACATACTCTCAAAAGCAGTCATAACTAAATACCATATTATCATCCCTTTGGGTTGCTACTATAAATGTTTTTAGACTTTTGATAAAAAAAAGTACATTATTATAATAATACAATGTCTAGTAACTCTATTTCTATATGAATAGTAGTTCTAAACAAACAAGACTTGTGATGTTTAGCTCTGATCGACATTAATTATAATATGGTCTTTAAAGGTCTTTATAAAGTGATATATTTCTCTGCAGCGGCTTGGTGCACTTCAACACTTAGACATCATGTAATTATCAAAAACTGCTATAATATATGTAATGTGTTTCACACTATGATTCTAAATCCAGAATGCTATTTCTGCTCTAGTCGTGGTGTTTGCTATCCCAGTAGTTGTCGCGCTGCAAAGTCAGTACAACAAGTCTATTAGTCGATGGTCTAACCTAGGAGAACAAACAAACGGCCGCCGTTTAGAATTGCAATCATGATTCTCATCGCACTTTGCTGCGACTATATTGTCTTCCCTGTTTTCAAATGGCTGGCGTGTCGATGCTGAGGTGAAATGATAGATACTATCCTTTACTTGATCAATAATTCTGCTTCCCTGCGATGTTGACCAGGCTGCCACATAGCGGACTAATTAGATGATAAAAAGTGATGGATGTGTATTAAATTCAGCTGGCCCGTTAAGAGAAGTCCTTTGGGCTTTGTCCCATTTTCAGCTGACCTTTTGTGTCCTAACTTTATTGTAGGTGGATGCACTTATATCAATTTGTTGGATGTTTGTGATGCAGCAATTGGCCTGTGTTGCATTGATTCACTATAGAACAAAAACATTTAAATAACTGTTTGTATATATATATATATATATATATATATATATATATCCACCACAATGGATAAAATAAAGCATTAATACCTATTGATCCTCACTTCAAAACACAAGATAATGAGATTTCACAAATGTTCTCCCGGATAAGTCACAGTGCTTTGCTGCGAGAAAAGGGACAAATTATCCCTACTGGAGTTTGTTGTGCCAGGAAATCCAATACCCTCTATGAACGGGTCGTGTGTTCAATAGCCTCCTATGAGGATGAGAGGACCAGTCGACCATTACTGGAGGGAAAATGAAGAAGGAGTAAATCAAGGCGGCTTGGAGTTCTCATGGATCGTGTATTCCCAACACGATCAGTTAGAGGCCACTTCAATGCCCTCACACAGTAACTGCAGAATATTTAAATATGCCCTATTTTACCATCAAGGAATGGTACATTTAGAATATTTTAAGCACATTTAGTGTTGTTAAAAAAAAAAAGTAGTAAGTAGTAAGTCTCGAAGTAAAAAAAAAAAGTTAATATCTGTCTGGGGGAAAAAAGGTAAGATTATTTTTCCAAAAGCACAAAATGACCAGTACTCTGTTTTGGAGCAAAAACTCATTTCAAGACTCTCCCAATCTCCTCCTCTCATCTGCTCCCCACACTTTCTCAGCTGCTCAGTGACAACAACTAAAAGACCTTGATCTCAAGCCAAAGGGGTGAACCCAAAACAATTTTGTTCTTCCAATATAGTATTTTGCATTATGAATACCTAAAATGTAACACTCTGTCAGTGTGTTTTGCCTCTTAAATTTAAGGAAACCAACTATTGTGATATGACCTTGTAAATGCGTTGATGTGGATGTCACTGTTTTAAAGGATGGTGTGTCTCTTTGTAACGTCTAATCAAACAGTTTGCAGAGGATTTGGTGTTTTCTCCCTTTTCCTCATTATATTTACTCATGCATTTTGATCCCATTTTCTCTTTAACTCTTCCTCCCATTGTGCCAGTGCGCTATCTTTAGGGTGTTGATGTTAGACTGATGCAACACTGCTGTGCTTTTTTTTTCTTTAAACATGTCAGAGCACAGCCAAATAATGGGGTACAATTAGAGCCGTGGTGAAACTGTTCTGTTAGAAGCATCATCACAAAAACAAAAAAGAAGCCTTGAACTAGTTTTCACTTTCCTCTAATGACCTATCAGTGGAAAATGTCTTGAATTGATGACATCCATTTGCCCTTTCCATAACGTGTGCTTTGGAAGTCAGTCCCAGCTATAATGTCCTCCCACGGAGTTGCTGTAAAGTTAGTGACGCTTGGACTGGAGCGAGCTACACGCGAACCGCAGGCCGTCTCCTGAGTCGTTGTTCCTGAGTTAGCAAGACGTCCCCCCGGTGCCTCCCAGGTGTGGCTCCCTCAGCATAATTAAGGTGGGATCTGCCAGGGCTTCTGGGCCAGGGTCATTCATCAACTGGATCACCCGCAAGATTAATGTGCACTTGCTGCAGCGCTCCAATGGATTGCTGCCACTTGCTGAGATCATTAGTGTTGGCCTCCGTATGACTGCAGAGGGCTCCGCTCAGTGGATGGGGAGATTTGCAGCTTTGCATACTAAATGAATAGTCCATCATTGCCTAATTAAGGGATTATTGGAGACACTTGTGTCCAGTCCCGCGGACAGTAAACCATAACTGAAGGGCAAACTAGATAGATTAGCTCCACCTGCTTAGTAGCAAAGTGCAAAGTAATGAAACTGCTGACAAAGGTAAGCTCAAAGTAGAATAGGGGGGAGTGCGTAATTACACAACATGTAAATCCCAAAGGGACTTGGATACACTGTTTAATAACTCACAGTTTTTACAGCGTAAGGAGAAGCGATTGCAACATTTCACCATCTAAGCACAGTTTTGCTAACATTGATCCTGCTGATAATCATGCGCCGCCACTTTAAGAAGAGACACAGAGTATTACCTTCCATCACATAACACTCTGCAAAGAGTACTGCTAACACTATACCAGTGACGGGCCGTGCATTTTATACCTGGGCCTTCAGTGCTGTCCGACTACAGTTCCATCTCCTAATAATCTCATTTTGACGCCACAGCTACGGTTATTATTTGCAACCCACATGACGTAACAGACAGCTGTCTGACACTCCGACCCCGGGAGAAAAACATTCTACACGCGACGCTAAACTAGCTTAGCGGAAGACAATAGCAGCAAACATATTACACTCTCCCCACAGCGTTTAGCTGTTCCCTACGATTTAAACGAGGCTAAAGCAATCGCCACATAATCCCCATTTGTCCAGACCATCATTCTTGCTTTGTAAAACAAAACAAAATCCCAAACAGAGAATCAAGTGTCCGACCCTAACCCCACGATGACGGGATACTTCGTCATTAACAGACAAGTCAGGATCAATGTAATTAACACAATGACAAGAATAAACTCACAAGAACCAGTCACATATATTTATCTGACAACAAAGCATGACAAATCAATCCAGCAACTCTGCAGCGCTACAACACGTACTCCACAGAACACGAGCCATTCAAATATTATTCACATCAGAGGGAACAACATCAACCGTATCATAAAAACGACACCATAGACAAATGAACACAGTAGTAACGCTACTGCAGAGGTAAAAACACAAAAGCACTTCACTTACCACAGCTGCTGTTCACATAAAGACAAAGTATATCCTCCTTCCTTTGTTAACAAAGAGTTTAATACCGCGGTTGTACAGAACATTGGTTCAGTTCCATTCCAGTCAGAGGTCCTCCTGCCAACGTGTTCGTTGAGTTGTAAATCCACTCGGGTCTCTCCAAAAGTTTTCAAAAGCACCATAGCTTGTGAGTGTCCTGTCGTGCTATGGTGTTGTTTTGCTGCCTTGGTTAGCGTAGCGTAGCTCCAAACACCAAGACGCTCAGTTGCAAATAAAACTCATTCCCAGCCATAAAATGTGCAACGCTTCTCCGATGCTGGAATACCATTCGTACAAATCCTTTTCCATGCTGGTTCAGGGCTGCTGGCTGTGGGGTTGACCGACCCTGTCCAGCTTTTCCTCAAATGTCGTTCTCCAGAAATTTGTTTCTCCTCCTTCAGAAATTGAGTGTTAAAAAAAACAAAGCTAGGTAAAAAAAAGAATATACATCAAGCAAAACACTAGAAATGTCATGTCAATGTCATAACTTCTTACATATCTTTCAACTTGAACTGTTACTACTAATACTAACTTCTGCAAGCTGCTTCAGCTTCAAAACAGTCACACTAGCCCACTGGCCAATCACGGTGCACGTTAATACTGAGCCAGCTGCACGTTAATGCTGACGTACTTGTAGGCCAGCTAGCAGGCTCTGGCACGTCAAAGAATACGCCCAACATGTCAAACTAAAGATCTGATTGGTTGAACACTATGACAATCAACAATATCGTCCCCATTCACTTAAAATGCACATGGATGTACTTGTGAGTCTGCAGGCCTGGGGCCTCTCTTCTTACCCAGAGACACAGAGGTGAAATCTGATTGGATAAAAGCGCTACTTAAAACAAGCTGCACTGGAAGCAGAGCAACTGAGGAAGACAGCTGTGCAATGAGAAAATAAGATAATGGGAAAAATATTTTTATAAATTATAATACATGTAGTGTATTTATGAAAAATTATAAAATAGCTCTAACTTTGTGATTCTGTTTAGGCCAGCAGAGAAGGCCTTGCTGGCCCTGACGGCCAACCACTGCACTATACTAATCTGACAATTGCAAAGCAATAAACATTATTAACACATTATTAACCGGCAGAGTGCTTGGTCAGCTATTGTCTGATATAGTGTAGTGTACAGTGGGTTTTGTCAGTGAGAACAGCATCCTGTTGCAGCTTCAAAACGACGCTATGAGAATGGTGAGAGTGAACCAAAACAGTAAAGTTGTGGCTTAACAATGAACTGAAAGCTCATGAAAGCCGAGGGGAGCTGCAGATTTGAGCAAGAACTATAGTCTAGCTTCAGCCCGTTCTCACATACTGACGCTTTGTTACACCCCTCAGCATCTAATACAAGGCATCCCTTAGCATCTATATTTGGCGCGTTGAGCTTTCAATTAACTACAATGAATGGCCTTCTGTGTCATTATTAGACGCCCAGAGAAAATCCTCAGGGGGTGTAATGCTGTGTGTGATGACGATGAAGCTTAGTAGCAGAAACAACCCACACAGTGCAGCAGGAAGATGAGGCAGATGGGTCGAACAAGCACTGGATTTACAACCAGGAGACCAGTGTTTCTGTCCAAAAGTGTTTGTTGGGATATTTTGAACTCCCGTTATTGATGTTTGTGTTGGGTTTTCCGTACTTCTGTGACGTTATTTACACGTTACTTAGTTTAGCCACATATACAGTATAACTACAATTATGCTATTGTGTATTTCTAGCAGTGGCGGCTGGCCAATGGAGGGTCATGGGGCCTGGCCCCACAAAATCAAAAGTTTAAAAATAATTATAATAATAATAAATTATACAAATTGTCAATATTTGTGTTTTTGAACTATGGAATGTACCCAGTAATATGTGTAAATTATGATATCTGCGTAAACTATATGCTTTTCCTGCTCGTCCTCTCCACCTGTGTGCACGACACGTCTCAGGATGCGCAGCTAGGGGGGCCAAACGAATTTGGCCCAAAAGAGGCGGGTCTATAAAGCAGTTTAGCCAATTGCTGATTAAAGATATAAATGAGTGACATACAATTTAGCCAATCAGCGTCCTCAAATAGATTCAGCGGTCCAAAGCTGCGCGTTCTCGGCAGGAGAAGTCTCTACAGGCGAGCGTGAGCGCTAGCGCGAGCACTACTCCTCAAAGACCCGTATGAGAGGAGAACTTTGGCGGAGAAACTTCAGGCCAAAGAGCCGATCCCAGATCAGCCTGACCTCACAATCAGACAGCAGACTAGCGGGAAAGGGAAGCAGTACATGCAAAGCTTCTCTACTAGCTGTACACCAGACAGGTTTGGCTAGCTGGATGCAGTCATGCTAATAACTTAGTTAGCTTTTTAAAACAACGAGGGACAGATCCAGCATGGACAGTTAGGGAGTGAGGGAGGAGGAGGTAAGGAAACATGAGAACACCAGGGCACACATGAGAACTCTGTCAAGCTACAGATTAAGTGAACATCTTGTCTTCTACATAGTTGTCCTCAGTCTCGTCTGCTTAACTTGGTCATGGAGGCATCAACATTTAATTGAGATGGTAAATTAACAGTGAAAACTCATCATAGCTTATATCTATATCTATATATATATATATATATATTATACTGAATTCCCTGTGAGGGTGACTAAAATAAGATGTCCTGACGTGTTTATCAAAGTGTTATTTACTGCTTTTTTTCGTGGTGGAACACGTTAAATATTTAACTGCATAGTAGTAATGTGTGTTTGATACCTTAATTCTTTTTGCATTAAATCATACTGGGATGTTTGCTGAAATTCATTGGATGGCCCTACCTAGAACATTTTCCACCAGCCGCCACTGATTTCTAGCTAACAAATGTCTGCATTAGCTGTGGTTTGACCTCTTTCAGCTGCCAAGAAAAATATCACATTTATTTACCTGCCATTTGTACTTCTTATATAACGGTGGTATCAATGCTGGGCAACACGAGGGATTTTGCTTGCTTAAAAGAGATAATGAGAGCGCGGAGAATAAACCAGACTGTCTAAATGCAGCCTTGGGAAACCAACACGTAAAAGCAGCTAAAGCCTGCATAGAGCTACAGAGTTGGGTTGATACGGTAATAGTTACATTATGTTACATTTAATCAGAGAGACTTCAACCTCCATAGGAACAATTGCTAGATGTTGTCAACAATATCCAATCTCTTCTGGCAACAACACACTTGCATACAAAATCCAACACACACTTGAATACATGTAAATGACCAGACGGAAGGAGCCTTCACTTGTTGTGTAAACCATTATACAGTTTCACACTGAGAGGAGAGGGGAGGGCTGAGCACAGCTTTCCTGGCTGTAAGCCCTCCCTGTATATGAGGCTTGTTTTTCATTGACTGTGTCAGGAATCAAGAGGGCTAATCCCTCAGAGACTTCAGATGAAAGTTTCAAAAGAAATAATGAAAGGCGTACTGCCTGAGGGTGCATATCGGGGTGAACGTACAGCGAGCTGGAGAGAACAGCAGCGGCGCACGACAAGCAGCAAAGGAAGAACATAACAGCTTCCCTTGCTGCCACCCCCACCAGTCTAACTATAAATCACATATTCTGTCTCCAAGACATAAACAAATACGCAGCAGAGCACATCAGAAACTTGGCACAGCATGAGTACTTATAAAACGTAACATTTCGCAGCCTGTTCTTTAACAATATCTGAATGATCCGTAAAATGACGAGAGACTTTATAAAAGGGAACAAGAGGCCACAGTTTCTTTTTTTACAATTGGCTTTGTGTCAAAATGTCTTCCTCCAGTGTTAAGAAATCCTCCCAAGATGAAGCATTTGCATATTTTGTGACTAAGAAATGTGTACTTACAAGGATGCTAGTGTATGATACAAAACCATTGAATCTGATATGGCAGCAATGTTTGGAAAAGGTTGTGTGTGGTTGTGTGTGTTTGCATTTATTTTTCTGTACCTGTGTGGGTGCGTGGTTGAGTGCCATGTGGCATCCGTCCACATTGTTAGGTAGGTAGATATGAAATGTTGATTTCACACTCTGGGAAAAAAAAAATAAACACGATAAGGGGCTGGCGTATGCGCACTGATTGCTGGTGTTGCTGGACATTCACAGAAACAATGAGAAAACTGCTTTTGTGATTCTTTACTTAACTACCCTTGCTTAATTTTTATGTTGACATTCCAGCAATTGGGAATGGCACAGTATGTTTCCATCATTCCTTTTGAGTTGAAAGATAAAACGGCCCACTCAGAGTTGAGTCAGTGTCAGACGTTGCCGATTGTGCCATGCCATTACCTCCAGTTGGCTTTATGATGCGTTTCACAAACAAATCATTCTTGTGCCTTCAGCTCTTTCAGCAGACGAGACATGTAGACTCTGACTTGGGGGGCTTGAGCTGCATAGAGTGCGCACTATACCTCTGAAATGACCGAATTAGAATGCCATACTGTTCCCGAGCCATGTGCAGTGAATGGAGAACACCTCTAATAGTGCTGGCAGAGAAATACATCTGCATTCTGCTGGTCATGCATATGTAAATCTCTTTTTTCCCCCCCCCCTTCCACATAGTGATGATTTGTAGGTAGGGCCTGGCAACTTGGACCGTTGCAATAATTAATGTGCAAATAAGATTGTTTGAAAGATGCTGTTAATTTGTGCATGTGAGATAAGTTTGTCTGTTCATAATGGTTGGTATCGCTGCCGCCAGCCACAGGCAGAGCAGGCAAGCAACAGTTTCACAGAAGCTTAAAGCATTAATTGACCTTCTTATACAAACATTCCTTTATCTTGATCCACATTACAGTGTTCACAATAATTATGAAATAATTAAATAACAGCTAAAACCATAGGCGTACTGTTGTTTCTACCCCACAAACAATTTGGACTCATACTCACTCCCTGTAAGAAAACATGGATGAACACTGTGCATTCTGCTCACTCCATATATGATTTACCCTCCTAGTGCTGTTTTCAGCGCACAGCCAGCTGAAGCACAATGGTAATATGCTTCCTGCTGGGAACAGCTGGAGGGGGACTGGTCAAATCAGCTGCTTACAATCAACTGCTGTTTGTATAAATGACAAGTGCGTTTTATTGTTCATCTTATTTTCCCTATTTTCATGTGGAAAGCACTTTCTGCTGCACTGTACTCATTTGAAGGTTGCAATACAAATAATTGATTATCATTGTCATCGTTATTATTAATGATATTTCCCATTAAGGTCTGGAATGAGCATTAGACCTGCTAAATATCAGCATGTCGGCAGCAGCGTCCTCAGGCCTCGGTCTGTGTCGACACAGTATTGAGTGTAGGTCACTGTTCCAGCAGCACACAAAAGGGATTTGGATCACGTGTAGAGGTTAACGCGACTGACATGTTGTGTGTTCAGACACGCTGGGTTACGAGTCCCATCATGCTGATACCATGTACCTTTCTTTATCAGATTAAATATGTGTAAACAAAAAAAAAAAAGCATACTGTTAATACACTTTCTCACACCTGTTTATTGGGAAGATTCTGGTGCAACTGTCACAGATTCAGACGGGAGGAGACTGTAATCTGTGTCTAACAGTTGGCATGACTGCGCTTTCTGAAAGACAGAGGCCCAGATCAGCTGTGAGGAGCCCTGCACATTTTCATTCACAGAGAGAATAGTGGAAGCAGCTGTCTCTTGATTCTCCACCTGATTTACCAATAACTGACTCGCAGAGCCGGTTCCCACAATTGCTCTGCTCTGCTGGGCCGGGATTTAGTTTCACACATTGCATCAGATGTCAGAAAAACAAGAGGGTCAGTGTTTATTGCAGGCATCAGAAAGAATTCAGATTCAAGTCTCCCCTCGGGTGCCTCCAATACCCAACCTTGAATCTCTTCTTCCTCAACACCCTCTCCTCCTTTTCACAGCCATTCCACCATGTGACAGTGTTTGCTGGGCATGAAATACACAAGGCATACTTTCTCTGGGATGACTCTCCTTCCACCTGACCCACCTCAAAACGTCTTAATTGGGGTTGAAAGTGCAAATCTCTTGTGCTCGGTTTTATTTCAACATACTGGTTAAGACAGATGGGCGAGGAAGCTTTAACTGTGGCAACCTTGAGACTGTGTAATAGAGAAGCCGTCCCCGAAGAATCAGCCCAGCCAATGGTTAAACTGTTCTTAAACCCTGTTCTAATTAATTAGCTTTTCACTGTGTCTGACATGTTCTCTTTTTCCCTGATGTACCTCTTTAAGCCTTTAACCACGTGAGTTTTAACCCATATGTCTTCATTACGCTGGCATCTCAATTGTCCTTTCTTTCCAGAGTGTAGTGACTTCAAAAATAGACATTTCTTGAATGCGTGAAAATGTGTGTAGCTTTTTTTCCGGCGAGTTTGCACCTCAGTTTGTTCCGTATAAGTCATGTTTCTTTACTGTGAGAGATACCGCCATGTTTCTTCCTGTGAACAAGCATGTGGTAATTTAAAGGATTTATCAAAAGGCAGCACATGCTGTGTGTGCGAAGGGAACATTTGTCCAGACGTGAGATTCAGGACTCGCAGTACCTCTCCATTCAGAGAAGAGCAGAGGGTTAATGTTCACACGGACAAGAAATATGGTCCTGCCCATTGGAGTTTGATAACAGCCAGACAGAGGTTAAGTTTATCCACTATGTCGAGAGATAACGACTCTGGTTTGGTTTTTCCATTTCTTCCGGGATACACCAAGTTCTTATCTCTAAAATGTGACATGGTGGAAAAACAGGAAGCCTAAAGTTGTCGGAACAGCACTCTAAAGATAGAGCGGTTGTGGTTCTGTTGGTTATTATTAGACAACAGTGAGTCAGTGTTCTGTAGCATGAAAAATGCAGATGCATGATATTTACATTTTCGATGGTCATTTTGGGCAAAACAACAATATTTCATTATTTGTAGTTAGTTTAGAATGAGTCCTTCATATCTACATAGGGAGCGGGTCCTTTTCACGTAGTCCATCATGTTGCACCAGCAGCTCAGAACTGCTGTCGTCTGACTTCCATTGCTCCCAAAGTAGTGTTATTATGGTATTGATGGCGTCTGAGCGAGGCGAACAGCGTTCACTGTTGTGCATTTGGAGGCTCACGTCACCGAAGTCCTGTAAAGGGAGGAGTGAGCGGAGTGGTATTAAGCTGGATGCAATCTGCAACCACACTGCTAAATGCCACCAAATCCTACACACTGTTCCTTTAATCATGAACAAAAATGAGTTACACTCTTATGTATCTTTAATTGATAAATGCATTATCGTCAGATTCGATATTCGTCCCAAACAGAGTCGCACACATTTTTTACTGCAGTCAAATTCAACCAAACACTGCCACCACCTTGAAGTAGTGATAGGCTGTGATTCAATTTCATCACTTGGTTTATAATAGTGTCAAAAGAAAGTGAAATACTCTAATCATAGCTCCACGAATTTCACCTTGCATGTGTGAGTGAAGTATACCGAAGTGCTTCTGAATGGCCCACGAATTAAAAGTTACTGAAAGACACAAAATGAAAACATTAGTCTGAAGCTCAGTGAAGGTCACAGGGAACTTCTACAAGTTGCTGTGGCACTTTTATCAATTCACGCCACGTTTTGACTGAAAAGCAACTCAAGTTATACCATCAATTCAGAAGATTCTCAACTGTCCAATTAGTCTTATCTGTGCTCTGCAAGAACAAAAATGTGCCACATTATAGAAAAATGTGATAGAAATGTGGGAATGTAATTGTCCAAAGAATCAAGAACAGAATATATCACCAAGTTATTACCTAATTATATAATCATTACAAAGCTCTGCTTGTGTCAGTGCCTGTTTTATGGGGTGCCACGGGCAATTGTACCCAAAGTGACAAACGAAGATTCCAATTAAATATGGCTTTCAAGTGGGAAAATTATACTGGTCTGTCTTCTCGACACAGTGTTACACAGCCAGTAGGTGTGTTATTCAACCCTTAATGATGCAAGAGAAAGTGAAAGGCTGAGATAAATCAACCTCTTAATGGGCAGCACAACAGAGAGGATCATTTAAAGGAAGTTTTTTTTTTTTTTTTGACTGATTTCCTTATAGTTCAATGCACAAGATTGTAACCATATATTCTACACGCCATCAGAGCTGCATCAAGGTTCATCTGAACTATCACAAATATGTAGTTTGCTGTCACATGAAGGTAAATGTCTTCATGAGAGTGATGGCGCTCTAACTGTAATAAAAAGATGACAGACATGTCTGAAACGCGTACTCAACAAATGTTTGCACAATATTCCAGCGGTTGAATTTCAGACATCAAAACGGTGTCATTACGTCTGCTGCCATCAAGGACAACTCTCACATGAAACAACTCGACACTCCGCGGGCCAGTTGTTACTTCTCGGCAGGTGCCTGTTGCGATTGGAAGTGTGTAAATCATAGAGCGGGGAACGCTGTCAGCCGTGATGACACTCCTCATAAACACTGCTGACCGCTGGCCATGGCGTTGTACTTCTTCATCAGCTCTCCCCATCACAGACGAGTGCTGTGGGCGCCATCCACATCCGCACTAGAGGCGAGAACCAAACTCTCTGGCTGACGGAAAACAGCTCTATACTCTGGAGTGCAAAGCTTTGAATTGCAGTGATGTTTCCTTGGCAAAAATGTAGGCTCAAGTGCCCACGGCGTTGATATAGAAAAACAAAATTGTGTTGCAATGAGTTTACATCACACTGTAATGCGGCACAGGCTTTTATCAACATAAGCAAGCTGGGCCAATATGATTGAATATTTCTCTCAAGGCTATTATATTAATGAATATGCAAGAAAAACACAGACCATATGTAGTACAGTTAATGCACAGTGATGATAATTTGATTTCATGGTGTTCAGAGATGTTCTGCTGCACTCCATGATGCAGTGAGTGTTTACTCACACGCTTTGGGTTGTGTGTCTAATAAAAATCAGAATATTAAAGATAAAAACAAATGGCACCAGTTCCCAAGAGAGAGCACCTGTAACATCAGAGGCTTATTTGTAGCATTACAGGCTTATTTTTTTAAATAAGCCTTTTTTGTTTCTGACATAAATGTCGTCGTCAGAATGAATTGTAGTAACTTCGGGGGTCCTTAACTCTCCATCAAGCCACCTGATCATACCAACATAACAGTGCTGATAAGCTACTTTTAGTATGCTAGCTTATTTTAGCATGCTAGCTTTTAGACATGCAGCACATTCTCACACCAACACGTCAAATACAGCAGCTTGGTCAGTGGCACTACGCTTTAAACTTTGACGCTCTACTTAATCCTCTAGCATCAGTGTCTAGCATCACTCGTTACATGCATAGGGTATTTTCAAATAAACTTCCATCTTCACGCAACATTAAACTTGCTAAGGTTAGCATGATGACATCAGCATTTAGCTCAAACCACTGCTGTGCCTTAGTACAGACCCCATGTAGACTCGTTGTGCTCCATAATAGCACGGCGTACAACAGATTCATGTTTTCATGTCATTACAAAGAGGTTTGAGTGTTCTGTCTGTAAGACTGGACACAAAGTCCTCGTATGAACCTGCTGTATAGATGAAAGATCTTTGGCCAAAGGTTAACAGTACATCTCTGTTTTCTGATTGAAAGCCATATTCTCTGACACCAGAGCTTTGCCATTTATTATGTTCATGTTTTCCTCCCCACACAAACAGTATGATGTTAACTATCAACTTTAATAACTTTCCATAAAATAATTGAGATGTGGCAGTAGCCACTTTGTCCTCAGGGTATCGGGGACAAAATGTTTATGATTAATAATGAATGTGATCTGTTTGATCCCCGCCATCATAGAAATAGTTTCCTCTATCATCAGAAATTAAATCATTTTATGAATCAAATAACTTTGGAGGACAGTACACCTCGCCTATAATGCCTCTATGGCTCAATACTTTGAAATTATATTCCCACCTCCACCTAACAACACATGGTGTTAATAATGCAGCACATATCAGAGTACAGCTGGATTAGACTCCAGCTGGCAGAGGTACGCTTTCTTGGGTTTGAGGCAGAGAAAGGAACTGACGACGGCAACATGAACGCAGGCTTAACTTGGTTTCTGTATGTTCTGGGGGAACATTTCATCCATCGCACCTGAAGGACCCGGGACGTGGTAGAATTGGACTGTAGAACGAAACGTAACGCTTCATTATGAGGTGTGAGCATCATATTGCAGCTCGCCTTTAAGTCTGATACTGAAACATGACCTCGTACTTCCATTCCTGTCTCTCTGTGTGGGGGAATCGGTCTCCTCAGCTTGCTGAATAGATTCATTATGATCATCAACTCTCTGCTATTTATTTATGACACATGTCTGTTCTTGCAAGCTTGATGTCCGTTTTTCTCAGAGTTAATGGAAAGACATTACGCTGAGGCAGTGATAGAGCAGTAAAACAAAGAGGTGCATTTATAAAACAGTCCCAATAAGGTCTGCAGCATATTGGTCATCAAGCAATGAGTTCAGGCGTGGATCTATAAACAACAGAGGAAATGAGGTGTCAGATCCGGTGATCTTAATTTTTTAAACGGCAACGCGTGACGATATTGATTGGTTTCTATGCACTTAATCAAAGCTAAAGTGAATGTTAACTGTCTGGCAAAGTGTGTAATAGCGGTACGTCTTGTATGCAAGTCTTTAAGGTCCGGTAAGTAGGACGGAGCCATGTGCTAATCATTGGCTGTAAATATTGTTGTGGCTGAATATTATTCAGCTGTGTACGTTAAATATTCCAATATATCATAACCTTTTTATGGCTTTGATGCAGCTACAAAGATACTTTTGTTATAGTCAGTCACCAATATATTTCTGATACAATGTAGAATTTCCGGACTTATACATATATATTTATACTTTTAAACTCTGGGGATACATGTTCAAAATGAATGGGAATTGGACACCAGATTCTTGGACGTTGTAGAAGAAAATATAAAAAAAGAAAAAATATGTATCTAGCCACTAATTCCTATATTTTTTGCTATTTTAGATGAGAGCACATTAATATGGTTTCCAGTTTATTCCGCTCAAGCCATTAAGAAATAGTTTTAGTTCATTATTCAAGATGGCAGGTTATGGTTCAGGTTAAAGTGAATGCTGTGCAGAGCTACCAGACATGCAACATAACATTTTAAATTGAATTCAATCTTTCATTTTGGACACAGAGAAATTATGGTGAAAGAAACAGCCACATATGAGGGTTGTACATACTGAACAAGGTGTTCATGTTTTCCCAGTATTATTACTCACCGCTAAAAATTCAAAACACCCTGAACTCTCAGATTAATGTCAAGACCTTTACAAACTGTTGTTAGCACAGTTATTGTTCAGGGCTTTCATAGAGGTACCGCACAGCAGTGAAGACCCTGAACTCTCTCACTGACCTAATGTTTGTTCAGTAACCAACCGTCTGTTGTTCTCTCGGTCACGCCCGTACCAGACACAGGAAACATAACAGGCTTTTGTGTTTTATCTTGAAACTCTTCTAAAAAACATAAGCGAGGTGATAACGCGGCTGCTGCACATGGTGTAACGATTTAAATCCGATATAATTCATCCACGCAATAAGGAATTATCTTGGGCAGTGCAAACACAACTAAAGCTGGTTTGTACTTAAGTTATTGATTGATTGAAAGAATATTTGGTTTGTAAATATGTGTAAATGCAACTACTAAAAGGTATGTGCAAAAACAATGTGTAGACTGATAGAAAAAGAATGCCTTTCAAACATCAACAACAACAATCCAATGAGCCATGAGAAGTGTGTAGCGGTGTATGCATCTACAGAGAGCCTGTCCTGTCTGTTTAAAAAAATATCTTTTCTTCTTATTTTGCTGTATTCGGGACGCTTCCGGGTGTCAGCAAACAACATTTGGACCCCACGTGGGGATGTAATCCCCAGCCAATAGGCAGGGTGTGCAGCCCGCTCTCATTCCCGGGTCGAACACCACCTGAGACTACAGGCCACAGCAGGATGAAGCGTGCCCGGGGCTGCATTCATTCCAAATCTGTTTATTTGTGCTTTAGAACACAACCGCCGTGAAACAATCAGAAAATAACGGTTTATTCTTCATTCACACAAACGTCTGTCTGTCTGTCTCTCTCTCAACGTTCACCAAATGAGATGGAGGGATGGGGGAACACATGCAAAGACCGCGCCCACTTAGGAGACAGGAAGAATAACACTTCAAACCAATGGCAGTGCTCGTAATCCATCATCTTTGTGATAGAGCATCTTTGGGATGGTTTAGGTTTTGACTTTGTCCGTTCCGCACGTCATGATTGGTTGACGCCTTGAAGCTCAGAAAAATGACCCTCGCTTCGAAAAACATTGACGTCACATTTTCGCCACATAATATTCCCATTCCGTGTGACGGCACTGGTGTCGAAAAAAAACTGTTCAAAAGATATATTGACGTGAGAATTAATCACAAGTTAAAAAAAAAAAACGCCCCCGGTGAGCAAAGGCCTTTATACTGAAACATGGTGTGCTTGAATGGCTTATCCTTCATTAAAATGACTCAACCAACTGCCACCTACACATCCAATCGAGAGCAAACATAAGCCTGTGTCACTAATGGGGGAAAAATATCCCCTGATGTTGTAATCTAGGTCAACAGAAACGGCTTTCTAGTGGTTGTTATCCTGAATGAAGTTCCTCTTCTGGTTTTAATGCCATAAGAACACCACAAAGTAAAACAGTGTCTGTCTATTTCAGTCAAGATTAATACCAGAGTCCCCTGAGCAGTCAAGCTGATTTTCTATACTTTGAACTCGGGCATAAATCACCTCCTATAGTAAAGTAAAGATTGCTGAGTAACACAGCAGGCACAGCCTGCAGATTTGCAGCAACTTCAAGGTATTTTACACAAAAATTCCATGTTTTTGAAGCAGTGCTGTTCCACATATACATTAGCAGGCAGACAGCGATATTGCTATTGCTGTGGCTTCAGTGTCAAACTGTGAAGATCCTTTGTGTATGGATTCTGCAGGGACTGGGTGCAGTTGAGCAGCAGAGAGGAGCTGACATGCACCTTTATCACATGGCTTAAGGAGACTGAGGCTGGGGAAGAGACAGGGCTGGGTGATGAATGGGCTGCAGGCCTCGCCTCTCGTCTTCCTTTGACAGAGCTGCTGTAATCTGTTACAGAGCCACCGTTGCCTCTATTAACTTCTGACACATGCACACCTGCACACTCACTACCACTGACCTTCCACTCCTCCGCATTCATTCCGACTCCGAAGCGAGGCACCGAGATGGAGCGAGGCTAAATATTTGAATGTGTTTATCGAGGGTGCAGAACCAGGTTTTTTCTCTCTGCAGAGTGATGTTTACTTGAAGATCTCAGAAACTTAAAATAACATCTTTTCAGTCAATACGCTGATTAAACCGCAGGGTTAAAGACTTAATTCATCCGAACACTGCAAGATATCTATTCCACTGACTCGACACTCGGGGGAGCCTGCCGTTGTTTTTCCTTGTTTTTACCTGAAGATGTTGGTGTCAAAGAAACTGAAATTATTATTGTGTCGACATCTCCTTCAGGAAATACAGAACTGTACCAGGAAATCTAAGGTGAAAGCAAACAATAACTGTAGTTTTATGCACAACTTTGAAACATTAAGAATTGACATGCTAATGTAAATTAGCGTTGAGGATGTTGGTGGAGCTCAGTTTCTCATTGTTAACTATGAGAATAAACAACCACATCCAGGCTCTTTTTGAGGATTCATAAAAAAAAGATTTTTTTCCAAATTTCCTTTTGAGTTCTATAATAAGATGAGACAAAACAAAGTGTTGTTCTAATTATTTTTAAATTTGCATCAGTAAGGCAAAACATTATTTCTCAGTAAATCTGAAAAAATCCTTGTCTAAAATCTTATATTATATGAAAAACATGAATACTCTAAACAAATAAACAAATGGTTCTCAAATGGTTCAAATTAAATAGTTTTGTGAGAAAAAAGAAAAATACAAAAGAAATACATCAGGGATTGAAAGTTCTGTCTCTTTAGCCTCTTTGAGTCTTTTCTCTCCCGTTAGTACGCCAGGCGTGTAGCTACCTTACAATAAGTGCAGGAGAGGATTAAAATCTGGAAGCAGTCGACACTCGGTGGCCGTTAAGTACCTTATCTGCCGTCTTAATGGGATTGAGAGCATATCCATTACTCATATAGAATAGTGAAAGGGTCAAGGAGACAACTATCTGAAAGATCTGTGTAATGAATCCAAAGAAACCACACGTTTTTTTCGCTGTGTCGTCCCTTCCCTCAGAAATTCAGCCTCACTGTATTCACTGTGAAACACAAAGTGATGCTGATTCATTATTAAGCGTGTTTAGGTTACACTGTGTCTGTCTCTATCTACTTTGTCCACTTGAGAACTAATGGCACATTTCTAAGTGGAACAGTCTTCGTTGAAGAGTGAGCTTGTAAATTGTTCATATGCAACTCTGAGTGGGTTTACACAGAGAAGTTAAAGGGGAAATATGCAGACAATGACCTGAGAAACAGGTTATTGATGACACTCAGGGAAATGACTATATGGTACATTTTCTCTCTCACAACTAAGAACACTAAAACTGGATAAAGCTCCTTTGGGTATAAAACAAGACAAACATACTGTGGTTCCACAAAATCAATCTTCCTTGCGTCGTCTTTGGAGCAGCTCCAGACGTTCTACTTGACGACTTCCCAAGTCTGAGACTTACTTCTCTGTCTTCTGGCTTTGAGAGCAAAAGATTCTCTAAGATGCATCGACTGTCGATGATGGCGAGAACATATTTGATTCCTTCATTTAGGTGGCGTTCCCCTTTTAACCTAAACGTAACCACTGTAGTGGCATTTTGATGGTATTGTATTGACACAATGATGGATTGATGTAATGCATATTAATTATAAGCTGGGGGTTTTGGTTGGTGGGTAGAAAATTGAGATGACATTGTAATTTGGTGGCACAAAACAGGATTTGATTGTAAGGCTGCACCAGAGAAAAGAAGTCACGGCATTTAATCGCTGCATAACATTATGACAGCGTTGAGGTATTCAATAAATTGAGCTGCAATGTTCCCCCCCCGTAATTACACCACAGAAGTTCAGAGAAACAGCTGATCTAGCCGTCGACCAGGTCAACCTAATCCCCAAAGCCTGCAGAGGAAGTCCATCACGGTGAGTAGTTGTAGCAGCCATAGGTTACAGAGGCGACTACCTGCATTTATTTACAGACGCGGACATAATTAACCCGAGTATGAAGTGGGGTTATTGAACTCATTCAGCTTCAGACATCCCTGAAACAAGATCCTCAGTGAAATGGCTCGCTGATAGGAATCTGTCACACCTCGATGGAAATATAGACACGCATAGGCGTTGACCTTTCATGAGCTGCAAAAATGTTGACTCTGATAAAAGTCAATCGTTTTTGCATCTGACTTAACTTTAAGGTGCAATGTGTAAGATCTGGTCAGAAGTTTGGTTTGAAAATTAAAAAAATATGGAATAACAACACCATGTGAAGACGTTATGCCAAAGACGTCTTATGTGTTATGTTGCAGAGATATCTACTGAAACAAACACGCTAACCGGCTACTTGTAATACCGCTTGTTCCTCGAGAGGCGATAGTGAGTCACTGTAGTTGCGGTCTGCCGGTTGCAGTGACCTGTGACTCCCGCTGCTGAGGTTTGCGTTGGCTGAATTTGAGTTGACGCCTCCGCTGACTGGGCGTCGGTTTCTGGAGTTGCCGAGTGCCGACCTGCTCTCCTCGGCGGGGTGGTCTCCTGGCTGCGGATAGGATGAGATGACGGTGCGGGTCCTTTTTCAATTACACAAACTATCAAAGCATAAAACGAACAGCCCCCGGTTAGTGGCATGAACACACAAATGGCTGAAGTCAACTTTAGACAGACCCCAAGATTATAACATGTGTTTGAGCAGTTGGCTGACTTTTGCATATTCCCGCCCTGCTCTTCTTTAGTTATTAACTTCTAGGTTGTAAAGAGCCAGTAGTAGGTGAAATGCTGCCCTCCATATTTTAAACAGGTTCCTTAGTATTACACATTGCACCTTTGACATACAACAGATCAAATCACAAACAGAATGTAGCCCAGGTGTCTAATTTATTACAACTTTGATCATATTTTCAAATTTTTTTACCATTAATTACTTTGGTGAGTGCAATATTATTAAGTGACTGAAACAACGACCACAAATTACAGTAATAACACTGTAATTATCCTTTAGTAGCCTCTGCAGTATCATAACGCCTTGTTCTCATGTACGGTATGCGGGAAATTGATTTAGAGCAATTCAACCAGAGTATATTGATTCCTCTATATTGTGCTGCTGGTGAACACGTGGACGAAGCTCTTCTAAATCACTGTTGTAAATGAGGAACACACAAGCAAAACTGACATAGTTTTACTCACAGACAGAAATAGATAGATGAGGCTCCAACACTCATTGTTTCTCTTGGGCACAATAAATGCACACATAAAGATGACGGACATGTCCATCCCACAGTGTTTCGGCCACGGGCCACATGGAAACACTGATAAAGGCCCTGAGATCAATAGGCCACCCTGTGCTTTATGATCTTTTTGCAGCAGGAGTGCTTATGCAGCATCTGGCCTCCGACCCTCAAGTGAATTTCCAACAGTTGCTTTCTGTTACCGTCTTTTATGTAGTCCACAAACCCCGACGGCCTAACATCACTGGACATCAGAGGTCACTAAATATCATTCACACATTTTTTTATTTTTCCTTTCTTTCTTTTTCACCTCGGCCAATTTTAGTGGAATCCAATCACGGGTGTACAGCAGTCTGGATCCGCCCCCTAAGGGAGCGGTGCTCAGGAACCCATAACAACCCCGGTATCCTACAATGAATTGTTGCCTCTAACGATGTTGCGTGCTTCCTGGCTGAAGCAACAAAGGTGAGAGTTCATTTGTTTTCATGCGGTGTGTCCAGAAGAGGAGGAAGACAAATTACAGAGCCGTGTGTGTGTGTGTGTGTGTGTGTGTGTGTGCGTTGCTATTTGGCTGAATGCCTCGTCCTGCTGAAGCCTCCCCAGAGTGTCCCACTGCTGGCGTCCGGTTCCACGAGGGGAGGGCGCAGAGGGGGTATCGGCTGCTGCCCACACAATCAAAATATAACATGCAGCATGCCTTTCAGTGGCTGGCTCGCGTAACTTTGTAATCCAACACTCAATGTTGCACGGATCATTAAGGTCATGCGCTGATCTTCGAGACGCAACAAACAATTGGTCTTGGCGGTAGGATATGGCCATGTTTCATTGTGACAGATTTTGGCCGCGCTGCGTTTGACAGGATGGACATACTTTGAGTCGAGACAGGACTGTAAATCTTCGTCTCGGCGCCTCGTATAAATCATTCATGCTCTGTCTTCCCTGACGCTTTTAAGAACGTGTCTTTTTATTTAAGCTGACCCCTCATTTGTGGCCATGCGTTGACTCGGCTGATTGGCTCCTCATTACTTCCTAAGAAATATGCACTTAATTGGCTTTGCCGTGCACTGCAGCGGCACTCTGATTTACTGCATGCGGTCGGATGTTTTATAGAACTTATCCTTATACAGCACATTAATGCGTAAACGGATATCTCATGTGTAACCACATAGGAGTGTCTGCAAGATAAGAGCATGATGCAACACTCGTCATGCTTTGTGTTCTCTTGAAGCAGCAGGATTTCTTTTTTTTTCCTCTTGTCAGATGAAGGCCTGGACTTTTATGGAAATGAGGAATCCAGACACAGGGTGTACATGTTGAATGAGGCACTAGATAGAGTCAATCTTTATTGGCTGTTCATCATCTTTTCCTTTTTTTTTTCCTGCCCTGTTTTAAGTTCCAATTTGAACTTTCCTCAGCTCTGCCTTTCATCTCCCCTGGAGTTGCTGCAATTTACACTTTGTCTTTCAATCCGTTCCCGTCTGATGTAGTGCTCGGTTATCAGATCACCTCATGCCTTCCCTCAGTCAGACTTCTAGAAGGTTGTGGGATGAATCACACGGGGCATTCACGTCGATGAAAATGAGGCAAACCCTCCTTTTTTTTTGCCATCACCCACCAAAACACCCCCCTCTTTATTTAATGTCTGCGCACACATTCCATTTCATCTCAGACAAGAAGCAAGAGAGAATTTTCACTCTGTTGACATCATAAATCTGAACTAGATTAAAAGTACAACTACTCTGTTGGGGAAGCTCTACGTTCTCATCTGTCACCTGTGTAGGAGTTAACATTCCAGACCCAAAAACAAATAATAAAATCGTCCGAACACGGCTCACCTGCAGTATGCCTGTTCAGCTACTGCCACCTGCAGTACGTTACGGTCACAGCCGGCGCTCTGCTTCTCCCTTTCACTATTCAATTACAGCTCCAGGAAATGTGCAGCGGCGCAGTGATCGGCTTTTATTGTATGCAGAACCAACAAGCATGAAATATAGAACAGTAATTACAGCCCAAACTAAGCAGACCTCAGGCGTAGTCTGCAGAGAAACACCTTAGCTGCAACAAACATTTAACAGCCGTGACTTTGTCTCGAGGAGGTCGCTGAAAAACAAACAGCCCTTATTATGTCTATTTACTGTGTCAGGCCAGTGCAATTTGTTAGTGTGAACAGGATGAGGAGAGACGTGACCTGTAATGGTATAAGAAGGGCAACTCATTGGGAATCGACTTTGCTGCCTCACACCTGTTAAAATCCTTGAATAAACGCTGAGCTGTGGGGACTAAAGATGTTTATTCAGGGGGAGCGATTCAGAAACTCGTACGGCAAATGACACCAGCACACTGTTCCTTTTTTTTTGTTTTTCCAAGATTCACGAGAAATGTCTCTTTTCACAAATCAGGATCTAAAAGAGAAGACAATATAAATTTTCAATTTATATTCCGTCTATCAGAGAAATGGGACCAGTGGCAATGCTGTGAGGACACATGAATCAGAATATCTGGCAACCAGAAGTGTCTAAAAATATTCATTGTATTTGTCTGTGCGCGTGTGTGTGTGTGTGTGTGTGTGTGAACACTACCTCGCTAACTAATGACCAAATTCTCTGCTTATTGCTTAATCTCCCACTTAAAATGCCAAATATTTAGTGACCTTGATGCCTCAGCTTGTTGTTGTTAATAGTACAATGTTTAACCTTGTTGCACTTTGAATATGAATGGCTTCAAAAAACAAATGGGATACTAGCTTTTTCAGGAGGATTAGGAGCCATTAAAACATTTGCCTTTGAGCCTTATCACTTAAAATAAGTGGATAACCCCCTGAACGTACAGTACGTAAGCCTGTGTGGATTTAATCTTTATATGTGTTCACGTCAGCATGACCACAATCCCATTTAATCTGTAGTGCAGCGCGCTCTCTCACTCCAACGCAGCATTTTTGGCACCTCTTTTTGTTGGGATTTAAACCCTCCAGCCTGCTGATGTGCTCCCTTATCCTCCAATCCCAGACTGCACACACAGCTCACTGACCTCTGACCTGCCGTACATGCCTTTTCTGACATTTTTTACACATGCTTGAATCTGAAAATCAAAATTGAACGGTCATATGTTGGTGGATTGCAAAGATAAGATCTGTGTCATTCAATGGCTGTGGAGCCCGTCAACGCTGGAACAACCTACATATTTCTGGCATCTGCACGATTTTGATAGAGAGCGGAGGCGCAGCGGGAACAAAATGAATTGAGAGTGTGTTAATAATTGTTTCCCTCTTGCCTGAAACAAATCTTAACCTCAAATATTCTCAGGCTGAAACGGGACACTTTTTTTTAACCACAAATGTCTACACACCCGGCATAATTCATGCAGAGCATCAGAGAACCAAAATACTGATTGCACAGTACTTGTGCGGAAAAGGCATCAGTTTGAACTTTGCTTCTTGCAAGGCTTCTCAGTCGTCCAGATATAATCAAATTCCCGACTCGTGCCAGCCCCTACAGATTGAATGAACAAGCACCTGCTGTGCCAGTGTGGGAAGGGGACGGAGCTGGCAGCTTGTAGATTAAATAAAGCTGTCTAGTCTGTGCCAAGGTAATGGCTTCTCAAACCAGAGCTAAATGTGATACTGATTCTGTGTCAGTGTTGCTTTGTTGGATAACTCCGTCCAGTTGAAGGAGGAGATCGGTGCACACGTTGCATATAGAGCTCCAGGTGAGCTCGCCTCCATTCTGGGTCCTCAGGGGCCCCAAAACGGATCCTTTAGTTTCATTTCTCTAGTCCATTGTTGTGGGGATGTTTTGGTATTTTGTAGTGTTTTTAATAAATATGTTTGCGTGACACAATCACAGTGACACTAGTTTACATCACAACATTTCATACATACAGTAATATACCCAGAGTGCTTACTTTTAGGGATTCTTAACCCTGTAACACCATTTTTGTTTGATCAATATTTATACTATGCATGTGTGTATTGCCAGTAAAGGTAAATATGAAAAAAAGTATACATGCATATTTCATTTGCATTTCTTTTTGTTCTCTAACACCTAAACACCCCAATTAAAAAAAGAAAGTGAATTCCTACAAATATTTTTGTATCCGATCATTTAGCAAAGCTCAATTCCTGTAATCAACATATAATGTAAACGTATAAGCAGAGAGAAGGTTGTTTGTATTTAGATCTGTGCTTTGTAGGGATTAGGTTTGTTGGAATCTTATTATAAATACAGTAACACCTCTTCTCCAGTATCCATCGCTGATGGGTTGCATAGGTTTTGTTTTTGGAAATGCCAGGGAACAACCCACTGCATCCCACGGCTCCCCTCTAAAAACAGCACTCACCCGTCTTACTACAATTTAACATGGATTCAGGCTCCTTGTATTTGGTCTGTTCCAGTAAGATGGCAATTGGGCTGAGAACATCTGCTTTTTTGTCACAGCTTCCATGAAAACATCAAACGCCATATGCATATTTATGTATTTACAGCTGCAAATTCTATTAATTCATTCATGTGTGAATATTGTGATAGAACTGTTTAAATCGGACACCGAGGTCGATGTCAGATAGAAATCTGCTTATTTTCACCAGGAAGTGGGTTCATGTACAAACCGTATTATTTTTCTAAAATCATTAACATGCAACTATGGAAGAGAATGATTATTAATTCAATTTTGTTTTTGTACTGCAACAAATAGAATAAAGTGTGAGATTTCTGTGCAATGCCCAAACCGATGAATACAGTAGATCTGCTGGAGAAAACGTAATGATTGTGTGTTATTGAGCCTATACTGAAAATATGCAATTTTTGGAAGATAAAAAAAAATTTGAATAGTGGGATGAATACAATTAGAACGAGTGAAATAACCGGGAAAGAAGGGCAGGTCCAGGACAGCTGATGAAACATGCATCGAGTGATAATGTCAACAATTGTTTTTTTTTTAGCCACACCTTGGTGTATTCTGGGTCACATCTTGATGAGGCCATTCACTTTGTCAAAACACATTTTCTTTTTTCTTAAATCAATTCCCGTTGAGATAAGGCAATTTCTTATTTCATGACCATACTCTGGTGGTTGCCATGACAAAGAATCAATCCTAAACTGTAACAAATGGCTTCAATTCATAGAGGGAAATGGTTCCCATTAGTCCCCAGCTGGTCAATACACATTTGAGGTCCAGTTGAGAGCTCTTTAATGAATGTGTGCTGGCTTGTTTACCCCGGGAGACAGAGACATAATTTCTGACTGCAAGTCTCTGGCCACATTTTGCCAGCGCTTCATGCCATGATTGCTGCAAAGCCGGTTTCTAACAAAATGTTCTGGGCTGATCGGGCCTCTCTCTCTCTCTGGCACGCTGCGTCACATTCAACACCAGGGTAAAGGATGGAGATAATCACTGCGGCTTTGTATGCTTTACTCGCCTTCCCATTTTTCAAAGGGCAGTGCTTAAGGATGCCTTGCCGCGAGGACGGGCACGCAACCTGCAATATACCGAAAATAGATGGGACGCCGTAGCGCTTGACCTATACTGTACGTTTCTCTTGTTGTGATAAAAAGGACATAAAGCTCTCTTTGCATATAAACCAGCAAAGTGCCGGGAGGGAGTTCAAGGGCAGGGGCAAATTCATAATCAATAACTGCTAAAGATCCTAATTTAGCACATTATTCATGTTGACTACTTTGCTCCGTGGTTATTGATCGATGGACGATGTCGCTGAGATGACAAAGACAAATAGGTTGAAGAAAGCGTACTTATTAAACAAGGTGACAGAACGACCACTGGTGAATGGAGTCCAAATGGAAGATGACCTTATAACTCTGTGAAATCTCATCTCATATTACGTGTAGTCTCTTGTTCATATTCTTTATTCACATACTGCGGACCGGTTGCAGAGACGTCTCAGTTAATATTATCGATCTACGGTGTCGAGGGTTGGCCATCTTGGCCTCCACACTACGGTTGTCAATAAGCATCCATTTACAGCGCCATCCAACAAATGGGGAAGGAATTCAATTTGCCAGCGTTCGTTCAAAACTATTTTGTTCTGTGGTCTCGCTGACATCTACCATCAAGCAAAACCAATGTGGTGGAACCCACAGACAGGCTGCAGGCTGACAGCGAATGCTCCCCCCCATTACTGCGGGAACAGATCAATCCAGCCTCTATGCAAGGAGGGCAGGAAATTGACTATAAATATGTATGTTTTTAGGAAACTATACTGCAGAGTGGAGATTTGTTGAGGCATGCATGTCCAACACAATACATGGTTAACAGACACTCGAAACATGATGTGACTGGGAACATGCCTCTCCTGAGAAATCTGTGCTTGGCAGGAAGTAGAAATCGCTGAAGCTTTTAATGTAATATGACACCATTTTATTTTCTAGTATTCCATACTTGTGTCTCCCAAACCGTTTTAATGGGGACAAACTTTAAAAAAAAAAAAAAAAAAGACATACATCACAACCCAATTCTCAATCGGCCTTAAATTGTAAGTAGAGCAAATGTATCCGTAAATGAATGTTCCTGGATGTTTTTGCTGCCATTTCTGCATCACCTAATATCATCTTGAATAGGTTTAACCAGACATGTTGAAGAGATTTAAGTTTGATAAATAACTTCTTTGTTTTTTGCATGTGCTATTGTAAACATATACACATATTAAACATATTAAACTTGTTAATTTGGTCAAAGATTTGTCCGAAGCCTAAATAAACCTCCATTGAAAAAACGGTTAACTCTCAGCCATTGTGTCGGTAGAATACTTTGGATTTGTTCTGCTTTGTGCCGCTGCTAATTTCTCAGTCTGATACCTAAGTGATTACGGTCTTCACTCACACAGACGCTGCACTGAAGATGTAGTATATTGACCCGTCTATGGGTGGCACTACATCAACATCAACAGCAGAAGAAATGCCTGCCTGCTTACACAGGTGACGCCACACACACAACATGCATCCACGTCATATACAGTACTGTAGAGGTGTCTATATGTCCGGTACTTTCTTAGCTGTCATGGTAAAGTGCCGACGTTGCATAACAGAGCTGCAGCATGAAGCGCTCCTCGTTCACAAGGATCTCCCAAAGTTACAGCACTCTAAAGTAAGCAGCAGTCTCATACACTGATGTGTGGAGAGATTTCAATAAGCACTTATTTCTATTGGCATATATTACACTGGCCGGGGATGTGGTTGCAGGGGGTTATTCTGAGCTCAGCTCGCTCTGATCGGTGAATCGATTAGACGTGAATGAACCCCTGCAGAGGTCACTGAAATCAACACGAGGACAATTGAGCTTCTACTTCCATCCCATCACTCTCACCCACGTTTCTAAGTATAGCCCTCAGTCAGTATACGGGAACAGGGTCTGATATTAAGTGCAGTCCTCACCTCCGCCTGCGGCAACATTTCTATTAGCCCCAAAAAAAAATGTTGTCTGCCGCTTCTGAAAGTACAACGCTTTGGAATTGGAAACACTTAAACTGTTTTTTTTTCAAAATAACATTTCTTAACCTATCTGCCATTTTAGCAGGTGACCTGAACCATTTACCTGCTATTTGCCCTGTTATATATCTGGCAGGTGGCAGGTGCTATTTTCCCTTCCCTGTACAAGAACCTCCTTCCTGTGCGTGTTCATGGTCAAAATGTGCCTCAGAGGGAAAATGCCGCATCATGAGAGATTTGTCTGCTAAATGCTGAGTCAGATATTTCCATATTTATATAATTAAACAATAAGAACTGTTTCTAAATGACAGCATAGGGGGGCAGCAATATACTCTTTATTTATGAACTAAAAATATCCTAGAAAATGTATTTTGGTTATGATAAAGACTAATTCTAATTCAGTGAAATATGTTTGACTCTTTTTAAAGAAAGCTTAAACATTTTCTATGTAGAGCAGCGGATTGAAAGTCAAATGTTCTTCAGCATGAATGTGGTATATTGTAATAAATATACACTGCAAGTAAAACAGATTATCTCCTTGATAACCAAAAGGAAAGAAATGTGTTCTAAACTATACAAAACTGACCAAAATGAAGAAGTTAATTGGTGACAGAAAAAAAGTGTCACAATCCGCATTGCTCCTGTTTTTCTTTGATTTATTTCTATACCATATAATACGTGACATATATCCTGATTAGTTTCACCTGGCCCTCATTAGTCCTGCACTCGCCTCACCTCACCTCATGCTCACCTGTTCTCACCTCCACAATCAGTCATGCCCTATATATATATATATATATATATATATATATATATACCAGCACAGGTCGTTGGTCTCCTTTGTTTGTCTTTTCACCCCGTGTCCAGTTCCCCCGGTCCTTCTTCCCAGACGATAACTAGACAATAGTCTCGTTTTCCCTGAGCTCAGTGTTTCTGGTTTTTGTTCCCTGCCTTTGTCTTGGTTAGTCTGTTACCTGCCACACCTCCTTTACATTTGGACATTTTATTTTATTTTATTAATAAAACACTGCATCTTCGAAGACAAAGCTGTGCCTTCTCCAGACGGAGAGAATCATTTAAATTGAAGAAAAGTAATGTTTCTTGACACCTCATCCACTGCATTATTGATTCAATTGTGTACATGTACTGGCAACCTGACAACATATCACTGTAATAAAGGACATCTCTTTCCTAGTAGGACCAATAAATTCTCCCTTTTTACTCAAATGAAACTCTGTGTTGGCAGTGGACAGTTCTCCGCCCACATAAAGGATGAATCCAATTTTTTTAATTCTCTGTCGACACAGTGAGTGCTCAGCGACATTATGTATTAATTCATTATTCAAAAGAGAGAATGAGGAGGAAATAATATCAATCAGTGCCCTACAGTATCACGCCGTATCTGATACGACTTTAATAAGAAAAGTCTGAATGCAGAACCTATTTTTGGCGCTTGTACATCCTCCTGCTGCTCAGTTTGGAAATACATTTTTGTAAAATTCTAAAAAGGGTTCGGTGTAGAGTTTTAAAGGGACCACAGCAGCTAATTGTGTCAGTGCACACAGGTTTGGGTTTATGGAGAACTGTGACAACCCAATACGTTTTTAAGAAGCGTGTGATTCAACAAGCCGTTCAGATTGGGCCCCGCTTTGAACATTAAAGTATGTAAACATATACAGAAATCCAAAATGTAAGTATGAACATGATCATGTCCCATTTAATTAAGCAATATGATATTTCACATGTCAATCAAGTTATAAATAAATACACATGAGTTGCTGTTGATGCCAATAAATACACAAACATACTTGGAAGATATGATCTAAACATGTGTATTATTCTGAGCACTATACTTCTGTATTTAGTGATGGTGTAAAGTGTGTTTATACAAACAATTATGTTTTTGTCAACACATGAATCCATAGAGAACAGTGAACTGAATCTACATAGTTGATAATATATGTGACTCATATATAAATTATCAATTAAGAGCTGTTTTGACTTGTCTTTGCCTTTGCTTAAAAAGCAAAGGTGTAAGCAGTTTTCTCAATGATGGTACACTTCCATCTTAGTCCCCGTAAGCCATGGCAATGAGAAACTGGCTCACCTAATGGAAGGCAGTTGCTTTTTCCTGCTGTAAAAAAGCTCTGTGTGTGTGTGTGTGTGTGTGTGTGTGTGTGTGTGTGTGTGTGTGTGTGTGTGTGTGTGTGTGTGTGTGTGTGTGTGTGTGTGTGTGTGTGTGTGTGTGTGTGTGTGTGTGTGTGTGTGTGTGTGTGTGTGTGTGTGTGGGAGAGCCTGACAGTGAAGCCCACACAGGCCAGTGAAGAGTGACAGACTCCTTGTAAAAGTTCGGTGTGTTCTTGTTCTGGTCAGTCGTCCTGTCTGATGAGTAAAAGAGGCTCATTTCTTTTCCCCCATATCCTGTTGTTTTTGAATGATGACACCTGAGCTGGGACATGATATTGGTCCGTTCTATTTCCAGTCACTTTGGGAAATGCAAACGCTCAATCACTGCTGTATTAGTACGGTTACATTTTTAACACGGTACCAAGAAGTGGAGGAATTCAAGCTGCACATGATCTCTGCTTTGCTTGGGCCAGTTTCTGCTGGTAGAAGTTTGATGGTTTGTAACAGTCATGATTGACAAAAACACGACTGCAGTCACTGCATCACTATATTTTGTCAGTGAATGTTGGTACAATCTGACAGTCGTCAAAAAGATAAGAGGATGACAAGTATTGCCCATTAATAATAGTGCTGTTCATTTTATTTGACGGGAGAAATACTGAGTTTGCCCACCAAGGGGCTCCCTTCTCAAACACTGAAATGACTATGCAAAGCAGGCGCACGGCTCTGTTCAGTCACAGTGTGCTCCATGTTCACAGTCATCACTGTGTCAAATCAAGGAAAGAGACCTTATACAGTACGGCATATAGCTGTTATAACATAGCTCTGATCATTTATTTCATCAAAACTAAAATGGTGTGTCATACTTATGACAGAAGAGTTTGATTAGTTTGTTTAATTTCTGAAGTAATAGCAAAATTAAGTAACGCACTTGTCATGTGGCCCTAACTGGCTTCAAGCTAACATTTACAAGCTGGAGAGAAAAAGTTGTAAGTTTCCACAACTCCATGAAAACATGTTTTTCTTCAAGTCCCATCGGTGTACGCAAACGCCACATCTAAAGCAAAGCAAAGTCACGGTTTGTGTCAGTGGTAAACTGCAATTGTACTAAAAGGCAACACAAGATGAAAAACATTTTTTTTTGCATTGGACCCACGTCCACCGCTGACCTTTCTTGATTGAGTGTAATAGCATACAGAGCAAATGCAAAAAGGTCACTGGTAGAGACAGCTTTAATATTATAATTGGCGCTTTTTTTTCCCCAGGAAGACGGCTCTGTTGCAAGGAGCTACACGCACTCGCTCCGGGGGAAAATTATTCAGGACACAATGTTTGCAAAAAGCCTGTCATATCCATGCAACATGCACTATACCTGGTTAATCACACAGACACAATGCTGTGATGTGACTGAACACAAGGAACTATTGCAATGCAGATGTAGTGTAACCTGTTTCTTTGTACTAACATTCTGAGATGGTGCCTTTGTGTCTTTGCCAAGTCTTTATTCCATATAATGGTCAAGGGTAGCGTGTTTTCAGCTGCGACGTGAATCCCCTTGAGGTGGAACAGTGGAAACGGTGCTCAAACATCAAATCACCATGTTTAGCCCGACATTCATAGAGCCTGCACATGCAGCCTCTGTCGTCTCCTCTGCTCTATATAAGCTAATCAGCGAGGTAAAATGCTGTGTTCTGTGACTCCGTTAAGCACCTTCAAGTATTCTCTGACTGCCCTCTCCTTGTGCCATAATGATGAGCAAGCTGTCTGCCAGGTTTAATCACTGTTATTCAGGTAGGTTAGCTTTGTACGTGGGCAACATTTTTAAAGGCCGCATCTGAAAATTATTGAGTGCAGCACACGGCAGAAACATTTTTTATTGTGTTTGTTTTATTGAAGGACAGAAAGTTCTGCATTAATGCCACACTGCTGTTGAGGTCTTTGTGATGTTTGTGGTGACAAGGTTGTGACGGAGGGGAAAATGAGTTTAAAGAATCTAGGTAGATGCTGTAGAACGTACCTACTGTGAACGCAGCTTGTGTGTGAAACTCTGTTCAGACGGTTAAGATCAGGCTTTGATCTCGACTGGATACGGTTGTTACGGTTGTGTTCGGTTTGTACATTCTAGCATGTGAAAGTAAAACAGGCATCGTTTGACTGAAGAACTTCTAGACTACTTGGAATTTCAGTGGGTTTTAAGTTATGGAGGACCGATACCCAGCTCTATATGAAATACAATGGCAGGTTTTTGGGCTTATGACTACAAAGTCCAAAAAATGAATTCAAATGTTTGGAGCACAATTGTTTGTCTCCTTCCCTCTATGACCCGACAGTTTTATCCTGTGACCTTTTGAGGGGTCCCGAACCTTAGGTTGTGAACCACTGGTCTAAACTACCAAACTGTTTATGAAATAGTTAAACTATGTCCATCTGCAGCACTGTTACTTGTAGTATTTAGTACTTTGTTATCTCACTACTTCTCCATCATTGATAAATACCAGCATGCTTTCTGAGGTTTTGCCACATCAGGCTTTAATTATGGGCTGCATCTTTGATAAAACATGAATCACATTTTTGATCATTTGTATGTCAATGAGCAGGCTGGTCTGTGGCAGTTTGCTGATGAATACAGCTGCATCATAACAATGGGAAGAGTAGCTGGAGTAATTATTTCTCCATAAGCTTAATAAGAGGTATAGCTCAATGGCTTATTTGTTCTGGGTTATGTAAATACAATGCAGTCTAATTAATGTAATTGGGTAAACAGGAAAAAGATAATTGGAAAACATCACACTGAGCAGTTGTGTGCTTCGGTTAATAACATGATTACATTCATGGAATACAAACTTGAATGCAGCATAATAACAAACACGGTACCTGAAATGTCACATAGTGACCCGAATAAAAATGCACTGTACACGTTGGAGATAGTATGGAAATGAAAAGCTGTTCACTGTTCAGACCACAGTGCCATGCAGCACGCTTTGTACAAATGGCATCATGACACCATGTGATAGATAGGACTCAGTCCGAGGATGGTTTGTTAGTGATTGATGGGTGTGTCAGAGCGCTCTGCAGTGACTCCCCATCATCACTGCTGCCATTGTTCTTCTGCTGTGCAGAAGTCTTCAGACCAATAGTAAAATACCCATCTTGACTCCTTATTCTCTAAAAACAGCACAATGAGAGTTTCAACTTGTTTTCAACACAAATCAAACTGTGTTTAACATGACCGTTGTGCAGCCTGTGAGGTCGTCTTTTAAGTTATTTCTACAAAATGCATGCACCAACTTGTTTTTTCTCTTGAAAACACATTGAAATAATCTAACAGCTCCATTTTTTTGCAGCATGAATCTATGGCTGTCTGTCTTTCAGTCAGTTGGTCCAGATACAACAATCATTGACTGTATTGCTGTGACATCATGTGCTGACATTAATGGTTTATATTTATATACACATTCATGGTTGCCAGAGGATGAATAATACAGATCTTCATCCCCATGACTTTTCCTCCAGTCCAGATATATCAACTGGATCTTTATACACACATTCATGGTTTTCAGAGGATGAATGCGACTTTGGTAATCCGTTGACTTTTCATGACAAGTTTGGTTTTGAGTAAAATGTCTCAACAATGAGCAAATACCTGCAAAAGTGAACTTTTGTTTAGTGCTAATTATCAAATATAAGCATGCTAACACATTAAACTGAGACGTTAAATGATACCCATTTCATATCAGCATAATGACATAATGACATTAGCATTTAGCTGTCAATAATACACAACAATGATAATATAAGATGGAGCTTTTGCAGTGTACACCTACAGTATCACCTAACAGATTAGTGAGCACTGTATAAACTCAACATTATGACATGAGTGTAGGGGAGGGAGAAAGAAATATTATATTCCAACAGACTCATTATGAAACATAATAATCTTCACATGCAAATGAACACTAAAGCCGGGAGACTAAGATTAGTCTGATGATCGGTCTGTGGGAATGATAAATGCTTAAATGTCTCCATAAACTGATGTATTCCATTGAAGGTGTCAGGACCAACACTGTATGTGACAAATGTGCGTCTGTTTGCACCTGTGAACCCCCCCACACACACACACACACACGCACGCTTCCATGGTTATAGAATTTAATGGCTCGCTCTCAGTAACACATTGACATTGTCCACCCGAGATCCTCTCCGAGATGGCTTGATTTACCAAACCCCTCGAAAGGGAAAAAAAAATCTCATTGAGGAGACGGATTGCTGAGAGGGCTCTCCAGCAGGCCTATAAATCATTCTTTAATCAGAGCGCACTGAGAGTGAGGTTACACACTCAGACCCCACATTAGCACCACTGACTCTCAGCTGTCTATGGTTCTGCTCCTGCACTCTGCCTTCCAAACTCCTTCTTGGCTCCTTTGCCCTCCATCTTCCCTCGTCCTTCACTCCCTGCAATACAAAACCGCCTGTCAGTTACCTGAGAGAAATGTGTGGGAAAAAAAGCGACTTTTTTTGTTCCCAACATGGTTGATTTCTCTGAGCTTTGGCACCTTAAATAAAGGAATCAACCAATCAATAGGATGCTGGTAGTTGGTCCTCTGCCCACACAAATCTGCTCAAACCTTCTATTGAGGTGCCCATAGGAAAAGTTTGGATGCAAACTATTCGCGGGCGAGTATTTGACCTTTTCCTGTTCGTCACAGCTCCAGTGTGTAAAGACCTTAAGTCTTCTAAATATCTGGACACCAACTGCTTCAAGTCGCTGCCTTGGATGTGATATTACAAAATGATAAGTAGATAAAAACGGAGACTGACAGCTTTAATTTGAGGGTATTGTCAGTCTTGGAACAGTTTTGGGGACATTCTTCTTTCCTATTTGAAGATGTGAAAATGTTTGTTCATGTCAATGTTACGAAAGCAGAGATTAACAGCAAAAAATGCACCAAACTGAGCTGAAATCTAAGTGTAAGGTTAATTAAGCAAATAAGGTTGCATCAAATCACCAAACACAGTTTGAATGATAGCACTGATGTGAGTTGATGAAGAGCAGCCGGCTCTCCTTTCCTCATTAGTGGCTTATTAATGTCTGCATTTCTAAACAAAAAAAGGTTTCATGAATACCTTTCATATCAGCCAGAGACATGAATAACAACCACCCTTAGCAGACGTTCAACTAGTAACAGCTTTGGTCACACAGGACACAAATAGCGGTCTCCACGGTGAAAGTCTGGTGTTTCTCTGGCCCCTCCCACCACCACTCCCACACGTAACAGACTTTCTTGCTGGTTATTATAGTACTTAACTTTTAATAACAGCCCCTTGCTACACTGATACATCGCCTGCTCTAAATATAAACTGTCCATTTGAACCTTCTGTCCATCATGCTTGAAAAGGTTGATGTTGTCACATTGCTTCCCTCCTCTCACCTGCAATATGCTCTGCTGTGGATGAAGATGGAAGCCGGGTTGTTAAAACCACACAGAGCTTTGAGAAGTTGGATTTGCCTGCCACTCAGATGCTACGGACAAACATAAAGTTATAACTCTCCCTTGTGGAAGAATAAAAGAAAATGAAAAAATGTGTTAAACAAATCAAAGAATGTTGCATTTGGTTGTCAGATACGTCTGATGTGGTTATTCTTAGTGCTATACGTAGACCATGGTGTCACAAAGAAACCTACATGAATGAATATAAATTGTTAGATTATTACTTGAGGATTTTAAATACTATTTTCTCTTCTTGCAGTTGACCCTTGTCATTTAATAATATTCAGTTTATGCGAGTATGAAGAAAACAATCATTATCTGATTCTGTCTGGGGGCTGTTTTGGAGGAAAAGGGAAGTAAAAGCGTCCTCATTAGGTTTGCTGTGACTCCAAAACTCTCTCACAGTTTGGTCACAGATGAGGAAGCGCACCCAGTCGTCATTGGATTTAAGTTCCATCAACTTCACTTCAAAGCAGTCTTACACTGATGGTTAGGCACAAATTCAAGCTTTAGAATACTGGTACATCACAGCCTGCACTCTCTGGGAGTGTCGACTTCATCATCTGGAGCCTCTTAGTTATCATCTTCTTCAAATAGGACGTGTTCAGGTTGACTAAGATAGGGAATAGAGAAACGTATTTCAGTCTGTGCATTAGGACATCAAGTGTGCTCAGCTCCAAGGCCGTGTGGCTTCATTCACATGCGCTTCACTTTCCCTTTTTAAGGAGACAATAGCATGTAGACACACAGCATATTCATTGCAGGCCAGGGTGCATTCTGTGCTCCAAAACTGACAGTAATGTAAATAATATTCAGTTCCGTTAAAACTAGAGTGAGTACAAGTTGTGCAGAGCAATGTGAAATGTTCTGCGTACTGTTTAAACCCTGTGAGACATTTGATCGATACATTTTTTTGTGCGTCAGTGTTACTACAGCTGTTTGGGAGCAGGCTGGCTTCAGGCTAACTTATAATGAATTTGGGTGACTGTGCAAACTGAAATATAAGTTTGAATGACATGACTGTGACACTTCCATTTCGAGAAAGGAAAATGATTTTATGTTGAGGTAGAAACCTGCAATAGCATATTTTTTTGGCCACCTGGGGGCACAAAACACAACATTGACATGTCCTTCACCACCTTTTAGGGTAATGGGACAGTGTTAGAAAAACAGCTGCTTATTGACACATCCAGCAGTTACAGAGCAACGGTTTGATTTATTTGAAGTCGTGGTTTCTGGTCACCTTGAGCGTAAGCCCATTACTCTCTTTTCCCTCTGTTTTTGGTCCCAACTCCTGAAGTGGATACTGACTCTTTAGCTGCTGAATGCTCCACTTGTCTGTGTGCTGTTTGGTGCCCAGCAGGTTGTGTAATGTGGTTTTTTTTAGACTGTGGCCAAAAAACGACTTTCACATGGTGTTTTCCCTAAAAAAGATCTATTACATAATGCCTCTTTAAGGATCATCAGTGTATTCACCATTACTTAACACACTGCACTTAGTACCCTACTGTCTGCTGTATGAGTGCAAACTTTATTTCACTGCCTCCAGAGCAGCATGTACGGTACGTCCTCTGTCTGCTGATTCACCTCTGCATACTGAAGTGTACAGCGTGTGCACTGCTCTCGTATCTCCTTCCTGGAGAAGGTCCCGTAGGCTTCCACTAAGTTGGCAGCATTATTGGTTACGTAGCACTCAACCTTGCTACTAGTCCCCTGCTTACTTTGTGTTCATGAAAACAAACGGGCCGTATGCCTTTGAGGTGAGGGATTTGGCCGTCTCCCCTGCTTCGGATATCCTTGGAAGGCAAAGTCGGCGCTGACGTTCCGTGCATGTTTGGATGAGATATAATTTTAGCTTAGTTATAACTTCATCGTCCAATGATATACAAATGAATGGAGGCTTTCTTAGTGTAATTCCAGGACTTCTCTCTTCTTCAAATGAGCTTTTAGGTGTATCTGGTGCAATACGTGTACTGTGCATTGTCCTTGTTATACAAACGATAAATCTGACACTTTATCAAACAATAGGTCAAAAACAATGCATTTCAGCGCCTACACTTTTGGCTGTAGTTGTATTGCTTCACTGTTTAGATGGACTCTCTGAGCTTCACAGGAGATGATGTGTTCTGGTAGTTGTCACACTTCAGGAGAACCAGCCTGTGTCACAACTCCTGTTTGCAGAGCTTTCTTTGTCTAGCAAAGCCCAGAGGTGTACACTAGAAATCAAATATGCATCCCCTTCAATTCACAATTAAATCTGCTCTATAACATTTACTTATGTTAAATAATGCACTCACATCGCTGGTGTGCCCTACATTAGCTAACAAGTAGCGAATGAGGGAAGAGGACGCTCTGAAGATTTGTAAACAAGGAAACGACATCTTCAAAAACAAAGACATTGTAATGAAAATGTGCATCACACGGAGTTTGCAGACATGGTAACAGTGGAAGGAAAGGCATTTCCCAGTTTAATAGCAGCTCAATTGGTTGACAAAATGTTATGCTAGCTTGTTTTCATATCCTATAATAAATCATTTTAGTTTCTCACAGTGAAATGGATGGAAGAAACACTCTTCAACAGGACTTTTCTCTTTCCTTTGTCTTTTGTCGTGTCGTGTAGTTTCTGCGTTGCTTATGGCCTCCATTATTGCTATGGCCTGAAAACAACAGCGACGGTACTTTTCAAGAACAACACAAACACACAAGTGGAAATAAATCTGACACTTTTGATCTTGTGGTCCTGCAAGATCTTTCCCAGAGCCAAATTGTAGCACTTTACAGTTCTGTCCACCATGCAAAAAGCGTGACAAATCACCCCAAGAACCCCCTTCTTGTTTCTGCAACTTTAGCATCCCCGAACCCTGTTCTTTGCATTCTGAATCTCTACCCCTGTGACACTGGTGCAGGGGGGGACGTGATGAATGATTGAAGCCCAGACATTTTTTTTATTCCTCTATATGGTTGCAACACTATCTCCTCTGACAGACACTGGCTGTGTGCGGAGTTTCCCCCAGGCAGTGCGGGAAGGGTAAGGATACCGAGTCACGCCTCTGTGAAAAGACAAACCAGGCAGAAAATTGAACACCTCCATCAGTATTTGCAACAATCAATTTGTTTTAAATGAAATATTTATGCGGCCAGTCCTGAGAAGGAGAAAGTCCTCGTGGATTGTGTACGTGGTACCGGGCTCTGATATAACATTCCAACAAGGTGCGATTCCAATGATAGTAAAAAGACACTGCCATACTATTAAATTCTGCCAATGTCTGTGTTAGGACACACATATTGCTTCTACTTCGTGTTTCCATGGTCACTGCCAAGCACCTTTTTTTCTCTTAAATCCTCTCCCAATTCTCAATAAGAACATTAATTGAGACCAGATTCCTGGAGGATAAAGGTGGCGAGTCTGCACGGATGACAGTAAATGAGATCTGATTATGTATAGAGGGGACCAAGAAGGATTTAAATATGAATTATGAATACGGCAGAAATTCAGAGTGCTCTAAAAATTCCCCCTCATGCTTGAATAATAGATATGGTTTAGTGCTTTGCAGATCCATATGGTATCCACATTTATACACTGCTGTTCTGTTTGTGAGAATAATGCCAAATAATCCCTTTTTACATGAGACGGATGAAATTGCCTGTTGAGAAGAATTAAACTCACGACTCTGTATTTGATGCTGAAGCTCAGCCCGGTTTAGTGTCATTTGATGGTGTAAACACTTGTTAGTAGAGTGCTGGCTTCAGGCTTGCCACCTGTTTTGTTTGTGAAGGCGCGGAACATCTTCAAGCACATGACCTTCGGATGATCGGAAAGGAACAATGGGGTCTAAAAAAAGTCCTAAATCTATATATAGTATAATACAGCCTGTATTGAGTGCTGGGGATTTGCACTGCGCTGCACATTACCTCTCTGTGTGATTGCTGGGTTCAGCCATCTGCGATGTACACTAACATATGAAGTTACTTTTTACAAATACCTTCTCAAACAGATGCAGGAAGCTGAGGTTGCACTTCTGCTTTCAGGCTGGAATGCTCCATAAGAGCAGGACTGCTTCCTCCTGCTCTGACAGAACTTGTGTGCCGAGATGTCCGACTGATGAACTGCGATGCTCCTGAGCAAAATCTAAATTACTGTTCAAGGCTTGCACGCTGGATGAGGCGGGGGGGGTAGCCCTGTCTCCCACAAACTGCACAGTCAAATATGTTTTGAGCAAAATCTTACTTTTGCTTTTGACGTATCTATAAATAATTACAAGGTCAGGTCCATAAAACACAGGGCTGCTGTTCGTGTCCCATGTGAACCAACTAGTCCTTTTAAAAGGTTAAGCCGAACTATGATGTGGTTTTGTCGCATTTTGTTCTGTTTTGTTTGAACTTAAAGCGTGAACTGTGACTGTAATCGACTGGGAGAAAAGTTTCTCCTCAAAATGTTTTTGAAAGTGTCATTTAGCTGCATGGGAACGTTACTTTATAGGAGACAGGGTTGCAGTATCAAACATCTTTAAAAATGAATCTGAGAATACAGGCAGAAAGGTGCTCTGCCCATCGAAGTTATACCTCGGTTACTTCAGATGCAATGCTCCGCATGTTGTATGGGAGATGATTAGCAGATCTGCCCAGGAAAGAAGGGGAAAATCAAAAATCACAATATTTCACCATTTTAAGTACACTTTCATGGTTTTTGTACTATGGCACCGATACTCTACGCCACCTGTTCAAAGTCCTGGCTGCCTGAAATCTGTTATTGGGACACAACCTCTTAGTCTTATGTAGACTAACTGTTAACTTGAGGTAAACCGGAGCATGCCAACCTGCTCATTTGACTGTTTCACAGGGACAGAACGGAGGAGCTGACAGCCAACCAGTCTGTTATTCAAGGCTTGTTGCTCAGCCAGCTTTCTGTAATGAAATGCCAATTTTGTCCAAAACTAGCGATACAATTAAAGAACATGATAAGAAATACTGTATTTTTCCACAACTAGTGAACAACCAATGATTATCTGAGTCGTTCACACAGCATCAACTGCTAGATTAAAATAATGTAAAATAAGATCAAGGCCAAACAATAAACAACACAGAAGAACATGATGGAGCAACTACTTGTTTTTGTCATTGTAGATGAAAGAGTGTGTGATGGGTCGACCGCTAAATTACGAATTATCTCCTCCCTTCAACAGCTAACAAGACCATCAATTTGTCTCCGACACAGCCAAACCCAATTAAGTTTGGGTAAAAAGATGAGTTGTTTTTTAGTTTTTCTTTCTTCTAACCAAATTGCTGCTTTCATGAACGGCTTGCAGGACACAGGAAAAGATAAAGAAAGCAAACGCAGTGCATGAAAAGAGTCTTTCTATGGGAATTGTGATGCCCAGGTGTTTCCCAGTTTCATAAAACCGCCGACCAATTACCTGCAAGATAACAAAACAAGCAGGTTCACCTAAGACAGTCATCTGTTCTATATTCAACAGGCCTTTTTCACAACAGACATGTTAATGTGTCACAGTAGGAAAAGCACAAGTGTAAATAATTCATATGATGGCTGTATTCCATTTAGCTGCTTCAGTTTTAGGGACATGGTGTTGTGCATTGCTGACTCACTGTCACGGATAACTAGGGCACTTGAACAGAACATTGCATTTAAATCTGTCCTTCCATTCACATGTTTTTATGCATATTTAAAAATGTTTGCATGAAAACCTGTTGGAAATAAAATTTAACAACAATGGAACATGTAATATTGCAAAGACTTTTTACTCTTAAATGACGTGGAAGGTTTGAGTCATGGGACTTAAACGTAACTCAAGGGACAAAAATATCTCTCAAATTAACACGTGACACAAATATAAATGCCACATTTCCATCATGTTTTCCACCGTTTGAAGTTTTGACTGGCGCTCTTTCAATTACGTCATCTTGTTGCACCCTCTTCTTCTGCAATAATTTAATACCACGAGGGTTATATATCGATGGACCAACTCCTAATATTTACACTATTAGATGGAAGCGCATGTTAATTTGCAGCAAAACAAATTATTGAAATTCAATTAAAAGAAAGATATTTGGAATGCAACTCCAAAAAAGGAAATACAAAATATGATATCATATTTATATTTATATTTTGGCTCTGGTAATATTCGGATAGAACATTTGTTCAGTGAAATGTACAGTACTAGAGGTCCATCTCATTCCAGAGAGATGTGCTTTAACATGTTGGCACTAACAGCTAACCTGTGCATTTACTCCCTTGTTTTTGTTTTGAAGGAAATTAGTTTCATGACCTGAAAATTTTTCATGTATTGCTCATTTGTATATAACTTTATTTACCACTTTGTATACTGTAAATGTATATGGGGACCAATATCATTGCTGCACTCAAACAAAAGTGCTTTTAGAGAACATTTTCTTCTCTGTTTTTCTCGCTCAGCTCGTTGGGGAGAATGCTTGATTGAAAAGACCGGACGACTCATAAATGCTTCACACATTATTCTGTGCATGCGGTCTCATCAGCTTGTGTGAAAATTAAACACTCACACAGTTTAGCTTGAAGCAGAATATCACCAAATTAAATATTCCCATCTCTGTCGGACATAATACGCCGCAGGACATTCCAATCAATATTTGTCACTGTTAATTGTCTCTCGAGGCCATTAAACGAGGCAACTAACGCTGAAATGTGGGACGTTAGCGACAGGTTGCAAATCTCAGTCAGAGCACTTGAATTTGCGGAACCAAATTTGGCATTTTTGTGACAACACTGGGGAGTTTCTATATTGATTGGATGAAATGAATATGCAGACTGACCGTATTAGCTCATCTCAACTCTTTTGCTCACTGAGCATGAGACGTTATGAGACTCCTTGTCTCCAGTGCCATCATCCTACTTCCCAGTCCGAGGCTGCAGTGATGCGGGCGTCTCACTGAGGGACGGTTCTGATCTTGTTTGGGTTCAGGATTGTTGAGCCTCAGAACAGTAGTAGCGATTAGGTACTCCCTGTTTGTGTGCTTTTCACAATAAATAAATCTGTAGAGATGCAATCAAAGAAAATAAATCTGAGAGCCACTGAAAGCACATCGAAATCTACTTCACAGCCATCAATCGAATCCCGTTGCATTGAAGCAACAGAAGACGGGGTGTAGCCCTCTGTGAACGGTGATCAATCACTCGCAGAAGTGACCCTTTTGTCCGTGTCATTGAAACCCGAATAAACAGCACAAAATCCATCAGCCATGTGGTTTGTCTCAATCAATAAGAGGTTGTGTTCAGAAGTGCTTAGCGCAAATAAATGGCTTCATTTGTTTTGAAACAACTCTCATGTCCTCTGATGGCAGCTGTCCATCATCAGAGAGCTGGCGTGGATGGAAATCAGTCGGAGACAGAGGTGTTAGAATATTTTAATTATGCGGGGACACAGGCAGCCTCTGCATCACATGAAACCGACAGAAATGACAAAGATGGCAATCAATGTTTTCTAGCTTGGAAATAATTCAATCTTGGTTAATAACTAATGCAACTTTGAGCAGCAGATGTTTAAAATCAAAGAGTATCTCAAATAAATGTGTAGCAGATTCCTGCTCCATTATGAGAGCTGTGACAAAACAAATCAGGATTGGAGGGATCACAGCACTCAGGCTCCTGATGTGTCTCTCATGTTTGTGCTAAAGTTACGACTAATTAGGTTTTGGGGATTCCTCCTGACAGTTGAAAGTCTGTTTGGCCCGGTGGCAGCTAGATCTGCAGGTGTTGACTTCCCCCCTCCGTGCACGGGGATCAGAAATATTTGCAGGATTTCAGGAAACTGCCGAGCACTGTCCAAGCAAACTGTGTGATAATTAGGCGATGTCGTTAAATATCGAAACGCTCAGCGGACGGCAGAGAGGATGGCATTTCTAAACCATGTCCCCTTTATGTGAACAAACAAAAGAAAGCGCTGCAGTAGAATAGTCGTGGTTTAAACAACACGGGCAAAATGTCATCAGCAATTAGCTGACACCATGGTTGGCGAGGAGAGAGGTGACCTGCTGTTCAATGGCCTTTGGTCGGCGCTTGGCTTTTGTTCTTGTTGTCTTTTCTCCAGCAAATCATACACAAGAAGAGGGAGAGCATGAATAAGAACCTGAAGAAAGAGGCTCAAAGTAATTAGCAGTAATAGTGTTACCTACGCTTGCTCAATTGAAACCTGTTGCTGATTTCTGTAACTTTACTTCATGGCACTACAGGTTTAAATTTGTACACAAAATACAGAGTTTCTACCGCACCAAACGCTTTATCATCACGTGTGATTTTGGAGGTGCGAGGTGTTCAGAGTCCTGCATCAGCGACAACACCGGCAGTGTAGAAGTGAACCAATTCAACCACTTCAGTGATTCAAGTGATTCAAATTTTCATCCTTGTTGAGGGATAGTTACCAGTCAGTGTTAAAACCCGAAATCATAGTCAGGTTTCCAAATGTTCATCGTTTTAGCTCGCCGCAATCATTCCTCCTATTAAGAGATCCCCTCCTAATGTGTTCCCAATCTAACAAAAAACGAAGTCCTCCTTCCGTGCAAAAATCTATTACAACGTTTATGTGAAGTTTCTAGTTATACAAATGTGTGTGTCTTTGTGTTACTCTTCCTCCCCCAAATTTTGCACCAAAAAGCCGTAACTTTGTAAGAGCCCCACTTGTGTGTAATTAAGTTAAATGGCTAAAGCTTCATATTAACTTCATAAAACATCTTTGCGGGTTGTGTCCACCATCCTTGTCTACATATGGGCCAGTAAACATTGTTGTAAGACGGACTTGTAATTTGTGAACCCTTCCTATATTTCTGCATCCATCCAAAAGAAAAGTCTAAGTTGCTAATTAAGTGATAACATGTATGTGTGTTTCTGTCCTTCAAACACCGACAGGAAGAGCCTCTAAATGTCACTCTGAAATGAATTTGATGGTGCTGTATAATGGCTGTAGCTGAGGAGCTGGTGGTGTGAAAACTCCTTGGTTTTATCGCCCTTTAAGTTTTTCTTCTGTCGGTCTTTGGGTCCAGTTCAGTTCCTTGAAATGTCCAGCAGTGACTGATGTGCTGGCAAAGAAGCAGCACTAAGATCATCTCGCTTGACTGACTCACAGCAGCCATTATGTATCACCGCCTGGACATTTTTGATGAAGTGGGTTTGTTCAGTAGTTGTATGGATTCAGTGGAGGGGAAGAAGCATCCAGGATGCTTTTGTTTGTTCTCAAAGAAAACATTAGTGCAGTCTCAAAGCAGCAAAACATTGCTTTAACTCCCAGGGTTGTTCTTGTTCCGCGTTCTTCTGTCTGAGCAATCATCTCCTAACTGCTCCTCCAGACTTTTGAAGATGTTTCTTTGACTATCCATTTAGCTTTTACAGCACTCGTATATTTTTGAGTTCGTGACTAACTCCAGTGGATTGTTTGAAGAAGGATTGTGTAGATACACAGTCACGTTGACTCTCGATCTGATTTTCTCCCAGACAAACGACTGGGTGTTTGTCACAAATAGAGATGACACATTTGACTGTAAAAGCAATTCTGAAACTCATCGCTGTCAAACTTTTTTTCTTCAAAAAAAATAAAAAAATGTGTCTGTACGCTGGTATCTCTTTCAAATTGATCTACAAAATTGCAGCCTGCGGTGTGCCACATAGTTTAGTCGTGTAATGTCAGGTTTTCCACATAGAGTGGGTGGAATTACTTAATGCTGTCAAGTGCTGATATCACACTGATACGGTGAGCCTATAATCTCTGAATAGGAAGAAACTTAATGAAAAAGCGAGATATCTTGATATCCTTGGCATTACAGGACGACGGCAAGAACAAAGGGAAGGTATTTCATCACCGCAGGGCGCTCTGCGGCACCACTGTGCACGAGGCTCGGCAAGGTTGCTTATTCTCAGTGGTTTGTATCATTTTAAAAGGGAAAGATTATTTGAATCCCCTGGGGATAATATTCTCTGCTGAAAAAATGAGCTTCAGCTCAGGCACAGCTGGCAGTTTAGCAGCATTTATATCAGCCAAGAGATCCTATGAGAGGTTAATTGCCATCTAGCAGCAAGTGGTCAACAAAACAAGGTTTTTTGAAGGCGTGATCGCTTTGTTAATATAATATTAATGTGACTTGAATCAATTGGGTATTTGCAGAGATTCATGTTTGTGTTGGAGTCCTGTGATGCAGGTTCTGTGTGAACAAAAGTACAGAAAGGCACAGCATGAAAGTCATGATGCTGCCCTACAAATGTCATATTTTCTGAAAACTTGCTGCATGACAAACTATCACACATAGCAGAGGCTTGTAATTTAGGGGCAGTGTCTGGGATACCTGCACTCATCAAACAAGAATTGTATGACATTCTGCTCTATTACCCAGTGGAATTGCATCCATTTCCACAGAATACAAAAGAACTTCGGAGTTCATCTTCAATGAAGTTCTCTCGGCCGCCTGGGGACTTCAAGCAGTGTGGAATGTTTACGTCTCTTATAAACAAGCATGACTGTGCTGCCCACCGGCTGCTAACAGCTAACGTTAACTAGCCGTCGTCCTTCTAATTTCGACTCAAACTCGTTGTCCACGATGTAGCGTAATCACGGGAAAAAACAAGGTCCATGAAAGAGTTTGTACATGTGCAGTACTGATCAGGCAGGATGTGTGGATCGGGTAGAGAGTGACATGTCATGTGTCAGCTCTTGACGCTACACAGGAAAAACAACAACGTGATTATGTGATAGCGGATCGGTGCATAGACTCGTGAACTCGCCAACACCCAATCCAGCATTTCAGGCTGTATCGGAGGCATTTCCAATACTGGTATTGGAACAGCTCTAGTTCTGAGGACGGGAGTTAATCTCTCACAGTGTGACGGATGTGAGGGCAGACAAAGTGCAGTGTTATCCACACGTATAAGTGCTGTAGGAAAAGTTTTGGAAAGGCCCTCTCAGTACCTGCTGTATATGTGAGCAGACTTAAAAAAGGTGCAGGACTTTTTTCTGGATAAGGCGCGTGTGTGTGTGTGTGTGTGTGTCTGTGTGTGTGTGTGTGTGTGTGTGGAGTGAAGCTTTAGTATTGCTACAGCAGTGAAGTCGTTATGTGAGGTTATTGTAAAAGCACAACATGATCCATTGCCAATTTATAGTTATTCAACCGTTATGTACAAATTCACTGTATTGCTTTGGAAGCAAATAACAATGACACAAATGTGAACTTGCCCATGTTTGCAACTGATTACAAAGCAAAAGGATTTTCAAAATCGGACAATGGGCATCGAAAAAAAAAGGGATTGATAGTTTTGAAAAGCTCTCCTTTTGTGTCCTTGAATTCAACTTTTGAGTCCATATTCATTTATATCAGCGATAAATGTCCTTGCAGCGCAGGGCCAATCTCGAATGTACCGTCTAGAGAGACTCATCAAAACAGTGAGGTGGGAAGGAGTTGGAGCTGTCCTATATGCCGTTTCAGCAGTTTGAAGTATCTCACTGTCCCTTTGAATTGTAAAATGTTTTGAGCTTGAACGAACATTTTTATGTTGTATTTCAGCTTGACCTTAAATGACACATGTGGTCTCCATGACTGCTGATCATATTTCATGATCGAGGTAAGCAACACGGCAAGAGCAGAGCGCAAACAATGACGTTAAAGCTACTACGAGGAACTTATTTTTGTGTGGATTTTGGTGGTCTTGACAGTCCTCCACGCACAGTCCTGGTTCTGGTTCTCCACGTGCCTCTCTTCCCTCCAGCGAGCCCAGCAATACAGCACGGGCCTCGCAGTATGGTGGCGACTGGCGGAGCAGCAAGGCGAATGACAAAAAAAAAAACACCAAGTGGACCAATTTGCTGTGCATCATCACACTTTTTGGAGCTGGTCACATTTTCTATCATCATGAAACATGAGCTGCAGGTGAATTGATGCACTCTGGTTGCCAGCTCAAGCCTCACGGATGACATCATAAAAACATGTAGAAGCTTTAGTAGAGTTAAAAAAAAAAGAACTGCCACTTGTTTATTTCCTGGAGTACAGCGCAGCATTGTGGAGGTAAACCCCAGGGAGCTGAAACTGTTGTCTTAGCTGCACTGAATCTTTACTTAATAATATGACATTATTCACAAAGCACCTCCGAATGTTCTTCTAAAGGGATTCACTTAACCCTCCTGTCAGTTAATGCACCATAACACTGCTTTACACCCTTCTTTAATTTGCAATAAACAAAGGTTAATGAGCATGAAAGGGAATAATAACATTACCAAACATTGAATGTTTTTCCTGCTCATGAAAACAGTCCCAGTTTCATTGTAGGTTTTGTCCTGTTAATGCAACAATACTGCTGTTGTTTTATTTAAATGAGCACTCAGTGCAGCTGTACTGAAATAATAAAAGGAATAGAAAGTAGCATGAGCGTCTCCTTTTTTTTCGGTTTGAGTGGTTTCACCTTCATCTCTATGCATCTCTGGTCTTCACCTTTAGCTATAAAACAAGTACACTTTTCATTATAATCTTTTAGAAAACCAACTTCTTTCGCTTTCGTGCTTTACCCTTCTTAAGAACTCTTTGCCTTGAAGTAGGACATGTATACTGCCACACATTTAGCTCTGCACTCTTTTGCTTTTTAACTGCTTTACATCATCGTTGTTGCTGTGGTGCTTCAAAGGACGCTCAACACACAACCACAGCAAATAGATCCCAAACGTCAAGAAAAAAATATATTTAAGGCAGACGATGAGATTCAAGCATGTGTTACCTCTAAAATAAAACCTGCCAATTGTTTAATAATTTACTATAATAAGGAGTTATCTTGGTTAAAGTTACACCCGTGTTGCACTAGCAGATAGCAGAGTAAGCTGGCTGTGGCTTTTTACTGCGATTCGCAAGACGAGTCATGAAAGTATGTGCTCGGTGCAGCTCGTCTGTTTCGCTAAAGGGAGCGTTATTCTACACTACTGATGCCGTCTAAAGTTTGAATGGTAAAACGATTGTGATGTACAACGGAGATTAGATATTCATTTGCAGTGCAAGACTTTCCAACTTCAAGAAACACGATAAACACGGGGTGTGAGAGCAGTAGACGACTATGTTAACGCAGTTTTAACTTACAGTTGTGAAGCTTCGTCCAGCTACCGACCTGTTTTTATTGTTTTTCACATGTAATAGAATGTAAAATGTTTGCCAAGCAAGACATCCGAGTTTCTTTGGTGCTTGGACTGAAGAGCTGTTTGTGAGTGCTGTGAAATTGCTGGCAAATAGTTTGAGGACGGAGGCCTGTTTCATATGTACTGAGCGCAGCTAAACTAACCCCACCAGACACCGCAGGGTGCCTGAGCTGGCTCACTTCAACATAATTCTGGAATACCAGCCAAGAAAAAAACAATACAAATGCTGACTTCTTGTCCCGCACACCTGTGAGTATGAATGAAAAGTGTTCGCTGCAATATTCTGTGCAGAGGAAACACAAACGTCCCATGGATCCTTGCCTTTTACCTGCAGCCCACATGTTCAGGAGATAGCTGCAGAGAAGCAGCCAGACATAAATGTACTCCTGATGCACAAATCTGGAGAAAGAAACTACAGGATCGGTTGAAATACAACAGCAATCTTTACTCAAATTGGGCTTCCACAGAAGTACAAAGACTGCGAGTCCACAGGGAGAGCATTGATTTCTGTCTTTATTTATTTGAAGTAATTGCATCCAGCTTTGTTTTAAGAATTGATAGAGTGAATCTCAAGAGCTAAGTAAATCTGAGTGTCGTCTGCGTAGCTGTGATAAGCAGAGTCATTGTCGTATATGGCTTGAACTAGAGGCAGCAGGTACAGATTGAATAATAGCAGCCCGGGAATCGAACCCTGGGGGACTCCACACGTCCACTCAGATTAATGAGTGGATCTACAGGACTATTTAAGAGTGGAGTGGAGTTAAATCACATGGTATAGGATAGTATACTGCAATGGTAAACCCTGTTGAAATGTACTGAAAACTATTGCCACTAGGGGAACAACATGTTATGTTTGATATTGCAGTTATCAGTAAGATATTCCATTGTCCATGTTGTACTGTGAAGTAATGCCAATGTTGAGAACATGTATTTAGTAGGGGAGGAATTTGGGACATTTTCTTTTAAACCTTCCCCATTCCTTTCATTTAATTGAACAGAACTGTTGTTCAGAGTTGCATGTGTATTGCACTCCCCTGAAGGGCTGTGTTGGCACATTACTGCAAGCCACATAGTGTGAGCCTCTGGACTGTTGGCACACACACTCAAAAGGGTGCTACTTTGTATATTTTGCTGGTGAAATAATAAAAGTAAAAGTTGTTTACACACCACTAATGCCATAAAATAATGTCTGAATGGTGTGTACCTACTACAGGGTCGCAGGCTGAAACAGAATGACAATTTATCATATTCATATTTTTGTACTTAAAAGTGGAAAAGCATGAATATTGCAGCTTTATCCAGGCACTGCATAGCTATTCACTCCTCCATAATGAAACAAACGTTAACCATGACATTGAAAGACCTGAAAATGTTGCATTCCGGTCTGCAGTTAGTCTTGACTTTAAAGAAAATACTCATGTAGAGAATGCTCAGCCTTGATTAATAATTCTGTTACAAGTGAAAAGCAAACAAGTTGCAGATAACAGAAACATTGATGACACAACTGTGGCTGCTTTCAAAGGTCATTTGGATGGATTACTCTGAAATGAGGCATGCTATTAATACATTCATTGGTCATATAAACTCTAAGCCATAACAATCAGCTAATACACATAATTGCAGCTCTGATATATTTAAGTGAAAATTGAAATGACTCTTTACATAAACTGGCACTCCAATAGCCAAATTCTGCATCTTTAAATCTCCATATATGATGATACCTAAAATATTCAGGATGTTCCTTTAAAACATAAAACGCATGTAGAATTATGATGATGTGCATGACGTCGGGGAGTTTATTAAATATTTATAGCCGGTAGCCTAAGTGCATATACCTTCACAAGTTCTGTATGAAAAGGAAAGGCGGGCTGAGCATCTAAATCCCGTTGGAGGGGAACGGAACATTCGCGCTGCTGAGCGCTTTTGGGACACAGGACGTGTTGGACTTTTCTCTCACTCGACACACACAACAAGGAGAAGGAGGATAAAGATGGGCGTCAAGTTCCTCTGGGATTCGTTTTAAGACATCAGTGATTGATCCAAATGACTAACTTCACACTACTTGTGAAAAAAGAACTTGTTTAAAGGCTGAGAGAACAATTTCTTCCCCATAGCTCTAACCTATAGCCTCAGCTCCAAGTTTCTCACACAGTTCAGCAACCTATGAAAAGGAATAGTGCGATTTACGCGCAGTTGATGCCTTCGAGAAGCCACCCCTATCCGCACATGCCAGTCTGTCTCGAGTCTATATTATTGCCAGACTCCGGCGTCGGACCATAAGAGGAAGAAGTCTCCGATGGAAAATCATGCAGCGCTTTGAACCCATGGAGACATGGCACATAGGTTCCTCTCATCTACGAACAGATCCAGCGCCAGATTCGCCTTCATATTCACGGTGTCACTGTCCTGCACCTACTTATGCTACAGTATTATTTTTTGCCGCAGCACAATCATGACAAACCAGGGTTACGAGGGGAAAAGATGCTCGCCGAGCAAGAACGCAGGAGGGAAGAAACTTCTTGGAAAATTAGACAATTGCGCCTCGCTGGAAGTCAGGTCCGCTGCCCGGCGAGGATCAAGTGATGTCCGCGAACAAAGTAAAGCCCCTGCCTCGTCTGGAAGCCACTGGGCTGACATGAAGTTGAGAAACATGAGTGTTGCGCAAAAATATGGGAATAAGAAGCTGCCTAATGTGTTAATAGTCGGTGTAAAGAAAGGAGGCACCAGGGCGGTGCTGGAGTTCATCCGGATACATCCAGATGTGCGCGCTCTTGGAACAGAGCCGCACTTTTTCGACAGGAACTATGACAGAGGGCTTGACTGGTACAGGTGAGCAACACATGAAATAAACATACTAAAATGTATTTTTTTTTTCTGAGAAATTGCATTTGCCATGATATATTTCTGCATAGATGTACTGTTTGCACTTCAGTCACCCCTCTGCTCTGCCGGGCAAGGGACTCTGCTATATGACGTCATGATGTACACTTCCACGTCCAAATGTCCATTCAACTCGTTTTCTGACAAGTATGAATGCAGGTTTATTATAGTACCGGGCACTTCCCAGTCATGTAATTCGGTTGCAATTTGTCCGTGGCCGATAATTCAATTTAGGGGGCACATTTTACTGTCCAATTAAGCACGCAGACACGCTGCAGATGTTTGCTGTCAGCAGATCTCCATGGTGCTGAACAGACAGCTCCATGAAACTGATGTAGGACCAGTTCACACTAAAAATCCCAGCCAACAGATGACACAGGCAGCCCATAGGTTTCCAGCACACTTCAAAGCAGGCTACACCAGGGCACAACATGTTTTTTTTTGCGGGCTGGTGAAGGCAAAAGGGTCTCTCAAGGACCATCGACCCCCCCCCCCCCCCACCCACCTCTTTCTCGCTCTGTCACTTCTTCTCCAATGTGTCTATAAAGAAGGCCCTGTTGAATCTAATTTGAAGACAAGACTTATCTTGTTTTCATTTTCTGTTTGTTGAATTGAAAACTGAAGCAGAAAGGACAAGCTTCCTCTCAACAAAAGAAACCTAAAGATCATTTCCAAGCTGATCAGTGACTACAAATGTCAAGTCTGCAAAGGTCCTCCAAAAGGCTCGTTGGTTTTGTGTTGCATTACGTCTTTTTGTTGGAGTGAATACCAGGAACAGACCACAGAGCAGCGATTCAAAGAACATGGAACAAGTGAGGACGTCTGTTCTCAGGCATGTATACAACCTGCCCATCATGTCCCAGCTGATAGTTCGCTCAGATCTCCTTTGGCTTGCACACACTCCTCGGTGTGAGTTAAAATGATAGGTCCTGTTTGGTGCACTTATAGAAATGCCAGCTGTGTTTTTATGCCTCTGTGCCAGCAACAGCCGTGGCCGGAGGTACTATGGTTCTCATAAAGGTGATATTCTAAAAAGGGAAGGAGGGTATTATTTCCACCTGGACTCAAGGATGAAGTGATTCAATTTTGGTGGTCAAAGGTCGAGGTAATTGTGTTTTTGGGACACAGGATGCGTTGGACTTTTCTCTCAATTGACACACACGAGGAGGAAGAAAATAAAGATCGCCGTCAAATTCCTCTGGGATTCATTTTAGGACAGTGGCATCAGTAATTGATCCAGACTCCACATTGTAACTTCTTGAAAAATTAGACAATTGCTCTTTGCTGGAAGTTACGTGACACGAAGTTGAGAAATAAATATGGGAATAAGAAGCTCTCTAATGCGTTACTTGTCGATGTAAAGAAAGGAGGCACCAGGGCGGTGCTGGAGGTATACATCCAGATGAGAGGGAATTTATTCAAATTGATCCACCTCATCTCAAGATGAACTGTTTAGATTTTCGCAGTCAAAGGTCACCGTGACCTTAATCCATTCCTGTCTCGTGAATGCGATACCTCTGGTGTGAATTCCTCCATATTTGGCACAAATGTTCACTTGGACTGAAGGATAAATTGATGAGATTTTTATGGCCACGGTGACCTCACAAAACACGTTTTCAGCCATAACTCAAGAATGGCTAATTATGACAATTTCACATGAATGTATAATAGGACAAAATGATAAAGTGATGACATTTTGGACAGACATGGATATAAATTGCAACATGACTGGTTGGCGGAGGAATGGAACCACAAGGCGGCAATTCTAGTTTTATATTCGACAAAAGGCCATGAAGAAGGTGTGTCCTTTAATATCTTAACCGTTTAACACAACACAGACACACATCAGTGGGCTGTCACTAGATCATTACACCACTTTGGTTCTAGGCCTCATTTCAGCGAGTAAATCAAAGTGTTAAGTGAGAGCTGAAAAGATACAATCAGTCCATAAAGTACAAACAAATTGTTCATTATTTTACATTTGTGACTTCCAGATAGTTTGATTTAACCTAAACTTCATCATGTCTCGTCCGACAGTTCATTCAAGAGTGAAAATACATTCTCGAAATGAAATAACAATGCAGTGTATGTAACAGAGACTTTGTGTACAATAGAGTTATCTGGAAAGCTGCTTCATGGTCCTGAAAAGAGAATCGGTACTTTTCATCTTCACACTAATGAACCAGAGGCTATACGATTACAAAGGTGTGTTGATGTAAGACGCAAAAACACTCCAGACTTCCCTGGTTTGAAGGTGAAAAATAAACATTTCATAATTTGCACGTTTATTAAGGTGTCGTTTTAATTGCAATTCCTGATTCTAATCTTAATTTCCCATGTATAACAGTTCCTAGGGCGCTTTTTCAAAGACGGTTAGTCTTTATTGTTGTGTGTATTTCACAAATTAAATAGATTCAGAGACCTTCGCAAACGGAACGAAAGCTCTTTGTCACACATCACAGAACGAGCTGGAGAGCTTGTTAACAACCTCGACGGCTACCTCGACACATGACTTGATGTGGCCCAGCGCATATTCCTTTGTGTTGATTGATTTACACGTGCACACAGAAGGCAGAATATGTAGACACAGTGTAATGGAGTCAGTTGTACATAATTGAAGGCGTGTCTTTATTAACAAGCATCTGCAGCAACAGAAGTAACCAAACTCCAGTTAAACACAGCGGACTAGAGTATGCGGGAAGAAACGACCGTGATGCGTTTTTCTATTTCTCCAACAGATCAGATCAGACCGACATGGCCCTGCACCGACCATTAGTCCACTCACTGCACCACCTACCTTCCATCCCATGAATCTGCCATCTAAATGCAGCTTAATGATGCATCAGGAACTTTATGCCCAGGGGTTTTAGCTTTACTGAAGTTTGATTTGGTTATTTTTCTATGTCACACTAAAGCTAAGCACAGATAAATCGAGGTCCCACGCTGATATGATGCCACAATTACAAAGCTGGAATATTGCACACTTGTCACAAGCTGACAGTTCATATACTCAGGATACTTAAACAACACCATGAACACAGAGGCTGGTTTAATTCAGCTGTTATTCAACTTGACAAGTGACTGAGTGGAGCTCATTGTGTTTGACTGGCCCTCAGTGATTATCTGTCACAACGTTTGGTTTGTTGGCAGCACGTCACGTAAAGTATCTTTCCATTTTGATTAACTGTCACATTGTTCTGTAAAGCAAGTAACAATATATTTGTACATTCCACATGTGTTGCTCTGCTTTGTGCACAAGTTATCAATTGGTCTTTCTATCTGTCTATCAATGCGCTTTAATTACAGATCTTCAGTCCACAGACCTTTTGGCCGGCATTAAACTGACAATACTAAGAAACATCTGTATACTCAATCAACCAACCAAGCAAACAAGCAAACACCTAAGACAATTGCACCTTTAATCATTGTAAAAACATACATAAGCGAGCCAGGAAGAGTGGCTCCAGATGATCCACGTCATAGAAAGCTGAAAATAAAAAAGTCCTGCGAGGAAATACGAAACAAGTAACGGAACAAAGTGTCCTATACAGACTAGGAGTCTTATAAAGAGAGGATGCATCCTTGGCTGGACGCTGGTTGACCATCAGACACTGCGTGCACGAGTTAGACGGCATTTCCTCCGGAGCAGCGGCGGCGTCGTCGGGTGAACACCGCTGTTCATTTCCTGCATGCTTTGAGACATTTAGTCACCAGACTTCTGTCCCTTTGGTTGTTCATTCCATAAGTCTGTTGTGTTTCCTGTGTGCTCTTTATTGAGCTTAACCAGAACCAGAGGACAATTCAGAGAAATAGTCTTTTTCTTGGCGCCTGCTGCTGGTCCTGTAATTAATCAAAAATCTATTTTTATAATTTCCAACATGAACACAAAGTTGCCTCAGTCCATCAGGTCTGTCTGTCCACAGCTCATCTTGAATTCTGCTGGACCCCTTTGTGCTCATTGATGACTTTATACTCAAGGACTTCTCGTGTTATGGGGATTCACAATTTTTTGTCAGTGACTGCTGACTCCTCACTCCTCTTAGGCCGAGTTGCACCAGCAAGGATTCATTTGATCTGAGATTAGTTTTAAGAAGAGTTAAAAAAAAACTAGGTTTAAAATGAGTAAATCCAGATTTAGTATTTAGCAGAGCTCTGTCGCACAAATACAAACTAACCTCTGTTCAGTAAATCCAAGTTTATACTCAAATTAAATCGTTTTTATCAATATGGAGGAAACACTTGACTCTACTCACAGTAACGTTAAAAGAGACTTCCTGTTCAGCTCCAGAACAGTTTCCTCTCTGAACCGGTATCTTGGGAGAAATTCAGCTGCAGCACTGATTTAGTCTGTCCCCTAGCTTGTTGTAAGGAACTTGATTCAGGTTTAAAAGTGAATCCTTGTTGGTGCAACCGCATCGTAACCTGGCAATCTTTAAGAGTTCAGTCCTGGTTGATTCAGGATTTCTATTTGAGTGAAAACAAAGGATTTATACTCAGAGTTTATCATTCTGGAAGCTGCATTTAAAGTTCATTACTAACATGTTATTTGTCAGAACTGTGTGCATTGTTGTATTTTCTGTGTGTAAATGTAGAAAAACAACAGACACCCAGTTACTAATACTGCAAATATAAATACTGCAGTACTTTCATCAATGGGCCTTTTGAAGTGGATCTGATGAATTCCCTCGGTGGAGTTCGTTGAAGTATTGCGCCAAGAAATGGACAGAAATGGAAGGAAAAATCACACAAAATTAAAAAATGTCCGACTTCTGTTTGATTTTAATGCATGGTCCCAAGAGACCTACTTTTAAATCTACTAATGTGATACAACGTAGCGTCCCCTAGTGGCTGAATGGAATGACAGCTCTGGACATATGAATAAACTGTAGAATAACAAAGATACAAATAAAATAAGAAACAAATAAAATAATAAAATAATTGTGCCTATAGAAAAGTTATTGTATTTATTCTATGAATAGTAAAAAAACAATATGCTGTAGTTTATTTCTAATCTTTAAACAGAGAAAACTAAACTTATTATATTATTATTTTTTAATCTGTTCATGTATTTTAGCCACATTAGCGGAATGGCTCTGTGGATTGCAGTGTTGATCAGTCAGTCCAAAACTTTGGTCTGAAGGCAAATGCCTGTACAATCAGGCGCGGCATGACACCGGGGCAGACTCTGCAGAGCCTCAGTTAAGCCGCCTCAAGCAATTAAGTATTTCTTTTTAGTCTTTAAGTAAAGAAATATGTCCAAATTAAAAACCAGCCATGCTGTTCCCAATCCAATCCCTGATGCATGCTCGCGCCGCATGTGTACGCTTGTGGTTGTGGCTGCACCGTAGAAATCATTTCTTTCATTTCCAACGTTGTGATAGACATTTCATCTTTAACATTATAAACAAAGCACAGCAGGAAGTTGGCCGACAAGTTATTTTTAGAAATATAATCACTCAAATTGTGATGCTTGTTCGTTTTACACGTTTGTGCACATAAAAGGCAACGGCATTTCATCTGTAACACTATTACTAATAAACAGTCGTCTGATTATGCATATGGTAAGAAATGCACTTCTTGTTGTCACAGTTTGGATGTATTGAGTTGTTAGTTAGTTGAGTATTAATTGTAGCGGCGTGGGCGCTGTCCAGTGCTGAAACCGTTCACCTTTGCATGTGATATACGTTTTTGTCATTGTCTGCCTTGCAGCCACTTGTATTAGGTTATTAGCTTTTTTTGTTGAATGTTCTTTGGCCAAATTCAATTAGAACATTGTATATAAATTTAGTTTTTGAGTGCCATATCTGCTTTTTTTTATAATTAAAAATGATCTTATCTTTTTGCTGTTTAATGAGCATTATAGCCTTGCAGGCCTGCTACATGATGAATGAATGAAATGATTAATTGATTACTGAAGTTGGCATTGACTCATTTTAGGTTAAGCAGACTAATCATTTTTGGCACGGGAGTGTATCATTGACCTTCGGATCATTAAATGTGACAAACTAATCTCCACTTATTAGATTTTTTTAAAACTGCTCTCATGGTCTTCATCATCCAAGTGTCCTCACAAGATGACAATGACAAACTTTGATCCTTGATTATTTTCAGCACTAATCTCTGTGTATACATACTCTCTTCTGAAGCCCCACTCAAATCACCTTGTTTTTATTTTAAGTTATTCTTATCAGCTAATATCTGTTGCACAGACCAACACACACAACATGTGACGCTAAATGAACTCTGGTCAGTCTCAGTCTGTCTTGTTACATTAAGCATGTGACGGATCATTTAGGCTCTGAAGAAAAATGGTGCAGTGTTCATTACTGTGCCTCCTGAACAGAACACACACGTGGCCTCATTTGTTTCATGCGAGGGTGTTCACGTAGCCATGAAGGAGCGGATAAAACAGACGTTTCGCCGCCACCAGTTTCCTCGCACTTCTCTCACCACTTTTTCCATCCTCCACACAATCAGAAAAGATCAAACAAAATACATGTCGCTGTACAACATCAAGACTTAAAAGGGCATCCGGCTCTATTGATTTCACTGGAGTCAGAAGCACTTCCAGTAGATTCCCTGTGAGGGGTTGAAATTGTATGAGCGGCTATAGCTGCAGCAGCAAATATTCTCCAGGTCCACATTAATTGGCTCGGGGAGGCAGGGAGCTCTGGAACAGTATCATCAGAAAGGTTGATGAGGACAGAAAGTTAGATGGTTCTCATTTAACACAGAAAACTGCCCATTATACAGCGAGGGATTGTAAGGCGTAACTCTGCATTATTAATGAGCTGTCTTCATTGCAGTGCAGCTCTGAGACATGTAGTGGTTAACATTAATTAAAAAACAACTCTTTCTGAGATGTTTCCCCAGTGAGACCAGTCTGAAATGCAGAGACATTGTGCTCGTATTCCTTTAGTGATTATGCATACATTCTGGACCTATGGTAAAGCTCTGGTGTATGCAATTGAACAACCAACAGTGTCGCTCTTTCAGTCCACCATTTTGTTCCAAATAACTATTATATGATTGCCGTGAAACTGACGTTCACGGTGCTCAGAAGATGAATCATCTCCAATAACTGAAGTGATTATTTGAAGAGCAAAAACAACATTGAAGGCTTTTTCCTGGTGGAAAAGATGTCTTTGCTATTCCCCCGACTGGATTTGGCAAGAGTTTGATTGACAGATGGTTCATGTAATCACCTGCTGCTTCCAATGACGACTTCTCAGATGGTTCTGTGTAACAAACCATCTGGCAGGTCGGTGTCAAAGCGCTGTGCTTTGTGCACCTCTCATCCACCCCAAAACACATCAAAGACATCTTCCTGTAACTCACAAAAAGTAACATTTTCTGAATCGACAATGTTGCCAATACACAGAATGGATGCAGCAACGATCATACTTTGACTCAAGGAAATATCTAGCGAAGCATGTTGTTTTTTTGGTTTTAGGTAGTACGGTTGTTGATGAAGTCATTGCTGTTGTACTGTATTAGTGTGTGTGGTCAAAAACAAATGACAGCTGTCTGGTTTGTCACTTAATGTGTCTTGACAGTAAAAAAATATAATTCCATTTGGGCTTCAGTAGTCCCTGAAACAAATGATACTATCAAACTAACTATCATTTTGGAGACTCTGGAAATATCCAGCAGTCTGCGATCCTTACCTCATCGTAGCTCATCCTCACAGATTGTCAGCTTGTTAACTTTACCCCCTTGGCGAACCCAGAGTGTCACTCCCTCCTGACTAGTGATCAAATAATATCTGAGCTCTCCCTCCTGTTTCTCCCCTTGTCTGTCTCCTTTTGTACTTTCCCACCATCTGACTGAAGAGTAACACAACCAAAGGTGTGTGGACTGTCCTCTCATCGTTTATACTGCACATGTCCTTGGCTCACACTGCGAAAAGCTATCTGTAAATCCAGAAAGAACTTCTCAAAGCTCCAATGTTGATGGAAATTCAAGAAATCTCCATTCATATCATTAAGATGCTCCTGTTACAATGGACAAATGGGTGGTCGTAGAGAGGAAGTGACGGCAGACTCTTTCAATTAAGACATTCACAATGTCGCAATGTTATTATGAAGGGCGATATACGTCAATTATACGACGAGAAAAGAAACGTTTTAGCTGCCACACAGATCATATTACAGCATTGCAGAACGCCTTTACAGACTTGATTTCATCAACTAAAATCAGCAGCACAACAGCTGTAAATGCATCCAAAAATACACAAAAGTAAGCAGTAATCCTCATCTGAGAATGTGCAGTTTGGGATTTCAGAGCTTTCCTGTCTTTATTTCAGTGTCTGGATACTTCCCCGTGCCACATGTTAATGTGACAGCTCGTAGCTCGGCTCAATTCGGCGCGTTATTGTTCAAGGAGACCAAGTGTCAGTCATTTCCCTCTGCAGACCAAACCATGAATAATTGTTACTCCAAGGAAAACAAAAGCCTAGTGTTGAAATGACAGCAATTAAATAGGCTTTGGTTCAAGGTCAAACGCATCATCGCCGGACTGTATTGTCCTGCTCTGAATTTGTTTTGATTCTATTATGGGGCCGAGGACGGGCCAGTAAATCGCTAATGCCAGCGATCTGGCTCAGTCAGTCTGCTATTTTCAACCAATTTGTCTTCTATTAAATCAGAAAAGTAGATGCTTGATTCTCAGAGAGCTGAATTGTTATTCACCTCTGTTCCTCACCTCGCTGAATTGGCTGCAGGATTGCCGTATTTGTCTGGACTGCTCTTTGTTAACTCTTAATAGACTTTCAAGGCACCAGGCCTCTGTTGCTGGTGATTAACGATCAGATGTCGTCACAGCTGTAATCTAAGTGAGTGATACTTTAATAATGAAGCACTTCTCTTTACTGGATCTATGCTCGATCATAACGAGAAGAAGATGCCATTTTCAGGAAGAGCAGTGGCACAGACATTATGAGAATCACCGAGCATACGAACATTTTCTCTGCGCGGTCCACCTGAGTCATACGAACGGCTAATGGGTTTAGTCGGCAGGGAAGCAAGTCTGTGTGGTATTACCTTTTCAGGACATTTCAGGACAAATAGTTTGTAAAAACGCAATTTCACCAAGTCAATTTCTGTAAGTATGGATGAAAGAAAAAAAGAATATTAAATTATGTAATCCAAAAAAAAAAAAAGCTCCAATTGAACACATACAAATGTGTCCAAAAAAGCAATTACCCTGAAGCTGCAATGACTCTCAGGACATTGCGCAACTCAGACACTCGTTTACATTTTTACTAACTGGACCAAAATTCTATATACTGTAAGTCCAAATTTGCTGTTCAGCATTACTGTTATGTTCTCTTTTGTTCCCATTGATAGCACTGTTGTTGCATGTTTTTTGTGTTGCTCTGATTCAGTCTGAAGATAACGAGACAAGCTATTTAAATTGCGTGTTTTATATTACTTGACTTTGACTGCAGATCTCTGATAAAAGTTGTAATCTATTTCTTCAATACATTTTCACCGTTCTGTTTCTAAAGCAGAGCTTTTTATGTATGGCTGAGGACCGTGACCATCATTACTCTGAATGCTGCTTACTGTGATAACACACAGGCGACGAGAGCCGAGGAGACTTTTCCCCCTATAATTTACCGTGTAACTGTTCTGTTGTTAAATTGCTCCGGGGACCAAACAAACACAGCACTCGTAATGGATACTTTGATTTGGACCCCTCTATGGTCAGTCTGTGAGGCTGCATACTGTTCAATGGCCAGGGTTCATTATTCGTCCTCGTAATGACAAACATTTGTTGTCCGGCGGGAGCGACTGGCCATTCTCTAAATCTCTGTGCCTCTGCAGAAACACCTCACGTGGTGACTAATGGCTTAAAGTAAAGTGTTTGCATGGAATCCTCCAACTCATTCAGCTGTTATTGTATTTAGTAATAGTCTGATTAATTGCAAGCCGTGAGGAAGATGATGTGCATTCAGCACTGGTTAGCTTCCAATCGGGTTTTTGGATGATTGTTGGTGCGGGTTGTGAAGACATGAATAGACTTTTGATGGGTTAACATTAACAGTGATGTAGTTTAGGGCTGGGCGATAGAGGGTCAGAGTCTAAAACAGCTGATAAATGCATTGCATGCAATCTGTATGAAGTCTCCATCACCTCGACATTATTATTATTGGTTATAATAAGAGAGTTTAGCTCTAGAGAGGAGACTTTTGTACTGGTTTTAGACATTTGTTTTTACACTCTGTGTCATTACAATGTGCAAGTCATGACTCAGCTTTGACAGAGAATACAGAGGTGTGATGCCTGATGTTTATGTGAATACATTTTTTGTTTGCTGTTCATAAGGTCCTTGCATTTGTTTTATGACAATTCTGTAATTGTGCTGCAAACATTTACTGACAACTTGTCTTGAACTGACAATATGCAACATTCTGTTTTAAGTTCAAACCACAGATAAATGACAGTAATACATTCTGAGTTCATTGATCGTTCACAAGGAGATGATTCAAAGCTGACCTTTACTTGTTCTGATGGTCTGCATCCCTGATGAGCCGGCGTTGCTCTTTGGAACTTTAAGTTGTACAACAAGACGCACTTGTCTGGAGCTAAACAGTCCACCGTTTTAATTCAGTCACCGTGCATTGCCTGTCTTCACACTAACAAACCATGAATATTCTGTAGGTGAAGGATTTTCTTTATTTATGATGTTTGTATGCAGTGTTAGATAAAGGCTGTGGATCTTTACAGTCAACACAACAGCCCTGCACCAAATAGCTTTCAATGTCCAATCTTAGTTTACTTTGTGAGATTTTGGTCCTAATCAGTTGTAATTGCTTAGTTCTTGCTATTTGCTCTGGTAGCCATGTGGTGTTAGTAGGGTCATCGGTCATCTATTGTTTGAAACAGTGGGAGATGTTAACTGCTACCCTAACACCTTTGATTCCTTATTAGTGGCCCTTGAAAAAAATCATATTTCTGACCCCTTAATGTTAACGTCTATGGTCTACATTATATCCCAGGAACACTTGGAAGGAATTTCTTCAAATTGACCACCAACATTGATAAGTTCATCCTTCAGCGTGCCAAACGTTTAAAGATCAAGGTCACCGTGAACTCAGTATCTCAGTATCGCTTTGAGAACAAGTCTTCAAATGTGGCAGAAACGTCCACTTTGAGTCCAGGATGAACTGATTCGTTTTTTGTGATCAAATGTCACTGTAACCTGTCCATGAACTTATATTCTAACTCGGACAATTTCAAATGAATATACAATTGGAAACAAATTATAGAATGATGACATTTTGGACAGACGTGGATGTAAACTGATTCTAGTTTCTGGAAGAAAGGCTAGGTTGCCATGAATGTTAGTAGAATGTTGACATTAATGAGTATATTCATGCTCCCTAAAGGGTGAACCCTTTGTAGTTTGGAGACTGTATGATTCACTTTGGTGCCGATCCTCAGTAGTGGACTCTGTCTGAGACGTTGTTGCCTCTTACATACTGCAGTCTCGACAGCATTAATATCTCCTTCCAAGCTAAATCACATCTTGAGCAGGTCAACTGTGGCGATTTACTGTAAGTGTGGTAGAACTATCACGCAGTGCTCTGTTGGCGCTGACACTGAAGTCCCACTGCTGATGTTGTGTAGCCAGACCACCTTCTAATTGAAGGACAAAGTCCGCTACACGATGGGCTGCACTACAGTACATACAGACAACTTGTTTATACTCCACAAACTAACCAGAAGTGCAGCCCAGATGGGTGCTTTCAAACTCACAGCCTTTTGATGTGTTTTTTTCCAAGACCTGTGGGAACTGTAGGGCTGAAAGTGTCCCAACTGGTTCAGCACTTACAATATACACAAATGCTCCTTATGTTGAGCACCACAGATGAATGACCAAAACTTTAGGGCCCTATGAGAAGTGAAAGCCTGAGTGAAATTGAACAACTGAGCAATTTAAAGATATTAACTGGCAAAAGTCAAAGCAATCATTACGGGGATTAAATCACAGCTATAAATCCATTGCTGATGAATGACTTTAGGTATACAAACTGCAGTCAGAGTTGCATGTCCTCCCAGTGGAACTGCAGGAGAACGGGGTGTCTGGTTTTAATGGGAAGTCCTTAGTACTTTGAAGTAAAGACATCCGTGTTTGTAGCCTATTCCTCCATAATGATATAGCAGCGTCCAGAGGGAAGTAAGGGTGAACTCCAGACCTCCAGCCTCCCCTGCTCCAACAGAGATAAATTGTTCAGCAGGATAGCCAGCAGGCTCTTTCAGGGTTGCTATAATATGCAGACTAGCTTTCAGCACACCGCAGCTCATTAATGAGCGGCGATGACTGCATGCTTTCCACTGTTGACCCTATCTCCCTTGTTTGAATTGTAAAACGTGGATGTGATTTTCTTGGTTAACATACATTTGTTTTTTACTTTATTTACAGTAAGTAATTGTCTAATTTCATGGTATGGACATTACAGTTATTAAGACACAATGCGATACGATTAGACCATGAAGACTGCTGCATCCTTAATGTAGATGATAAAAGAGGAAACAGTAGGACAGCGCTCCAATTTTACCGTTTAAAATAGAGACGCAAGACGTCCTTCATCAGCGTGTATTCTGTACAAGTACAACCCCACAGGGGGAGCCACAGCCTGTCCAGGCACAGAGCAGGATGACGTAACCATGAAAAACCAAGAAAACCACACAAGTTATAAGAATCAAGCAAACAATATCTCTTCATTCATCCCATATTATCCAATGCGCCTCCCTTTTGAGAAGGATTCTGTCTTTTCATCCCCAAACTTTAGAGTAGTGTAGAGGAATATACACATCTGTCATGTTATTGTCTTTCCATTTATTTGATGCATGAGATTTTATTCTGGACCACAACTGCCCCACCTTTATCTGCATGGCGTGTTGCTACGTCCTCATTATTCATTATTTTTCTTTCCACTGGCCGACAAATGGTTTCCACTGATGCATTATTTACCTGTTAGATGCTGTGATAACACTCAGAGCTACTGACGGTATCCTTTGTGTAGAACACTTTTATTCGTATGACTCTAAAACACATACATAATTCCACTCTTATAGTAAAGGCATCTACGTATGATAACAACCTACACTGATCATCACCAAGCTCTTGACTGGAGATGTTGATCATATTGTTTTTTATCGGAGGATTCCTTTCTCCTCGTCTTCCTCCTCATCTGTTAAAGCGATCATCATAAAAGTAAAACTGATACTGGATGATGAATTGATAATTCTGCTATATTGATATTAACCAGCCAAGACCTTGTTTACTATGTCTGTTAATTGCTGGGATATTTACAAAACAATTCAGTATTTATTAAATGCTAACTCACTAAAATGAAGCATAAAGCACAATTATTGGAACTGACACTCAGAGAGCCTCAGCTTAAATCTCCAAAACTCTGATAAACACATTTCCTGGTTTTTACATGTTTGATTTACATGTTTAACACGGCACACAGTTCTCACTGCCATTCAAAGTCCCACTCACATGCAACAATTGGCCAATACATTTTCCACATGGCCAAACATCTAATTGCTTGACTGTCGACTTGTCGATCAGGATGTCAGCACCGTAACGAGACCACAGGTGACTCATCAACTGTTTACAACAACGATGGAAGCCAACATAGCAGCGATTGGCCCAATCATCAAAAATATGTTACTGAAATGTATTATATTCTATTTAGCATATCTCCTGCTCTGATTTCCAGAGCAAACAGCAACCTTTGTAAATGCATTGATATAGTGACTGATTCTACAATGTGGAGAGAAATACCTTTTTTCATTAGTGTGCTGTGCTGGCTTTGTGTGTTGTTTGGTCAATATATTCATGAACTTCACTTTTACAACATCGCTGAAAAATCAAATCCAGACTATCATTCAAAAAGTGGAAACGTTAAAAGTCTTTTGGATTAAGCACAGCAGTGTGTAACTGGTTCAAACAGAATGATATGGTTTGAACAGTGTGTGTGTGTGTGTGTGTGTGTGTGCCATACAGTAACACAATTGTTTCTTTTCATAAATTATTGTATAGTTTTGAATGAGGTGTTTCATTTTGCAATAGATCTAAGGTGTTCTGCTACTGACGTGTGTGGTTGTGTGAAGTAGTGTCTCAACAAAACGAGCGCTGTTTGTAAAAACTGTAATACATTACAAGTCAATGTCACAGAATGTTTACAGACATTAACAGCAAGAATTGTGCAATTAGAGCATCACATGCAATACTGAAGCATCCAAACAAATTAGCCTTCAACCAAGTCCTCTCATGTGACCAGGAACGGGGCTCATTTACAGTATCGAGCTGATCTTCCTCACCTGAGTTCATTTTCCCAAAGTGATTAAAATGTCACAGCCAAGCCAGTAATGCATCCTGACTTCAAGTTTCACCAAGGATTGGGAAGAAGACTGTAAATTACCCCCGGAGAATGTGGCGTTGACTCTGAGGAGTGAAAAGGTGGTAATCAATCAGAGCACTTCACTCAAATGTCAGTTAATCAAGGTGTGTGTGTGTGTGTGTGTGTCCCACAGAGCAAGATGTTCATATTAAAGTACGTTTTAAAGTTTTATTTCCTCTGATACCTGTATACTGATAAATATGCTAAAGTGTCAGAAACTTTGGTGATTACCCTCGAAGCGATTCCATTGGTATTACAATCATGTCGATTTTTCTAAGTGCAAATAATCATTACCAAGCAAGGACGGAACAGCTTTCAGTGAAATCACCCACTGCCATAAAGATCCTCAATTTTATCTTTTACTTTCAGATTTCTTGGGGGCACGGGGAGAAAAAAAAAATCCTGACGATTGGTTGAGACACCTGCCTCAGGTGTCACGTGTTCCCCTCCCGGCCTGAATAACGAGCAGACACATAAACGAGGCTGCTGCTGCTGCCAGGTGTGTTTTGAGTGGGCAAAGAACATGATTTATCAAAAATAATTAAAATTTAAATTTAAAAGTCTGCACGTCACTTGCATTCTGTTAGTTTTATCGCACGGCTATTAAAGGTTAATAATGCGGCACTAAAATCAGGGACGGGCTGGCGCATGTGTGGATGATGATTTTGTGATAACATAATTGGATATGAGACCCAACTACAGCATTCTAGTTTGAATACATGTTTGTAGATATTACAGGTGCCCCCCAGTGTTCCTCATTAACATCACTCCAAGACAGGCGACTTGGAAGTTGTTATCCAGGCTGCTCCCGCTGACATGAAAAGCATCCCTTCTGAATAGCCCCGATTTCAATCAAAATAAAGACGAACATCCTTTGATCATTGGATCGCACCTTGTTTGCCTTGGCTGCAGTTAAACAACCGAGGACACGGCGGCTAGAGGTACCAGTTTAATGAGCCACAGGGAGAGATTTGAGTCGGATGAAGCACAGCACTGTTAATATTTCTGTTTCCATCGAAACCGTTTGAGAACAGACACTGAAGATACAATGAATGCATCGCTAAGACGGTAAAAACGTGTCCTCTGCTTCTGAGAGAACTACTCTCAGAAGAAGATACATTCTGTGAGGAATTATTAATCCATCATTGACAATAATCTGCATTTACACTGTGGATCTTATCGAGTCAGTTTTATGTTTACCACTCACACTCCACATTCCAAATGTTATTGGAGAGAATGGATGAAATTCAAATGGATCCAAATGGTATCTAGCTGACTTCCCAATGTGCGGTCTTTTAATTGTGTACACTTTATTTCCATCTTGTATTTCATCAGTACCTTCGGTGCTGTTTAACCATGTAATGTAATGTCATTTAACTGGTGCTGAGACTCACCGCTGTAAAAAATCAATAACTCAACGTAAGTTAGCAAATGTTACAGAATCTTCTGACGGTCAGACTTACTTTGGGTTTCATATTCTGCATCCAACCAAAAACAGAGAAACACAGTATGAGTGGAACATCGCGGTGTAAAAACTCTCCTGATGTAACGTCATTAGCTTTTTATGAACACCTTATTCCCAGTATCCTCAAGCTATGTGTATTTATGTCGACAGAACACTGCCATATAGGGTTGTATAGCCAACAGCAGGCAGCTGTGTATATACTATTTTAAGCAGAACCATCTGCAGCCTTTCACTGTATATGTTCACATTGTCAGCCCAGTTTTGTAGTCTTGAACCAGCGCGTACAGGGTCCTCTCATCTACACAATCTTCATCTCTGAGCATGGTGGAAATGTTTGGAATTGACAAGCCAGATAACGAAGACTGTTTTCCTCACACAGCCAAAGATTCTGCAGCTCCTGGAAAATGGCTGCAAGTTGTGTGTGTGTGTGTGTGTGTGTGTGTGTGTGTAACAAAGCTGTTTGCTTGAAAAGGTGCTGTTCTCATAAAAGATTAATAGTTGCCTTGTGGCCCTGAGGCACCCGAGCCAACAACTCAGGATTCATAAATAAAACTAAATGGATCAATATTTCCAAGACTTAGAGGTAACCTATGGCTACCTCTAGCTTTAGAGAGAAAAGCTTTGAGAAAGGTTAGCTTTTAATCGAAGCCCTCCCCCAGTAATAATAAAGAAAGTCTGGTATTTGATCATCAGAACTACACTGAAATGTACCTGTAATCTAAAAACAGATCCACATGCTGTGAAATTGAGAGATTCAAGTACTATATCCTCTGTGATCATAAAAGTTTAAATAACGACAGCACAGCTGACGCCACAGCGGCGTCCTTTTTCATTCCTTAACAGGAAACAGGTGACAAAGTGTGGATGAATTGTGGCAGAGGCATTCATTGTCTCAACAGCCAACATCAGATGCCCATTTATCAAGTTTTATTGAACCAAAGTGCCAAAGCAGAAAGACATATTACACTGGGAAGGAAAACCCCACATGACAAATGTGACAAATAGAAACATTTGCCTGTAGTTTGCAAAGCCATTATCGTGGCAGCATGATGATGATAATTATGATGCATGTTTTGATCGTACAAGCTGTCCTGTCACCTAATCTAACAAATATATATTCACATTGTGTTTATTTGGGCTTTGACTGCAGTTATTTGGTACTCTGTGGATGTGTGATATTATACTGCATGCATACAGTTTGCCATCGAAAGTATTTAAATCATAAAACTATATTTTCTAGTGTCTGTAGTGCCAATATTTTACAAAATATTGTAAATTTTTCAAAAAATACTTTTGTGATTCGTCCGTCCGTCCTTCCGGTGCAATCTCATGAACGCAGGAACAGTAATTTCCTCAAAGATGAACTGATTATATGTGAAGTAATTATACTTTTCATTAACAGATGTTAACATATTTCACTTACAGTTTTCTGTACCAACATTGTGACTGATTTGCTCGTACTTCTGTCCTCTCTTTACTGTTTATATTTCTGGTCAGACACTAGATGCCTCACAATATAATGCATAGTAAATATGTATTTATCACAACACACGTGGTTGTTTTGAACTTGATATTTGTGACACAAGTGGGGATTTGCTTTCCACTGACTTTGACATTTTTGTATACACATGCGACAGAAAAGCATCAACTCTTGCTGACTCATCCATGTGTGTTTTATTCTTTCCTTTCTCTCCCAAGGGGACTAATGCCTCGAACACTCGACAGCCAGATCACATTAGAGAAGACGCCCAGCTACTTTGTCACCAGAGAGGCACCCAGACGCATCTCCAGCATGTCCCATGAGACCAAGTTGATTGTTGTGGTGCGCAACCCAGTCACAAGAGCCATCTCCGACTACACACAGACTCTTTCCAAGAAGCCCGACATCCCCACGTTTGAAGAGCTGGCCTTTAAGAACAAAAGTCTGGGTCTCGTCGACTCTTCCTGGAACGCCATTCGGATCGGGATGTACATCCTGCACCTGGAGAACTGGCTGCAGTACTTCCGCCTGTCACAGATGCACTTTGTGAGCGGGGAGCGGCTGATCACGGACCCGGCGGGGGAAATGGGCCGCGTTCAGGACTTTTTAGGACTGAAACGAATAATCACAGACAAGCACTTCTACTTTAATCGAACCAAGGGCTTCCCCTGTCTGAAGAAGCCGGAGAGCAGCAGTCAGCCGCGCTGCCTCGGCAAATCCAAGGGCAGGACTCACGTGCAGATCGAACAGGAGGTCATAGAGCAGCTGCAAGAGTTTTATAGGCCATTTAATATCAAATTCTTTGAAACTGTGGGGCAAGACTTCAAGTGGGAATGAGCGTGCTGTACACAAACAGAGCTGTTTTTAAAATGGCTAGAGAAACATAGATGAGGGCACCTTCAGCAAAATGTTTAAATAACAAGTTTATTGAGCTATCTATACATTGAAATATGAATATAGGAGAATATACAACTCATTAGAATATACTCATTTAAATAGTTTCACGTCATGATGGGGTTTTGGTTGGGTCATTCTGATAACAAGTGCCATTTCTTTAAAAAAATATATACAAAAGTCACGTTTCTTTCCCGCATACAAGACATATGAATTCATCAACAGACAACCAGCATTAATTCATCAACCAAGTCAGTAACCAGCAACCGTCACAACGCCTTCCTGTCATTAAGCCACGCCAGACCTACATTATGACATTGCTAGAATATTCATTCCTGCTCTGAGTGATCCGCCGGCTTTCCCGTTAAAATGAGCTCTCAACATGAAGTTGCACCAAAATGTCAAATGAATAATGAAATCAGCCTGGCAATTATTCTGCGGAGAAGTGTTCCTCCTTATTGTCGATGAAAGCTCAACAGTGGCAGGTTTACTGAATACATGTGCTGTAACTGAAAAGGAATTAAAACAGATGCTATAACTCTGACAAAGGATTACCGCTTGTTGAACTTCAGCGCTTTCTGTGTCAGTATTTTTGTTGTGATCATCGAAATAAAAAGGTAAAAGTCTTGAATTCAAGTATTTATTTGGGATATTTTGTGTTTTTCTTGCCTCCACGTGAGTAAAAGTAGTGTTTTCTTCTTACGGTGTGTAGTATATATCAACCCTGTCTCATACAAAATGATGTTCCCATACAACTAAGCTGGGAAACTCTCAAACTCTCAATTAAGTTTAGAGGGAATGGCATTTTCTCCTGGATTACAGCTGCTGTTATAAACAGTTTGAAACACGTGGTTACACATTGAAACAAAACGGAAGGAAAACTATTTGGTTCGGTTTAGTAATAAACATCATGGTTTCAAAACCAAACGTAAACCCCAGCAATGCAGTTTCATTAAAGGGGAACATGAAGGAAACAGGTCTGATCGTATGTATTTCCCACAATAATATATTATTATCAGATCTAACACCTATTAATTGATTCCATAACAAACACTACCTGAAGCCAGCCTCTCGTTAATCTATAACCTGATGAGTCATACTAAAGTAGTCTATATCAAAACTTCTAAAAGCCCTGTTCACACAGGACTACAATAACACACAGACTTCATGTGATTCAGGGCACGACATTCACTCACATCTCCTGTCCACATCTCAAAGATAACATACTAGGACTAAGAAAGAGACTTTGTGTTGAGCCTCCTGAAAGATAAAGCGTCCCTTACCAAATGCTGCCATGCATGTCACTGATCTCATTAACTTTCAAGATTCCTCCGTTGATAGATTTGATCGTGCTCTTTCTGAAGGGCTGGATTAACCTCCTCAATTTGCATCCTGAGTTGTCATTAATAATTTCCACTCATCTCCAAAGATTCTCGACACAAAAGAGGAGTAAAAGTGCAGAAAACCCAAAAATGATGATAATAATAATCCAACAAATCCCCAAATGAATGGATGTATCTGCGTTCTGTGAAATACGGGCAGCAAACGCTCAGTGGACTGTCTGTTGAAGACCAAAGATGTCAGATTAACACGGGATTAAGAACACAGACGGCCTCTGCAATTATTTTTAAACGACGTCTCCAGGTAATCCTTGGGTCCCGTATGAATGCAGTTTTAGATTTAACTCAATTGACGACAACATGACCTTCTAACACCGCTGAAACTGCAAGCGCTGGCATGTTGTGTCTAGGTTTAACATTCAAGCCTGATTGCTCTGAGACCTTGGCCTTCTCCTTCTATCAGTCCCTTCAACTGTTTTGGTGGTGCTGACGGATTTATACTTTTTGCAAATCTAGTTGTTTGCTGTAGGAACATTGTTCTCTTAATCTGAGCATTTACTATCACAAATTAAGACACAATAAATAATGAATCAGAAGACTGTCTCTGTACATCCTGATTCAAGAGACGTTGCTCTATGAGGTTATTTAAATTGATGAGATAATATGATAATCCGAGCAAAGCACCCTGGATGAAACAGCCAAATTAAGCTGCTACGGTAATGATGAAGCAGTATTTAAGGGTTTGAAAAGATATCTGGGACTTCATCCACAGGTGTTTCACTGTCATTGTTTAATCCCCCGCTGCAGGCCTGTGAAATGAGCAGCACTATCCAGTCACACTTAGACTAATGTGCAAAAGTGACAATGTAACCTTCCATATAAAGGAAATTAGATATTCACTTGCATTCCAACTGTGCTCCTCCAGTACATGTCCGTCGGCCAGCAGCAGCATTTAAACTGTCATTTATGATATTCCACATTCACTTTTGATTAACCTGCCAATGCCGTCCGCAGCTGCCTGCTTCTTACTGAGCCATCAGCAGACACGTCAGTTTAGCAACTTTATCTCAGCTCAGTTAATTATAACTTTTACCCAAGAATGCTTTGTGCCTGATGACATGGCACCGATGAAAAAAAATAAACACACCGGGCTGCCACTGTGTGATACCCAATGAACACTTTGATGCGTTATCGGTCCTGCAAATGGTTACTTTCCGTGTGAATTCAGTTGAAGAATATTAGGTGAACTTTTATGGTAATATTCATGGATGAAGTCATGTTGCAGAGGGAGAAATGGCAGCTGTCAAAGTTCTGCACAGCCTTTCCTTAAATGCTTGTGCTTATTCAAGGGGACACATCCCGGGCAAATAGGGTAAAAACTAGATATTGCCACGAAACTTTTTCAGAAAGTTTTCAGAAAATAATGTTTAGATATGCAAATGAGGTATTATCTTATTCAATATTCACACATTTCCGGAACACAAATGTGAACATTGGATACGGTTCAAATTCTTGTTTCACTTTGTAAAAACCTTTGACTCTAATAAGTCAACAGAGGGGATTTTGGATTTCTCTTTTGAAATATTCAATAAATCAGAAAATAATGTCAACAGCCATAAAAACATCTATTTTTGCCATGTGTTTAGGAGGAAAAAGTTTCATAAATCAGGCTATGAATGATAAATGAACAAATTCCTCTGTAGAAACCTTTATATTATGAATAGGAATGAAACAGCCTTTAAAGATATGTAATTACTATGTGAAGACACTTAGGTTAAAAGAGAAAGAATTAACCAATACATAGCACCATAAGAACCTCCCCAGTTGATTACTTACATATAGATTTATTTTTGGTATTGCATGTACTGCAATTTAATGTGGAAATATACAAATGAGGCATTATCTAACGTAATGTACTGTAATGTTTATGTTCTCGTGCCGCATCGAAGGCATCCATCTTCCACCTGCACAGTGGAGGCAATGAAAACACACATTGATGTAAATAAAGTATCCTCATTATGAAAACACACAGGTTTCCTCTGTCTGACCATTCTAAACTTCAAAGTAAATACCAAAGAAGCTGTTGTAAATGTCATGAACTTTGAAAGACTCTGAGGTAAAATACACCTCTGCCACTCATCAGAAATGTCTAACAGTACACAATAAAATCAATTACCTCGGAGACCTTTTATTTTCCTTCTTATTAAACGAAAAGAAATAATGAGGCAGCATTCAAATATATGTTTTGCAGTTGCCTCTTATGAACTCGCTTCAGAGGTCTTTTATAACTCCTGCCTTGAAGACCTATTTGAAATTCCACTGAGGCTCCAACCCTGAAGCTTCACACACTTTACAAGCTCGCGTCTGTAATCTCTATATTGTCGGGATGACATCGAAAGAGATAAAGCCGAAAATGTGCTGTGTCCCAGAAAGCACAGAGGCTCATTTAAAAAAAATCCATCGATAATATAAAAAATGCTCAAATAAAAGGCAGAGAATATCTCGTGATATTTAGTAACTTCTTGTACGAACCGAGTTTGCTGCTGTTTGGATCGCTGATGTCACATGTAATGCAAGCAGCTTGTTTCTTTCTGGAATATACACTTTCTCCAAGAAGATGTCCTCCGTGTGTGGTACAGTGTTGAAGTATTTATATCGAGACATCTCCTTGGCCCCCGTGATGAGCCAAAGCTACGGAGGATAATGAGGATGTTTCTTTTTTTTTCTCCATGCGGACAATGAGAGGAGCATCATTTGAAACTCGGCAGCCACGAACCCCTCCAGAAATCTCATTAAGCTAACCTCCACCTGCATCGATGCACCTTTTGAATATGTCATAATTCCACAAGTTTTGTTTTTTCCAATGCTGTGCATCATACTTCAAGCTGCTCGTCGAAATTAAAAGATGGACCCAAAACATACATGTATTTCCTGTGCAGATGCATGCTTTCTCAGGACTCTGTTTCATGCTTCATGTAATACAGCTGGCGAGTCCAGTGTCACACTAATGAAAGGATTCCCATTAAAGAGGCCATGCAGGTTGTTTGGGACACACACACACACACACACACACACACACACACACACACACACACCCAGCATGTACTAATAACCAATGTGAAAACCTTTCCCCTAAAACTCATTTCCTCTGGTCTGTTGAACATGTGCTGCTTGCCTTACCTTCAGAAAGGTCAAGTGCAGAACGGGTCTCCAGGCACACAGTCAACTAATTAAGCAATAGAGAGAAGATGCATTCCAGCTCCTGGGGTTCCGCAGCAGTCGGTAGCCACCCTCAGGGATAATGAACATGCAAGCAAGCTTGGGATTTGCATGAACATTGAACATTACACTGTTCTCATGCAACATATAAAAGACCTCTGGCAGGAAAGAAAGCAGATGTATAATCAAATAAAAAGGTGCTAATGTCTGAGTCTTTCTATTTAGTAGGCCTATTTACACACAAATCATACAAAACAGTGTTATTGATTTTTTTTTAAAAACAGCATTTCTCCATTTTAATACTGTTTCCATGGACATGGATCAAAGCTAGAGAATGTAAGTGAAAAATGTCGGATGTGCAGAAATATCTGGAAATGTTGTCAGCTGGAATCTCATTGGAGGAAAAGGTTCCGCAAGAACTTTGGTTCATTCAATCTAATCTATACGGGAGCTAATGCTGCTGCTCCAAGTTCAAATCGGCGACATTAATGTGCCAAATGATTTGAGTCCTTGGATGATGGTGGCATTTTCACAGCTGGACAGCAGAACTTGCACTATACTGCCATGTTATTCCACCCGTTACAAGCTAACAACAAGCTCAATAATATTGCTTTAATCTTGTCCAAAAAGGTAACGGAGAGTAATCAAGTTACATTCTGCCAATGTTGTGGTACTTGGATTAGGTTAGTCACTAACAGGTAATAGTAATTATACCAGAATACATTTATAAAGTAACCCTACCAGTCCTGCGCTGCAATATCTGAAACCTCCATGACATCTGCTAAACAGCAATATAATGAAATGCTTTTTTGTTGGTGAAATCAAACGGGAAGACAAATGGTGAAGCTTACTGTTATAAAGGCTGCAGCCTTGCAAGTCACAGAGCGGTTCAGTGCCCACTGCCTTCCATTTAAATGTGGGATCACAGCGGATGTCAATTGAGCGTACAGGACCGAGCCCAGGAGACCCCCCAAAGGACAAGAAATGGTCCGCAGTGAAAACGGGCATCCTCTGCAGGAAGCCTGATAATTAGATAATTAAGTCCTTATTCAACTGAGGGAATGTGCCCAACGGCGTGTTCAGGAGAGCAGAGCACAATAAGGAGCTCTGCCAAATGACCGGCACTTACCCAAACTTTCACCACTTTTTGTCATTCAACTGCCAAAGCCCGCCGGCCTCGGCTGAAAGCGGCTCAAGCGCACAGATCCTGAAACTTTTAGACTCCCAGCAGGTGGTGAAAATGAATATTACTTCATTCTGAAGAACACAGAGAGTTCACTTAACTACTAATGGGTGAAAAATGGAAAAGTAAGCAGGTAATCTGAACGCCATTACCGAGAGTCTCGGGCACACGTTCCGCACACAGGTGCAACTATTCCCTGTTTTCTGGATGAAAGGCCAGATTTTGTGTTCGTTATCTGTCTGTTCTTCTTCTTCACCTCAGGTACCTGAGCCCCTGCAGACATGATAAGGTTAACGGTTTGCAGAGACATACTGTATTTAAACCCTCGTAGTGTATGTGTTACAGCAACATATTACAAGACTAATGCTTCTGTTTGGCTTTGTGATCGATGCCGCACATTTGTGTTGCTTATTCAGATGTAATTATTAACGCGAGTTTGGGATTTATGACGGCATCTCTAATGAAATGGAGCCGTAAAGCTGTCACTGTTGTTTTCAGGGGTGTGAATAAAATGCCATCAGCGCCGTGAACACGGATGGAGGACGTGATCTGTTGATACAATGCTTCATTTTCCCTTAACGTGCAGGCATTCCGGGAAGAAAATGGTGAATCATTTTTTGAATATAACTCTCTGTAATTGTGGAACTAATGGCTTTACTTTGGAGAACAGGAGACAATAATCAGAGCAAAATGCAAAGCCTCAGAGATTGCTTCTGCCTGCCAGATTCTCAGAGGGAAATCATCGTAGATTGTAGCGAAGCTTTCTGCAATCACACTGGCTCTGGTTTAGTGTAATGTGACTCATCAAAGCGTTTCCATTGTGTCATTACTTTCATGCTTTCAGAGGAAATGGGCTCATTCAGTTAGCATCAGTCTAACTGCTTCTCTTCTCTTTAACCATCTCTCCTTACAGCGGCCCTCAACCCCCAACTCACATATTGAAGATTTTTAAATACTTGCCTCTCACTCCAGCCTGCTCTCTAATTACTCTTCCTCTGGGATGTTTTACGATATGAGTCTATATGTCTGTAATTTTAAGAAGTGGAATATGCATGCGTGTTTCTCCACTGATTTTGAGAATGAAAGAAAACAGATCCATATTTTAAGTTTGAATGATTTCTTTCAAAATTAAATGAAAGATTAAATGAGAAATGTATTGATTCTCTGCAGTCTCCAAGGTTTGTCGTGTGAACGTCCGCTACAAACTTTGCCCCAAGTCCTAACTTGATCATGAACCATTTTGAGAAATGTCCTCGATGGAAGAATTGAAACCATTCTTATATCTGTTGATATAAGGAGACAGTGAGCTTAGCTTAGCACAGAGAAGACTGGAAGCAGGTGGAGGCAGCTAGCCTGTCTCTATCCAAAGGTAACAGAAAACACAGCTATCACCAGTTTCTTTAGTCTGCACCAAAAAAATGACAAAAAGTGTAAAAAACGACAATTTGCAGTTTTGCAAATGATCATTTAGGCCAGCAGAGACTCAAGATAGTCTGTTATTCACATGTGACGTCGTGTGTCGTTTTTACACTTCAGTTTCTGTTCAGATCAAATAAATGTTGTGTTTGTTTGTGAGCTTTAGATGTGCAGGTGGATTTTGTTTACTGCACGGCTGCTGGATAAATCGTGGGATCATGGGGAGTTGCTGACAATGTACCTAATTTTAGAGAACTCAAAATGTGAAGCAACACTGAATAAACATGGATCTGCTGCATGCTTCTAAAGAGGGAATCGCATTAATCCAGTGTTTAGTGTAAATACTTTTGAATTAAGTCTCCATCGGCTCTCTGGCTGAAATGTTCCTCTGTATGACATTTCTGGTCACAACAATCATTGATTTTATAGGAGACATTTTACCTTTGGCAATATCAAATGTCTTTGTTGTCAGTAAATGATCACCACAGCAAAGAAAAGATGGGTGATCTGTCATCACAGACACACGCCTCATTTTGGTGTCTTTCAAAACAATGTGCTCGGAGAAACAATAGCTGAAAATGGTATGTTAATGCCCCTTTGAAACGTCACTCTACCAGCCTCGTCTTCTTGGTGAATTGTACATTTACCCCAGGTTTTAACAGTTCTCCTCCTGTGGAAGTACAGTCATTTACATCTGAATGACTTCACGCGCACCCTTGAAATCTGAGAAACAAGGTAAAAGACTTAACAAGGCTCGCCTGTTCTGTTGGCCCATGAAATGGGCACAGCTTAATGGCTTGTGGTTGGCAGGGATGCTCTAAAGCTATTTGAAGGCAACAAAAGAATCAATCTGAAATGCATGACAAGTTGCACTACACGGATTCCGAATGTAAGAGGACTATTCATGTGTACTGACATAACTGGGACTCGTCAGCCTTTGTTTCTTACAGCATCATCAAAGTTGTTTGTCTACTGATCTATTAAAAGTGGTCTATCAACAGTATTCAGTCAATTCATTTTATCAACCTTGATTTATACACAGAAAGCAAGAAAAGCACAGATATGAAGGGCTGTATATAAGATTGGTACACTTTCTCCAAAGAAGGTGATGAATTGACTCTGAGATCAAAGTTCAGACTGATCGTTCATTTCGGACATGTTCAGTTACGGTGGATAACTGAGCGATTACAGACCTTTCTCAACTAGTAAATGAATATTGCAGAGAAAGAGACAGAAGACATCCGACAGTAAAGACCTCAGACTGAGGAAGATATTTTTATAATGTTACCACAGCACTTGTTTGAATACATTTCTGCTCTCTGTGTTATCTGTAAGTGTCGAGTGATGACTTACCACAAAAAGTGTCAAGAACTAGTATGTGCAATTCTGTTTGCTGCTGATTTTCTTTTTTTCCCTGTTTCTCGAAGTCGTGCTGGTGCTTTGACACAGACCGAGATCCTCGCTCGACTTTGAAGTGAATGTCTTTTTCTTTGAGACACGCCAACGCTTCGGCACTTCTTCAAGGAGCCGAAGCTGAAGATGGTTCCAAATGTGTTTTTCTCTCACTCAAAATAAATGACTTGTGCGCTGCAAGAATCAGAACAGAAGATGGCACTTCAAGATTCAACGACTACATGCAAGGTTTTCCCTGTTTTAGGGTATTTATTACCAGAGATTTGATGGTAAGTAAGGCTTGTTTTTCCTACTTTTTAGACAGCAAGTGGTCTCAGTTCACATACTTTTTGTGTGAAAATAAACTTTAAGACAATAATTTGAGTTTCATAGGTTCAAGTTTCAGAAAAGTCTGTCCAAGAACAGACTCTGGCAGCTTTGTTCCTGCAGTGATCATTTTTTAAACAGGAAACAGACGGCTCTTCAGCGCGCTGTTCACTTGTTTATTCAAAGTTCATTCATATTTAATCCATTCTGTGTCCAAACTTTGACACTGTGTATCGTTGGGTCCCCAGCAAAACACCCGCCAACTGTGAAGTAGATCAGATGAACGACCAACAAGGACACACATAAACACACGCATACACATTTCAACGGAATTGCATTTCTAGGAAACAGCTTTTGTCGATGTTTACTTCCTATCAGCTGATGTCATTCAAATACACTGCAACAGGAAATAAACCGGGACACATTTTGTAATGTTTAAGTTTACAACTGTGAAATGTGAGAAGCTAGATAATGCTGGCAGAATAAGAATAAGGGCCTGAAAAGACACACTGCCAAACGCAAGATCGTTATTTGTTTGCTGCCGCTTTCTTTTTTTGTGCTAACGTTAGCTTAACACAAAGCACGAACTCTACGCTACCTAATAGTTTATCTTATTCAACCAAAATCTCAGGTACCTCACTACTTTGCCCCCTGCTGTTTTTTTTTGTTCAGATCATGGTAACTACGGTTGATGAAGTCATATAGCTTTGGGTATCCAGCAGAAGTCACCACAGTGAGAAAATAACATAAAGGACGTGGGGCACTTTACGGCTGTGCTTCATTGTCATTGAAAACTATTTTTTTAAAAAGCCACCAAAAGCTGGTAAAACACACTCAGTCTGATAAAAATTCATTTTTACACATATAACAAGTTAATTAGTGAGCTTTAGAGGTGCTGGTAGGTAGATTTAGTCAGTGTTGGACAGAGCCAGGCTAGCTGTTTCCCCGTTGCGAGTCTCTGCGCTAAGCTAAGCTTGATATTTATTGCTCAGACATTAGATATGGATTTTGTCATTTAACTCTCTGTAAGAAAGTAAATAAATCAAATGATTACTTCGACCATACTGTAGTTGCCATTTGCAAACATTTTGGAAAGTTATATTTGAAACACATTGCCATTGAATGGTTGCTTTCATCGAACCCAATCTGAGGTTTTGCTCCTTGCTGTTTGCATGGGGCTAACAACAGATGCCCATGGTTGCTTTAAAGGAGAATTTTTTTTTTTTTAAATTCCATTGGATGTATCTAACGCTATATAACTCGCAGCCCCCAGTGTTCAGTAAGTGCAACAGCAGAATAAGGCTCAGTTCTTTATACCTCCAACATTACAAGCAATTAAGAAACACAAGCAAAGGTGAGGTTCATAGTGCCTTCACAGAAATGAGAGCAATCATGTTAGAAAGACGTGTTCAGAAAGGAATTGAAACCAAGCAATGAGATCAATTATGTTATCTCTTTTTTTTTCAAGAACATTAGTGCAAATAAAAGGGGAATGATGTGGGTGTACAGAGATGATTCATGGGGCCAAGCAAATATAATGTGTCCAATCTGCTTGTTAAATGTTGTGGAAATGGATAGTGGCCTTTCAGAAAACTCCCAGGACTCTGTCAGACATTCTTGCACTGAGGAGACTTCAGCCTCTTTGCCAAAGACTCCCAAGACAAAACGGCATGTCGGAACTGTGGCCCCGCACGGTTCATCATGTAAAGGTCACACATATTGCTGCATGGAGTGGCTGATGAGCATCCAAAGAGAGAGGGCACGTCAAGACGACAGGAGCTGCAATCTTAACAGTGAGACTCAGTTTGTTATATGTTATTGCAAAACACCACTCCGTCCTAAAACCTCAGTATTTCACCCCATAGTGAACTGTAGTATTCTACTTTTTCCATTTGAGAAGTTTCCCTTTAGATAAGGCGCCATTGGAAGGATCTGTTCGACCCAAAATACAAAAATAAATATACTTTCCACACAGTATGTAATCATGCTGGTGGTTTTGGTGTGATTCGCTGAGGTAGAGGCGTCTGCAGCAGCTGGTTTGTGGAACTGAAAATGTTTCTATTCCTTCTATTTTTTTCCATATGTTCCAGTTACTTCTGACAATCAACAGACTTGAACAGTTTCTTTCAGAACTTTTTCCCACCAAAGCACGTCTACAGTACCAACTGTCTACTTCCTCGTTGCAAAGATGCTAGTTAACGATGACACTGAAGGGTGACATTTCTACATATTTCCAAACATCACACCAACACAATCTGAAAGGAGAAACAGCAGTAAATAAAATGGAAACCTCTACAGAATTAGTTGGTACAAAATTATAGACATTTGAATGACACAAACTTTTATGTTTTAGCCATTGAGCTGACATTCAAAATGGGAGGACTAACACTGGTAATTAGGAATAATTAGCAATATATATTCACTAATGCACCACACATTTACTTGTTACCAGAGGAGTTTGACTGCAGCAGATAAACTGAGACTTGTCCATACGGTTGGAGGGAATACAATTGCATGTGTATTATTTTTCATCCCTCGCATCAAACATAACAATTTCATAGACGAATGAGCAGCAGCGGTGTTTGTGAGATGCTATCCTCGTGATTCTTTGCATTATTCAAAATAGATCGTGATTATTCAGTGCAGGGGTTGTGAAATGTCACTGAATCAGCAATGTTTGAAATCAGGAGCCTTCAGCAGAACGGCCTTAAGCTTCAAAGGGAATCAGCGCAGCACTGTAGTTTTTGATCATTGGAGACAATTGATCTTTTGTGTTCAAAGAATATTTATGCTTCAGGCTTCCCTAAGAAACATTTCAAACAACCTGCCATTAAGTGTGTGATTGTAATATCAATACCAAGAAAGATGCAAATAAGTCATCTGCTCCCTGATAGCACCGTACAGTATCTGCAGGGATGTGTCTGTTTTACTACAATCACTAAGACACTTCCTGTACAGTAGCAGTCAGTAATAGTTGGATGGATGCTTGGCAACAGTGGCAGGTACAGTCAGTACTATTAGGCAGTTAAGGTGATGGCTTTATTTGTATGTATAAGGTAACAGGTCTGCAATGAATTCATGCATTTAGAATACAGTCAAGCTTTTGGAACATTTGGTGTTTTTAGAATCCACTTACCGCACACACACACACTATGAACGGACAACTCAGCAATACACATAGATGGTCCTGATCAACTCAGCCCACTACACATGTGGGTGGGATAATACTTCATGTGTTGTTGTAAAATGATATTCAAAAAATCTTCATAAATGATCTCATACGATTGATGCTTCTTTTTTATTTTTTGTATTCATTTTCCTCTGAGGTTATACCCTCTCTGCCTGAGAACATTTCTTGTATGTTGTAAGTTGTAGCAACATCCGGCGGGTGCAACACACATCCAGAAGCTTGTGTATTTATTTCAACAAACAACAGGAAGAGAGAGAGTTACTTCTGTAAATCACTGTCACACCAAACTGTGTGAACGCGATTGCAGGTTGACGTGTGAGAGTTATTTCAGTGTACTCTGTGAGGACCGTGTGGCAAGTTTTCCAAGTCTATCACGTATTCCTGAACAAGTTTGACAATGTAAATGTGGTGTCTCTCACAGACTACTTTCTCCTGTTTTGCTTGTTCTAAGCCCGTCAGTAACCTCTGTGCACTCGCTGGCGGTCGATGATGAGGTGTCATCTTGTGCAGCAGTGACCTTGACTGGGGTGAGTTAGTGAGTTATTGTATCTTCAGAAAGAGTTTCAATCACTCGGTCCAGAGACGAACTCCACAGACGTCACTGAGGTCAGGTCGGTCTGACAGCAGTCGCTGTCCTCTGGACTGCATTTTGTTTGGAGGCTATAAGGAAAGCTGGCTGGCTCTGTGGTACCAAAACCTCCAGTCTCCTCATGTCCAGAAACCGAGAGCTTCTGGCAAACTAGCTGGCAGTTTTATCATCACTATTCAACGTGTTTAGAAAATGCGACCGAAGTTGTAAAACCACCACAGTCTGTGCTCCAGACCCTCGCTCCAGTTGGTGTGAATGAGAATGTCTCAAGTTGAATGAGCGTTTGAGCCAAAGCACTCAGAAACCAAAGACACAGTCTTATCACTGTAACCCATTAAAAGAATTGAATGATGTATTAGAGATGGTGTTGGATATTGGACACCTGCATACACACACAAGCCCTCCCACTTTATGGACACAAAGAGAAAAAAAGAGCCGACTGATCCTTGGTTTATAATAAATATCTGGTCGATGCAGATCCGGTGAAAACGATGCTAATCTGAGGGTAATGGAATATTTATGTGTCACACAAACTGGCCTGGAGGAACATGCAGAAGGCTGTGCTGTAGGAATCAGATTGCACAAGCCACACACAGGCTGCTCATTTGCTCTCGCTTCACACTTCTGATTGGAAAAGCGGTGTGACTTGCAGCATGCATGATGAATTTATGTGTTAGGTTCTTTTTGTTGTTTGTATTTTTTATCTTTTTTTTCAACCAGTGCATCCTTGCCAAAATCACGGAGGGAGGGCTGCCAACTCCAGAGAGGAATCCAGAGGCTGCAGTGCTGCAGGGTTGAGAGGGAAGTACGAGGGGGGGAGGGGGGGCACTTTGTTATGCGCCATGTGGCCCCACATGGGTCGGAGAGCACAGAAAGTGGCCGTGATACTGACTGACAATTCCTGATAGGCCTACTTACCCTCCGGCCCAGAATACCAAGAGTGGCGGACATTTTAACAAGCTTGTGAGCTGCAACTATGAGAGGAGTGGAATAATTCTATTTTCTGATTAAACACTTGTCGATTGGAAATAGAAATAAGTGGAGAAAGTCATGAAACATCCATCACTCGAGAAAGTAAACGTGAGACTGAGTTCCTGTACAACGAAGTTAAATCTAAGCTTGTTTTTCCGCTGGTGAAGAGGAAATCTACTGGTGCTAGTAATAATGATGAATATTCCCCCATTACACTTATTATGCCTCCTGTCAAACTGCTTTAGTTGATTTCCAGAGGCTAATGGTCGCCGTTGAGTTTAATCGACCAGCAAAACAAGCAACACTGAAGCACTCGTAGCTTCATAGTTGCATCTTATTGAAGTGGGATTTTAAATTCAACCAATTAAACTTCCACTCATTGAGTCTTTTGCAATTTACTACACAGCAAATGGGCCTTGAAACGCTTTTATCTCCGTTAGGAGCCTAGACATATTTTCCGCTTCAGATATGTAAGCTGGACTCAACTTCTAAAGATACAAGCTTGTGAGGAAGCAATTCATGCAATATTTTAGTTGTTAAAGACATATCAAACCAAACTGCTCTTCATTTTACCAAAGCTTTGAACACTGGTCACTCTGTGTTTTTAATTCCCCACTTTTGTAGCATTTATAGGCGTTATATTATGTTCCAAAATGATTTATTATACGCCATAATGTAGCTGTAAGCATTTATTAATGCATTGGTCAAAAACTATAACTCTTCTTGTGTGCACCCATAAGTGGAGGCTGGTGTAGAAACATATCATGAATAAATAAAATGAATGAATCGTAAAGCACAATAGTGAACATATGTCTTCATAAAAGAAGTAACAATTGATGGCAACCTGTAAATGGATGTAGATGTTTGGAGCACCGGCTCTCCTCCGGTGGTTCCTGGAACAGTAACACACCGTGAGGCATGAGCCCTCATTGAAACCAATGAAAGTGAAATTCTTTGACTGCTGCTTCAGGCATGTGCAGACCCCCCCCCCTCACTCACTGTGGTAGTCAGAGGCAGTCAAATCATTATGTGCGTGCACGTCACAAATATCATTATTTCAATTCCAATTATGAATCTAATGTTTTGCTATCCAGTTACAGTAATTATTACAGATTAACCTTTGTGGCTGCAGGCACTGTGAGTGGTTTGACAACAAAAAAAAAACTCATTATCTTAAATTAAAGGCCGCAGCAGAAACAAGAGCAGGAGATGTGTATTATTATTACTATTCAGAAAAGCTCGGTCTAATGCTTGACAGGCATTATGTCTCTTTTTTAGGAGGCGCAGTCGATGAGAAAACGCCTCCTTCTTCCGTCTCGTATTAAAGAACAGCAACAGTCTGGTAAATAACATCCACGGGACACGTGTCCGTTGGAGGGACGTGAAGCGAAGGCTGACGGGCCACTGCCCTTAAACACCGGAGCATGTCCCCCACCTCAGCGCTGTCACACTGAAACTAAAAGCAAACATGAACCAAGACACTGAGGCAAACAGTCTTAAAGGGGTATGTTAGGTCGCCTTTTCATTCTTCATAGATAATTCCAGATTAACAACACGTTTAATAACTGGCAGCCATAAACGCAACCAGTGTTTGAAAGTGACGAGGGACCGTGTTAAATGGTGACTCTCAGCCGAATGCGTCGTGGTTGCTCGTAGTGACGGCAGCCGTTGAAACCACAGAACAGAACATGCAGGTGTCCTCGAGAGACCCGTCGATCGTTTTCTAACTAGATACTCACCGGTGTTAATTATCTAGAGCAGCCATTTACATAAGTTACTGCGAGCAACCACGGACGCATTCGGCTGATAATCACCAGTTAACACGGTCACTGGTTAAACTGAAACACGTGTTGCTCTGAAACGGTCGCGATGCTGTTCAAATTCTGTAGAACTTAAGTCCGCCGTTGGAGTGTCGATTTTGACAACCAAAACATGCGACAACCAGACGTTCTGTTGCCATGTGTACGCATGTTTTTGATGACGTCGGCTGTAAAATAACGTGCAGAGGGATGCTACATGTTCTTGTGAAACACAGAGATTGGATAGTTGCTGTCTATACAGGACTGTCTCAGAAAATTAGAATATTGTGATAAAGTTCTTTATTTTGTGTAATGCAATTAAAAAAACAAAAATGTCATGCATTCTGGATTCATTACAAATCAACTGAAATATTGCAAGCCTTTTATTCTTTTAATATTGCTGATTATGGCTTACAGTTTAAGAAAACTCAAATATCCTATCTCTAAATATTAGAATATCATGAAAAAGTATACTAGTAGGGTATTCAACTAATCACTTGAATCGTCTAATTAACTCGAAACACCTGCAAGGGTTTCCTGAGCCTTGAAAAACACTCAGCTTGGTTCAGTAAACTAAATCACACGTATGGGGATTATCACAATATTCTAATTTTCTGAGACAGTCCTGTATATAGTATAATATATAAACTATATAGTTTGCAGGATGGAATACATTACTTATTGTGGCTGGTAATTGAAGAATTCACAATCATTACATTTAAGGATTGTCAATTTGCACAACACAACTGGGCTGTGACAAATATGTGAGATTTCAATATAACATCCTAAAAATGAATAAAAACTAAGTTGATTTAATTTTTTTACAACAGCAAAAAAACAAAAACAAGCTCAAACACGACACATTCTAAACAATAGACGACACATTAAGCACAAACTGTGAAACTTTTCTGATGGTAGACAGCAAACTCCCTCCAGCTCGGCAGATAAAAAAGATTTACAGCAGCTTCTAATTCACATCACACCCTCGTTCAGACTGGCTGTTCTCCTTAGTCATTGTTAACTATGATGATGTGCAACACTTAAATAAAGCCAAAGCTTTTACTGCATCCACACCAATCAGATGGCAAATCGCTGCCTACAGAAAATAATCAAGTGGCTTCTACTGAACCAAAACATTCAGAATATAGAAGCTGCTTCACTGTGAAATGATAAAAAAATAGTCCCGGACCTCTGTTTGCAGAGAGGAGCGGAGATCAATAACAATCAAGACTGTGATTAGACGAAAGGGCCGATCTTGTTTGAATTGCCTCACATCAGATCTTTGTGAGTATTCTGGGCTGTGTGTTACCAATGTTTGGACAAATAAAACCTGACATGTTAGAGGCAACTGAAATAAAAATCTCTGCTTTTGCTGTTACAGAAAACAAAGGTTGTCTCATCCAAACCTCCACGCTCACAAGGGAAATGGTATTTTCTATTATTTAGTGAGCCCTTTCTCTGGTGTTGAGGTATAGTATTTTATAAATCTGCGAGTGTGTGTGGGTAAAACTCTGGGCTTCTCACGCGCTCACCTGTCCTCTTCACAGCAGCAGGGTGTGAGGATCAGTTCCTCCATAGCTGCTGAGCAACGAATATTCGCCGAGATCCACAGCGACTTTAAAGATGGTGGCAGATCAGCCGGGAACTGCAGATGAGAGATGAAAGGAGGAGGGAGGACAGCAGGAGAGGCAGGAAGAGATAGAGTGAGGTGAGAAGTTAATACCCCCCACACGACATATCCTGCAAATCATATCTCAAGTGAAATAACAGCCAGCCCATCAATGCAAATACGCACAATTACGCCAAGTGTTGAACTGCTTGACATTTCAAACATGTCATGGGGATTTCCAGCTTGAACCTGCGAATGAGGCAGAAGTTGGAGAATAACCAGCTGCTGTCTTGTGAAAGGAGCAGCCTGATAATCTTTGTAATATCAGAAACGCATTCATTATTTTGGAGCAGGAGCATGTGGCCTAAATCAGGGTTGTGACAGATGGGCGATTCAGATTTGAAAAGAAGCTCCCTGTAGTCGTTCCTAACGTGGGAAAAGTGTTTTGAAACCTGCTCAGTGATTTCAGTGTATGTCCTCATTAGCATTATTTTGCTCTCCTTAAGCTGTGGATCATTAAAATACCTGACGTTGGATGCTGCAGCACATTGTGTTCTTTCACAGATTTAAATAAATAAATTGCCGCAATTAAACATGAACACCAGTTTGACTTCAGTCCCTGAGCAGCGAACCGTATTTCACGCCACATTCATCTCTTTGGCTCCTATATGCTAACTGCTAGCGTGTTACCATGTGAGGTCATCTTGGTCTCAGCAGCACACTGACCTCCATGTGCTTTTGTCTCATCTCAGTAACAGAGTTTATATTTCAAATACATCTGTCTGCTCAGATATTTACAGTGTGTTGAGGTATTAAATGGCGTAATAGGAAGACTAAACCATTTCTTTTCTAAATGTTCTAATAAAGATAAATACAAACCTGATTAAAGCTACATGGCAGCAATGTGTCTCCTTAAAACCATACTCGTCGTCTCAGGATCAGTATTTGAGGTTGTGTATGATTATGAAAATATTGCTTTAAGGCACCTTTGTTGAGGTGGTGATAGTCATAAAGAAGTGAGTATACACCTGATTTAAATATAGTTCTCTGTTTTCTTTGGGGAAACAATACAATAAAACCAGTAGTGATTTATGAAGCAATAACCTAGACAGAAAAAAGGCTAAATAAGGGTTTATAATCATTGCCTATGGAGGTATAGCCTATCAGAATAGTCCGCAAGCATAATATCTTAAAATAACTTATTTCCACTTTTGCATACATCAAGGTCCCAAAAGACACCGTAAATCAAACACCTCTGCGTTCCTTGATGACGACCGATTGTGCTCACTTCCCTCTTTTCTTCTTTATTAAAAGACTGCAGGTCCAACCTGACAGCAGACCAATCTCTGAAGCCTCCATATAACACCCTCCTCTGCCACCTCCTGCCCCTAAATTAAGATTAATTACACAACAGGCCAATATGCTGAAATGGGAAATTATATGCTCCCAGGAACAGCACTCTATAGATGCTCTGTCTGAGTTAGTGGAACAGCTTTTAGATTGCGCTCACACATCCCTATGCTGAGCACAGCAGGCGTGGGATTGACTGTCTCGCTGTATTCTGTGGGCTTGATAATATCTGGCAGCGGAGTCTCAGGATGGGATGACACTGATTAAAGCCACTTTTATTGCATGTCAGATAGGGTTGAATTCTTCTTCTTTTTTTCTAATCAGTCTTCACGCGCAGTGAGACAACACACCACGCCCCCCCCCCCCCCCCCGTGTGATGTGATGCATAACTGGGAGTCGAACAGGCCCCGTTCAGTTCAGTATGTGTGCAGATATGACAGTATTTTACATTTATTTTGGGAGTCTTGTTAATATAAAATAATCAAATATGTGTATTTGCTCGGGCTGGAGCGATGCAGCACATACTAGTTGTGTCAGCTTTCTTACATTTGACATTTCTAAAGGCTAGTGTTTAGGATTCGGCAGCATCTAGGCTGCGGATTCCAACCAACTGACACTTCTATCATGTGCGTAGTCGGGTGTCCGACATGAGAACGCTGAAGGCTCTGTCGAGAGCCAGTGTTTGGCTTGTCTGTTGTAGGCTACGGTGCAAACATGGTGGTGTCATGGCAGACTCCGTAAAAACCAGACCAGCTCTCTAAGTAGATATAACGGATAATTCTAAGGTAACAAATACACACCAATCTTTATTTTCAGGTGATAATAATCCCCAAAGAAAACATACTAATTCATATTATATTCATTTTGCCAATAGATCTCCCTAAATGCTACTCACTAGCCCTTTAAGACAACTGCTGCCAAAAATGCTGCATATTTTTTCTGCTATTTTGCTGAAGATTTTATTCAGACTACAAGTAGGGAACGATCTCATTTCCACCACAAAACAGCGTTTTGTCAACAACCCTGTTTGATTGTCGTCACTACAAAATGTGTCAACCAAAGAAAGGCAAGTATAATATGTCTCACATACTATATATATACAGTACTGACTGCAGACCTTTCTTCACAGTCATTACAGTAACAGCATCAAAGCCCCCCCCCCCCCCCCCCCAGCATGGACCGGCTCAGCCACACAATCCCCCGCTGTGAACATCACCAGAGGAAAAATTCATGCTGAGCGAACTGAAGGGAGAGCAGCGGAAGGAGTAGCACCTGGTATGTTATGTAATGCGTGGACCTCATTGTTCAGCATGCAGCTCTGTGTGTTCGCACTCTGCAGACTGTGAAGCATTATGTCCCGGACTGCGTTCGAGGATGGATGATGGGCAGCTGGCGGCAGCAACAAGCTTCTGAATCGTTTCACACAATCCAGAATCTCACACAATTTAAATGCAGTTCTTGAGAAAGAAGCCTCTGCACCCTTGTGAACAATCCAAGCATTTAGAAATAAGTGTGCGCTGTCTAGAACTTCATCAGTGCAAATGGATCCGGTTTATGCTCTTAGATGCGTGTTTAAAAAATGAGAGGCACTTATGACTTCTGGTGACTAGCAGTTCTCTTGAATACCGATGTTGAATACACTTATTGTAAGTCACTTTTGCTAAATGACTGTGATGTAATGTCTGCCAAAAGGGAACCCGAACCTTATAATGGGACCAAATAGAGTTCACCTGCACTATGTTGTGCAAGTGCACATGGGAAATGCAGTTCTTCCTCCAAGATGTGACGCAAGATCTTGGGAACTAGACTTGCACAACAGCCCAGCTGCGTTCAATTTGGTCCCATTAAAGGCGTTGGGTTCCCTTTGTCAAACATTTGCCCTGATGAAGGTCTAGATGCAAAAGTTTGTTTTTATTTTACGTTTGCCCTAAGTGTATCGAGAGTCCGTGGCTACTTATTTCATTTTATTTTGCTCTTTAATGTGGTTAGAGGACCAAGATACCAAGAAAATGCAGATTAACTTTTCACTAAAAAGAGTAAGATATTAGCGTATTTGCTCGATGGAGTATGAAACTACTTGTATCACTGCAGCCCACTGCTTCAGTATGCTACAAGGTGCTGAATTGCTTTAGATATCTTCATCAGAATCGGATTACAAGTATTGAAAAGACAATCAATCAACATTGAGTTAAAATGATTTAGGTGATGTTTTTATTTTTTTATGAATGGTGTTGGTTTTTGACCCACCTGGCTTTTATCCTTTTCATTCTGTGGAGAACCAACTATTGCCATCTTAAGCCATCACTATCTTATAAGATGCTGAGAGTCAGTGCTGACAGCCAAGTGCCCCACAGATATGAACATCAATAGCCTGCTGATACACCGCAGTCTTCTTCCAGATGTCTCAATATTCTGCTTCTGGCTTCCACCTCTTTGGATACTGTTTGGTACTGTTTCTGTTGTTGTGATATTTGTTTGCAGAACTGTAGATCAAGCCCAAAGTGAGAGCTGCTTTAGGTTTGAAGGATTAAACCTGTTCTTTATGATAGACATGTCGGGGTGAAGTTAGGCTTCTCTTATAAACAAACAATCACTAATTTGCATTTTTAGGGTGCAAAACAAAAAAATCTTATATCACCAATTGATTATGAGAATGTATTTTTAAATGTTAGATTCAGAATAACATGCTGTGTTAGGATTTGGTTTCCGCGCATATAATCCCAGTCTGTTAAGAAAGTTGCTTTGTCCTCTTTATACAAATGATGAGTGGCACACTTCTCTATACGACCATATTACACAAACTGCCTCTTCATACATGTTCTCTACTGACACCTACAACTCAGCAGCTGCAACCTTCGGTCATGTGGACAAGTTAGGTTAAGTTTTTGCACTTTCATCAGCGAGCTATAAATATCTATCTAAAACTAGATTCATCGATGGGCATGGACGATTACAAAAACGAACATGGGATGACCAAGAACAATTCACGACCATCATTGACATGTTGAAGCGTATACGCTAACACTCTCTGGCCTCCTCACAACATATCTGTTCTTCAACATCAGTATTTCCAGGGCTCAACGGGTGCTGTCAGTGTCACATATGCCACCAATACCGACGGTGCACACTAATCAACAACACGTAGCCATCCTGTCTCTCTGCGCCGCCGTTAGCGGTGGTCGTTGAGTAGAATTAAGAGCAGCGGATATAAGTATCAATCATCCGATGATAAACGATGCAGTTGAGTGAAACTGAGAGGGTTCTGCTTCTGTGTAAGACCTGATAACTCCCTCCAATAATATCTCGTCCTTCACCAGAATGTCAGAGTGAACCTGTTTCACACACAAAGGAATGCAATGATTAAATTCCTGCCTTCAGCCACAGAAACCCAACACAGGAGGATAACATGAGTCAAGGTCATTGCTTTCACATTCCAAAGGATGGCTCCTCGGGTCTGTTTGCTGCTTGTTGTTGTTTTTCCTCCCAGCTGTAGAGATATGAAGTCTAAAACGTGGAAGGGGAAGGAACGCCGGAGAAGGATCGGTCGGAGAACTGTCAACGTGGCGGACTGTAATATATTACAATGACGCTCCCAAGAATCAAAAGCAATGAGCTGCTGACTGTTTAATAAACTGCAAGCTTACACAGCGCTATGTTCTTAACTATGATTCATTACTGTCACTGGATCTTCTATGAAAATAAAAGAGGCGCCCGAGGAGGCTGCTGGATTCCCGCCACACTAAGTTGCTGTAAATTGCCTCTGCATTACACGTGAAGACTTATTGTGGAGTTCATTTTGGTCTGTTTTCTTTCCTCTTCCCTTCGTTTTACCACCAATTAAAAATGTATGAAAATAAGAGTCCTAAGAGCCTTTAAGAGTTGTCACAGGGTTTTCAAATTCACATACTAAATGCACAGTTTGATATTTTATTCTTTCCCGGGTTTCCTTACATCATAATTATGGAGGTGGACTTAAACAGCCTGCCTCAAAGTCACGGCTGACATTTCTGTCTTTCTGAGGAGCTCTTGAGGGCTTCATCTCATCTGTTAGAGCAACAGCTAAATGAACTCTTTAGGACACTCCAGCTCTAAAGAGAAGATAAAAGCTGTTATATTGAGGTCAGGATTCTGTAGTGCATTACTTATCACCAGGGATGAACATTTTCCACATCCTAAATAAAAAAATAAATATGAAATTCTGTTTCATGTCATCCATTGAGAGTCTGAAAATGTTTGTTTTAAACAGAACCATGTATCGTTTAATCATGCCATTTGATCTTAGGCTCTACAGTATGGCTCAAGAATTTCTCGTTATTACAAAGGTGATATCACGGCTCTTACTTGCATTTTAAATAGCAGAATTAAAAAGCAAAGGCGATACTTATCACTGGAGAAAGGCTGTTTGGAAGGACAGCCAGGGACTGCTGGGAATTGAGGGAGAGAGCTTGGATCTACACACACACACACACGCGCGCACGCACACACACACATACACACACACAGCAGAGCCCCGGTTCAGGGTGCTGCTCTGGTTAAAGCCAACGCTTGGCTGACTCATTACAGCGCTGTGAGTACACTCATTAGTCAGTTTCTGTGGGCACTGGAAACAGCTTCAAAACGTGCCTATGAATGGCCACCAAAATGTTCTGTGTGCTAAAGCGCTCGTGTGATTCTTCCGAGTTTAAGACGGTCTGTAATTCATTCTGCCGCGCTCATTGTTATTCTCATTGGTGAAAGGGAGAGTCGGGGGAATGTGATAGGGCCTCTTCTTACTGTTAATTAGGGGAGCAGAGAGGATGGCTTTTTCTGGAACTTGTCATGAACATGACACAAGGCTATTAGGTGACTGGGAAATTTGACTCATTGCGATATGGCTGAAATACAATCTGTGGTCTCATCTTTCACCGGGGAAATGGTATATAGAGGGGGAAAAGGGAGGCAATGAGGCAGTCAGTGCTTCAAATGTTTAAGTCTCCTGTGAGTTTGTCCCACTGTGTTTTCATTGAGAGGTTTCAAGAATGCATGGACACTATATAACCGAACAAATAAGCACATCTCGGTGCATGAGGGGCCCCTCCTCTAGTCGTTCACATGAAACCAACAAGCAGAATTCACCGGAGATTGTGATGTAAATAGCTTTTACATTTGTGTTTCTGTCAGCCATCACTTCCTTCCAATAGGACAAAAATAGTGTTGCAGGAACGTATTGACGAATCGCCTCTAACTTTATTATGGAACCAATTCACTCCCCGCCAGCGCATTATGTTTATGATGTCAACATGTGAGTGCACGTTTACATCGGGGTCATGAAGACATGCAGGTGCTTTTGTGTTTTAGCGCCACACTTTGATTGAAGGAACATTCATGCTCTTGACAGAAGAATTATCACATTTTAATTTCTGATTTTATAATGCAGTAATAACAATAGGAACATTTGTGTGGATCTAAGTGGCTCCACAGGCTCAACTGTCATCCACTAGGACTCTCGGTATCATAGGGGGTGAAAAGACAAAAGGAATGAAATCCCATGATGAAGTGTTACTTTTCCACATATGACAGGTAATAAAGAATCCCAGACCAAGCTTAACAAATACATTAGGCCATTTCCCTAAGCCCAGGGACATATTCCTGCAGTTGGAGAACATTCATTCATAAATAAATAATGGTGAAACAGACTATGGGTGCATCTGGCTTTATATCCGTATTAGCTGCGGTCCTCATGAAACCATGAATCATGATAAAGAGGATTCATGAGCACAGAGGCCTCTTTAAAGTACGGATCCTTCAAGCCTTTTGTTCCTGCAGAAAAGCTAAAGGGTCATGCAATTTTTCTTTTCCTATTGCCTTAGAATCCAATAATATGTGTTTATACATTCACCTAGGCCGGGGTAAACTATTTCATACTTGACACGCTGGTATACGTACTTGTTACCTTGACAGTTTTGGCTCTTCCTCGTAAAAATGAATCAAACAGGTGCTCAAAGGGCTGGAAATTGTAAGACGGTGACTTCGTGGTGCTGTTTTGCAGAGCTGGTGGAACCATCATCCCAGTTCACGGTCTGCTGGGTCCATTTCCAGATTCCTGTTGCCTCGTTACCCCAGCAGTGGTTCTCAGTTCCTCTCAGGCCATGATGTGGTTTCACTCTTTTGCAAGGTTTTCTTGAAAGGCTTGTTGTTACGTAGAGTGTAAGCCCCAGAAAATGTCTTTACACACTCGGATTTGAGTATCTTCTTCCTAAAGCCGTGCAAAGTCCCTCTTTGTATGTTTTGTTGCAAGATAAGCACGCGCCTCACAAACAAGGTCACTTCTTCTTCTTGTTATTCAGTTTGCTTTATTCCACCAGGATGATCCATCCGCTCTTTTTACGATAGCTACACCTGCATCCGTCAAGGTAAACAAACAAGTACCACTCAATGGTACAAGCATGATCTTCATCTATTGGTATTCCGTATAGACTGTACATATATGCAAATGAGGAACTCAGGTAGTGACCTGCTCGCTGACAGATCAGGCATGTTTTATCCCACTTTGATGGAAATGTGACCAAACACAGAATTGCATGGAATCTGAATAACTGAAAGCCCACTGAAGGTACCGTCAGCACAAATACTGAACAAAGGGTCATATAACCTGCCTGGTCCTGATTCTACAACCAAAACAACCGATAATGGGATATTTAATCCATTCTGCATGCTGTGGCTGTAAAACGTTTTGTATTTACAGCCATGCCAACACACTGATCCACACTGTTAAACCAATTAGAACAAGCGTTTGCACCATTAGATTCAGTTTTTATATTCTGCTGCATCCGGAGCCTTTAAGGTATCATCATATATTGATGGATGTGGATATTTATATATTTGTTTTGATGTGTGCCAATGATTAGTTAATTAACGTGATGAGAACATGTTACTGTCATTAATTCAGCTTTCATTTACAAGCTATTTGATGAAATAATTCAAAATCTTAATATTTCTTGTAACAGATGCACCTCATCTCTCCAAGTTTGACTATATGCATCTGAAGACTATGAAACAATGTGTCCACACACACACACACACACACACTAAATTGGAGCATGACCCGACCACACGAATATCAACTTCTAAAATCACTATTGTGATACTGAACAAAGTATCATTTATCGGCGTGTTATTTTCATAAGAGAGAGAAAAACATCTGTGCAACACCGTAACAGCATTGTGATTGGATGTCCATGTGCGTGCACATCTATATTAAAATCAACTCACCGTTCGGATGGCTCTGATCAAAATCAGGAAGAGTGACGATTTCTCTCCCAGCTAATCTTGGTGTATTTGCTTTGTCTGAAACACTAGATAAAGAAGAACAGGAAATGGCAGCAGGGAATAATAAAAATTCAATGAAGAAAACAAGGAACAAAAAAAGGAAATTTCACTCGTCCTCAACCGTTGATGGGTCTCCAGGTACACTGCGTACCATTGAGCAGTCCTGATGACAAGGGGGACACGGCCTCCAGCCAAAACCCCACACACACACACTTGACATAGGGATCCACCACATCTGCAGCCGGCCCACCTCCAACCCTCCTCCGCTGGTGCCTTGGATCACTGCTCATGTTGTCCAACACTGTTCCGCCTGGGAAAGATCTCAACTATCAATCTCCAAGCTGTCAGCCACGCTGACCCATTGCAACCCGGAGCGAATCCTGCAATTGAAATCAAACAGCCCTCCCTCTCTGCGGTGAAGGTCTGTTGCTGTCTTGCGCTGCTTTGAACATTACCCTGTGAAGGTTGATTGAGTGGTCAGGGGGAAAAAAATAGGGATAACAAACAAGCAGCGTGCATGTGAAATGAAGCTCCGCAGCAGATAGTAGAAAACAGGCAACTAATTGGCTGCTACAAGGAGGAGGACGAGATGAAGCTGATAGTAGGGCAGCAGGTTTTACAGTGGGTATCGGTACCTTATTTCTCAACGAATGACAACTGAGTCCTGCAGTGTTTATGAGCTTAATCATCAACAATTGCCCTGCTATAGGGAGACAGTCTTCAAGAAAATCATTTCAAATAACCTGCACAGTTGGCTGCGTTTGAACACAACCCAGCGTCTTCTCAATGGATTAAAATGACTTGCAGTTAAGAGGCTCATTATTCTTATCTCCGATGAGAGACCTCAGCTATAGCTGTGAGGCCTAGACACTCTCATAATCTGTTGTTACAGACAGGTTCATGTTGGTGACCTTTAGCTGTGCCAGCATATGCATATTATGCTTAGGGTCTTGCACCTCTCCGCGAGTACCTCTCCGTCTCTGTCTTCCTCTGGTTCTTCCCTTGAATTCCAACCGCTTCTTCCTGCCTTCTAAAATCAATTATTATTGATTTTTGCTGCACTCTCTGGGGTGGAGTCAAAAGAGGGGACAAAGGAGACAAAACCACGGGCGAATTGCTAAAGTAACTCCACTGTACCGTGGGGGGACTGGTGTTATCATGAGAGGAGTCAGATACTGGTTGGAGTCCATTGAAAAGCACTGTAGAATGAGAGATAGCGGCATCCTCTGCTTACCAGGACATTTCAAATGATTCATGAGGTGGATCTCGGCCAAGAGCTGACTGTCTGTCTTCTTTTATGGCACAAACCAACATTGCTGATACAGAAATAGAGAGCGGGAGACTAACATACTTCAAACTTTGGTTTAACAGCTGCTCTAAGATGACCTGCTGACTGGAAATCAGATGGGTGAGAGGGGAGACGGTGACAGATGCTTCCACATTCTGGCCTCTTCTGAATATGTTTGCCAGATGATTATGTGCTTACAGCATTCACTCCTGTATTAGACTGAACTGTTGACTGTCTCCAATGTCAACAATAATGTTTGCTTGAAAATACTGAAAATAAATAGGCCTTAAAGTACTAATCTGGAGTGCAAAGTATATATTTAAATTGTACACAATATGCACATTAACTACGTTTTTTCTGATGCCATATACCTTAATATTTTGAGAAGAAATAAGTTCACACTTTGCTGTGATGGTTGTCTCTGTGGTCCTTGCGTGTTGAACGTGTTATACAGTATGTGGTAGGATGAGGGTTAATGATGCGAGTGCCTCTTAATCGCTGATAACATTTAAGTCATAGTTCGCAAAGATTTGCCGGCTGCAGCTTCAAAATGAGTAATTAAAAGACATTAAGTGCTGGCCCTGTTCACATTTAAAGCATAATGGATCAATTAAAGAATTAGCAGTTGATGAATCACAGTGGCCTTAAACTGCTTTTTCTGATTGCTTATTAAAAACATCACTGGCGTCTGCAGCCATACAGTGTCGACACGTGGACGTCCCTTTTTGAGTGAAAACTGAGCTCAGACATGCTTGCATCTGCACATCCCAGCTCCTGGCCCCTCTAAAGAAAAGCTTTAAATAATAATCCTGCCCAGAAATGTATGAGGCGCTCATGTATCGCACAGCCTTGAGGTCTCTGCAGCGGCGAGACAACGAGCAGTGGATTTGTGTGCTCATACTTGCTTGGATCTAAACGAGATGAAAGGGCGATCTTTGCACATTAAGAATAAAAACACCTTCAAAAATGTTCCTCATGCTGCAACAGCACACCATCTGACAGCTGCGAAAACACAAACGCCTTTATGGAGACAGACTGTGGACAGTCTCGCAGATCTGAGATCTGAGCCCACTGTGGAGCGGTTACTCATTATCGGCTTCTCTTGACATCAATCAATCTTCAAGTTGGGGAATCGTAACACACAAAGCTTTGTGCAACTTCAATGTTAATTCTACTGTAATGTTTTTGTGTTTATGCTGCATCGGTGAGTCTCTATGAAGGAAGAGCTGCCTGTTGTAAGGAGGCAAGCTGGAGGAGAATTAGTTAGAGAAGCGCTCCCTCTAGTGGCCGAATCAACACACGCACACAAACAAACAAGACACCACTCAAACTTTTAACATTTTTAATCAGATTTTTAATTTTGTACTTGCATTGATAAACCAACAAAGTCTGTACACATTTGTCCTTTTGGTGAAAAAAAAAAAAAAAATGAAAAGTGCATACATGATAACAAAAGAGAAATAAATTAACATTGAAGATTTTTGACCCATTTTAATAAACTATGAATGTTAAACACTTTGCTCAGCTCGTAAAAAAATAGAAAAAACATTTTGAAATCAAGTGAAGAGGCAAATGTTAGAACAGAGGCCCGAATGTAACATTTAAAAAAACTGAGCCTGGTACAAGAAATACAGTAAAACAGCATTCATTCAATAAATGCACTCTATCTTACAAAATGCAATATGAATGAGACATAAAATCACAAGTAGAAGACAGAGAGGTCAAAGTGGAGCCGTGCTACGCGGTTAGCACTATGTTAGCTTAGGAGACATTAAAGTGAGACTCGTGACATTCGTTCATCACACAGAAAGATACAAACTATCATCACGGTTCCTTTTGCTTAAGGCTGCCGACAAGTTTCAGTATTTATTTGTAGTGTTTACACGTGAAAAAGAGTCCTTTCAATATTAAGGACAACACGCAGCTGTATTGCTGTAGTACTACAGTATCTGAAGGATTTTGGTATTTCAGTTTCAGTGGTTATTGCAACTTTGATTCAGTGGTAAAATTACACAAACATGTTGCAGATAATGTCGCGTCTTATCGTTCCACCGTGAACAAGTGGAACTTGTGTGACTCTGTAAACAAAACAACAATAAGTCAACGTGCAGGATTCTGTCATCTTAATCAGCGTGTTCTGTGCATTCAGAGGGACGCTCCTCCTCCAGCTGTCAAACGGTGATTTCTGACAAACTGACGGTTTTGAATAAAGAATAATATCTTTTTTAAATCACATCATGATTGCAATGATTGACTTGGCATTAATACTACAAAAACTTTTAACTGACAATGTCATTGTTCATTACATACTGTCATAAAAAAACTAAAAACGTATTATCTGTCTTTATTGCATTGAGCTATACTCATCTATTTATTTGAGTTGCCTTTATAGTGGAGACTGGCCACATCTTTGATGCAGCTGAGAACACACTGTTAGCACTGCATTAACGGAGGCTTTTCACTGTATACGCACACACACACACACGAGGCTATTGAGTCACCACAGAGAGCATCACATCCATCGTGTCGTCTCTGCTGGTGAACAACAGCAATCATAAACAGAAACAAAGGAACACCCAGAGAGCACAGATCAGCAGAATTATACAAAATAATAAAAAGAAATATACACATATGTATATATCCTAAACATTATATGGTAGAATGCTCAAAGAAGCGATGGCATTAAATACATATTTTTAAGTTGAATCTTTAACTGTACAGATGAAATATTCTGTAATTTACAATTTCTTAATATTGGAATGGTGTGCAAATGAAGCAATGGAATATACGGCCGTGCTCTACTTTACACGGCCTCTTGCATAGTTAATGAAATACATGCATGAGCATTTTCATGCAATATTGCATTCCTTAATCATTCTTAGCTTTGTACATTGACAAAAAAATATGAACAAAACAGACAATAACTGCAGTGAAGAACGCTAGAAAGATGATTCCTTTTCATGCGACGGCTATGTCTTTGGATCAATTGGACGTATTTATCTGGTTTATATAGTAGAGCACTCGTCTGGTCTTCGATGGAGCTCTTTTTGGTAATTCAAACCTCCGCTTCTTTCGCCGAATTGATAAACGAGACGGTTCTTGCTCTATTGTATTTTAAGTTCCTGTGCCAAAACACTGGACCACGGTGACATTGGGATTACATCACAGCTCTACAACAGACTACAGAACACCACCACGGTGCGTACTGAAAGAGCCAACTCATCTCACCTCACATGTCGTAGATACAAAAGAGTAACGTAGGCAATGTGGTGGCTATAAACATAGTTATGGATGAGGAGTGGTTGGGAACACAGGCTGCCGCTTTAAGATACAAGTTCAGCTTTAAGTTCTGTATAGAGAGAAATGTTCATTCATTCAGTCATTAGCGCCACAAAAAGGATTCGGATGGACCTCCATTTAAATATCATAAGCAATATACAGATGCCGTCTACTGATGCTTGTTTACATTGCCCCCAAAAAAACCACATGAAAACGTCTAAAGTCCGAATGCACTGGATGTTCGCTACATGTGATCCAACCGGTGTGGAGGAAAGGGGCGGAGGGGTGACGTCGTGATGAAGCTCTACAATGCAACTTCATGACGGACTTTAAAAAAACCATCCTGCCGTGCACAAGTTCCTGATAGATTATAATGAGTAGAAAAGAGCAGCTACAGGAGCAGCAGCACATTCAAACAGCAGCATGTTCTCTACACGCTCCATGGCAGTTTGAACACAGTAGCCGCTACGTTTCTAACGAGTGTAAAGAGTCCCGAAAGGTTTGGGGCGACTGGATGTGGCTGCTGGTTAACTGACAGAGCGAGGAGCAAACACATTCTGTCTTTATTCACAATGGATATTTCTACGGCCCTATTAGTACTCCCAGCTGTTTAACACTAAGCTTAAATTTAGAATTTGGGTTAAATATGTCATCTCATATTTACCTGCCAAAAGTGCATTGACGAACAACTTGTGAATTACAAGTAATATCCGATATTGTTCGTAGCATTCGACTTGCTATCTGACTGCTGTTTGCTCAAACCATGGACGGGCGACTGAAACAACATGCATGCGTGTTTAAATAGAGCGCTATTTCCTCTGAAACCATCTGAGAACAAACCTGGTAGATGCTACAGAGAAACAGTTTACATCTAGAAGTTAACGATTATGTTAATGTTAAAGTACTTACTAATGGCTGGACTTTTAATGGCATAACCAGAGTCATTCATTCATTAAAAACATACCCTGTGCTGGTGTCTAATGTATGGATATTGCAGTTGCATGAGGGGTAATCCTACAAAGATAATGCTGATTGTTCAAAACGAGGCCGGCCAGCATCAGCAGCATTCTGTCTGTTTACTGTAGAGGAAAGAAAGCCTGCGGTGTCTGGTAGTAAAGAGCATCCAGCCTACATATGCAGGTTCCAGAGACACAATAAACGGAGTTCTGGGACTATTTAATGGCTCATCGTATTTAGTTTCAGCCTGACGAAGCAAATAAAAAAAGACAACGTCTCCTCCAGCGAGGAACCACAGGTTATGAGAACCGCTGCAAACAAGTGTGCGGTCCCAGTTCTGAACATCAGCATTTGAAAATACGCTCATTTAAGAAATATCAACGCCAGCGGCACCGTGGTCTGCTCCAGCACCAGGTGTGGTAAAAAAGGGGCGATTCCTTAAAATGAGCCCTGAAACACCGAGATGAATTCACCGTTTTACCATTTCAAGTCTAAGGCCTGTTAACACGACTGAACGATATGTCTGGAACTCAGGACGTGGGAAAAATGAGATGTGTGTGTGTGTGTGTGTGTGTGTGTGTGTGTAAATGAAAACTACTTAACTATACAAAGTGCAAACAATACGACATTCCTACTCAGCGATGCATACAGTAGTAGACTACTATGTTGCCAAAGGCAATTATTTGTTTCCATGTAGAGTATTGAAAGGCGCTTAAGATCATTTTCATCTTGCTCATGGAAAAAAGAAATGAGTTACACACTATAGATGTAGTCAATACCTGTACAGACTTTAAAGGGTTTCATTCCAAAAACACTCCATCCCTTTGAGAAAAAAGTAGTTAACTTCAATAAACATCTGCTAAAATACATTTCTATCAAAAAAAGTACTAGTATTAAACAAAAATAAAGTTTTAAAATATTGGAAAAGCTGTCTCAATGCGTGAACTCTTTCACATCTCAAATCCTTGTTCCCGGGGTCATCACCTCCGAGTTTATATTCCTTTAATGTTCATAATCAGTCAGATCAAAACGACCGGTTATTTGTCTTTCCAGCTACGCGTCAATCTTCCAGACATGAAACTTGGAAGTTCCATAAAGTCTGCTCATGTCTTCAGACACACTACCCATGAACCAATGCATGTGTGTGGAGGAAGTGAAAAGCAGAGCAGGTTTTACTCACTAACGGTCAACTTGATCAATGAGAACTACTGCGAGCGCTTAGCCACTGTTATTTGGGAATGAAACTTGTGTGTGTGTGTGTGTGTGTGTGTGTGTGAGCATCAACCCAGTTTCAGTGTTTGTCCAGAGACTGTTTCTGATGTTACGCTTCTCACTACGGTTGAGTTTTAAATGCTTATAGAACAGCAGTGAGGTTTCAGCATCGACAGCCAGCTCATTTCCATCCTAATCTGCAGAGACGCAAACTATGCATTGTTGGTGCATACGAAGTGAAAAGGCTTCTTAAAGCGTTAATGTCTGTAAATGCATGAGCTGCTGCTTTTTAAAATCTGCTTCCGTCAGCAGGAAATCTTGCAAGCAAACTAAACTTAATGTTTGCAGCTTTTCGAAGATATAACAAGCCCCCCTGTCTGAGGGAAAGATAAATTGGATTTCAAGAATGCAACAGGGAATTCTGTCAGCTGTCATATAAGCCTCCAGTACAAGCAATCAAACAGGTTGAGCTGTACTGCTGAATGCATACGGCATGCTCATGTACCCTAAAGGCCAGAAAGCATCTAACTGTTTCGCTCCCATCAGATCCAGACCTCCTGCTCAAAAGGTGCAATGGGTAACGATACTCACAGATTTAAAATCTACCGACAAACTCTTTGGCACCTAAATGTGCAGAGGATGTACTTTCTCACCGGTCCCAGAAAGGAATCCTCAACGCTGGCCGCCAATAGTCAAACCTCAAAGCCAGCTGATGCAAAAGCATCACATCAGAAATGTGTCTCTTTACGAACACGTCTGGTGCTCGCTGAAACGTAGGCACAAAGAAAATAGCTGCGTTATGTAAGGTCAATGTAACGACGTGACTACGGGTTTATCATTGAGGCCTCTTCGTTGTACGTGCAGGAGATTGCATGCTTGACGACAGCTTTCGGGAAGAGGCCGTCCTTTCAAGAGGCTTCTTCCCGTTAGAGGGAGACTTGAGACTTACTTCAGAAGTGGAAGACTTGGACTTGCCAACGTTTAATAGAGTGCGACTGAGAGAGCTGGGGGGCTTGGAAGACGCCTTTGTCCCTGGCTTTGACTCGCCTCCGTGAGTCTCTGCGGAGGCCTGTGAAGACACGGCGGCCCCCGTCTTTCCAGCATCACCGCCGGCATCCTTGGCTTGTCCGTTCTGCTTGCATGTCCTCTCCGAGGCTTTTTTGCCAAGCAGGGTGCTTTTTCCCAAATCAGCCGACCGGCGGCTTTCCCTTTGTCGGAGGGCGCTCTTGAAGAAGGACAAGCCCTTTTCCTCAGACTTGCTGCCGCGCTGCAGGTCTCTGTTGGAGACGCTGGGCGAGCGCAGGCTCGTGACAGAGGAGCTGCTGCTGGAGCTCCTCACGGATCTCCTCTCGGGCCGGTTGCTTTCCCCGCTCTTACACAGGGACGAGCGGGCTACCAAGCTGCCTCGGAGGCCGTCGACCAGGGGGCTGGTGTGCATGGAATCTCTGCTGTAGCTCCTTTCCACCAGCCTTTTGCGACCACTCATGGAGCTTTTCTCGGCGACGCTGGAGTTCTTCTTTGCAGTCGGCGATGGAGAAGCGGAGGACTGAGGTGTGGAGCGGACGACGAATGGCTTACGTTGTGGCGTTACGGCTACAGGTTGAGCTGCCTCCTTTGTTTTGGAGGGGGTTCCACAGGGTGTAGAGGTGCTTTTCTTGGCGTTTACACTCTTTTCTTTAGTATTGCTCGCCTTTTTGCCTTTCACGGGAGTACTGGAAGACGTCTCAGCGGTGCAGGACTTATGGGTTGAGCACAAACGTTTCTTGGAGGTTTTCTCTTGCTCCACTTTGCCGGAGCTCTTTGAGGAGCCTGTGATTTCTGCCTTTGAGGCAAATCCTCCGATACTGCTCTTACGTTTCTGTTCTTTGGAGGGAGTAGCTTGGGCGGGTAGAATGTTTTGGTCTATAGCTGTTATCTGGTTGTTGTTCTCAGTTGCCTCATTTTTGGTGCTCTTCTTGTCCGTTGGAGTGGGAGCCCTGCAGTACATGTCTAGGAAACTGGTATTGTTGTCCTGGTCACTGAAGTTGCTCTCCATCATAGACAGGGGAGTCCTGCTGCCAAAGTAGCGTTCGTGTCTACTGTAGCTGCCAAAACAGGAAGTGGAAACTTTGTCATCGCAGGCCTCTCCTATCCTCTCCAGAGGAGGGGAACATCGAGAGTCCAGGGAGAACCGTGAGGGCGAGTTGGATCTCATGTGCAGCTTCGCAGAGAGAGACCAAGAGGGCTTTATGCCGCTATCGTTGAATGCTAAAGGGCTGGCGATGGACGACCTGGAGGACACGCTCTGACGCTGAATGCTCCTCACAAAAGGGCGGACCGAGAATCCTCCTAAAACAAAGAAACATTCAAAAAAAGAAATGTTGTTAGAAACCCTCAATGAATACATTTACAACAACAACAACAACTGTATTTAACTACATTTTCTAATTTGTTCCAAAAGTAATTTGAAAATCTTTAGCAAACTTAAGTTTGTACATAACTTTAATAAATGAGTAAATAAGGATGCAAGTCTCTCGTTCCCTTTTCCCAATAAATTTCCTCTGAATGTCACAAGTCCCCTGAGTTGATTGGAGGGTTATTCAGATCACCTGTTGTGCAGAATGTGGGGGATCGGCTCCTAATTAAGAATTGAGAGCAGCTTGGTGCATTTCTCCTCTTGGCCAATCAGCGTGTGATGACGCCCTTTAACCAGGGCTGAAGAGAGGACATTCTGACTCTTCCTAGACTTAATGCAGACATCAGTTCATCCACACACTCTGGTCTTTGGGCTAATTTGACATTTCTTTGTTGCTTTAGTGTTTCTGATTTAGTTTGATTTTGAGTTTGCTCACCCGACGCCCGCAGGCTTTATTCTGTTACCTAAACCCTTTTATAGCATTTTTTTTTTTATTATCGAAAATAATTGTGAGATTTGTTTCTCAAACATTTCTGTTTTATGTGGTTGGGAACTGGCTCTCAGGTTTCTTCCCGATCAGCTGAAATCTTGAGAATCTGTTCCGCCACAATGACCACCAGCAATACAATAACTTCTGCTAAGTACCGATGCATTAAAACATATTAGGAGTTTTAAAAAACGGTTGTATAGCTAAATATATTACATAATTTGGCAGCATTATCCATAGCGATGTATGTGAAAGTTGTAGTAAAGTAGCAGTTTGCCTGGCCAACATTGTTTTGGGACTCTGACTGTTAAACAGAGCCCACGTTCATATTAACCACAAACATAAGCCCAACAGGCCAACACCGTCTCTCTTGGGACCCACTCGCTGTGTCAGGTTTCCAACAGCACAGAGCTGTCGAGCATGTTCTCCTTTCTCATCCAGTCAGAGTCCCTGACTATAAACATCTCTGGGAAACCTTGGTGGCATCTTTAGATTCCAACAGAAACAGTGTCAGTGGAAGGAGAATTTTCACTTCGTACAAAGGTTTGTGTTGCTCATTTTAAAAAAGCAAAGCTGTCCGTTTGAAGCCATTTCCTTTCCTCATGTTGGTCTACAACTGGTCTGCCACATGTGTTGGTTTTGGTCTTCTGAATATTAAATACTCCAGTCTCATCTGGTGGACGGATGGTTTTGGTTTTATAAAGATCAGAATCACACGCTAGCTCTGACCTTTTGTGCTTCTGTTAGAAACATGAAACTGAAAATAAGAGTCAGAGGCCAGCAGCAGTTCACGTGTAGTGAAAACAAGGCAGCACCACAGAGAATTACAATGAGACACCTGTAAACACTGTCTCACCATCGTCTTCACTACGCTCTACTGGAAACTCCACCGACTCAGCCAGCGATGCCAGAGAGGTGCGTCTGGATGAGGCTCCAGAGGCCAAGCTAGCAGGCCGACTGCCGGGTAACCTGTTGATCCAGTGGTCACACAGCGAGGAACTGGTGGAGCCTGTGTTAAGACAATAAACACTCTAGTTTCTTTCAGAGCCACGGTGAGGTGTCATCACGGCAAAATTCAGTACTGACCAGCAACAGAGCTGTTGGCCGACCAGGAGGGAATAACCGTCCTGCGCTGGTAGAACAGTATGTAGGCCGTCTGCTGACACACGTCGTCGTCCGCTACTGGTGAAACCTCACTGTCATCGAAGCAGTACCACTGACCGTCAATGGAGTTCTTACAGTAGGCTGCGAGTGCGAAGGGAAGAATGGGTTAAAAATGGATGAACACATAACTATACAGTCTTGATTCTCATACATTTGAACCGGAACATTTGTTCACAGCGTTACCTGTGTAGTGGCCTCCGTGCATGTTCCCGTGGTGGTTGCACACAGCATACAGGTCATACAGGTAGTCATCGGGGTTTCTTCCCAGGCCATAAGGGCGCCTCCAAGGTGACCAATGGGAGGGTAAACTCCAGCTGCTCTGGCTTCTCTTAACCACATGAGGGGCCATGTCCATGCCCATCAGTGGGAACCTCACCATGTTCTGCATCTTCACCCTCCGGTCCCCCTCCTGAGACAGAGTTCAGGATTAGAACATCGGTATTTATCGACTGCAGCCTATCGCACTTCAGTCGGGTCTCACTTTATTTGGGGTTTGATGAAAAGTACACAGTAGCTACAACCATTACTAAGGACCTTTTAGCTGCTTGATTAACTGTTTTTGAGTGGCAGCCAGCTCTTTTCTTACATTTAAGATAAACTTCATCAAACCTTTAACAGGATACATGCTTCAGAAAAGAGAATGAAATCTCTTAAACTCCCCGAGTGGGGCTGGGCATCGTTTAAAATGTTTAAATGTTGGTGCAAACACGGTATCGGAGTTTCAGGACCAATAAAAATGTTTTGCCTTTTTTGCATGTCATATCCCTACTGTATATAGAAAAGCAACATCTTAAAGCAAAAATAAAAACTAGAGCGGTTCTTGTTCTTGATACAGACAGTAGATGTGAACAGTGTTTGGTTGAGCTAGAATACCTGTCTGAACCTCTTGAGATGCAGTATGAGCACATCCGGCAGCGTCCACAGGCTGAGCTTAATGCGGCCCTGCTGCAGCTGCTTGCAGTGGGGACAGCGCCAGGCGTCGTCTGGGGCCAGCTGAAACACACACACACACACACACACACACACACACACACAGAGCCAGGCAGCAGCCATCAAGGACGAGCTCCCACCACACCACTTATGAAAGAGGCCTCACACGGGACAAGGCCCTGAGCTTTCCTCCTCAACACAAACCACAGTGTATATGCGGGCCTCTGCTCAGTATTTTCCAAACATAGCGCTCGGAGTCAAATACACAGTAAGACCACGGAGTGAGAGAATGAAACACTGGTGGAGGAGGAGACATGCGAGGCTGTACTTCAAAATATACTTCCCACTGACATGTGCAAAAGGCAAATTTAGGATGTATTGTCTAATGTCAAACTACTGACTGTGCTGTCAGCGGTCACAGTGTTACCTGCTCCTCCTTGGTGTAGAGCTGAAAGCACTGAGCGAGGGTGCAGGCCTGCGGCTGATGATGCTGTTCCCTGTGCAGATACACACTCTCCGCATCAGGAATGTACTCCTCCTCAGTGTGTCCGAACAGACTGTGGGAACACGGAGCGCAGTGCTTTCATTCAACAGCAGAGTCACGCGGGGATCCTACGATCTGCTTTGAGCTGCTGCTCAATCTGCTCATCAGTGAAGTAGTCAAATATTTCAAGACAGTTTGTCTGACACATCACACACTAATCCAGTTTGTCCTCTGATATAATAATAATAATTGAAACAATTTACATATGATAATCAGACTCCTGAACTGTGTAGTATTGGATCTTGCACAGGGGAGCAGCAGCATTGAAAGGCAGCTGAGAACAGCTTCACAAAGAGTACAGGTCTGAGGATTAATTCAATGTCTGCGGGGATTTTCCAAAGACTGATGAACTACACATGACTCGTGATCAAGATGCGACTTCCATTTGACCATTAACGGGTGTGTATATGTGTGCTAACCACATGAAGTAATTAGCTTAAGGGAGGAAATAAGAGCGAACATGTTGTTGAACTTCAAACTCTGGTGCTTCAAAAGACGTCTAGTCCTGTAAAATGGCTCCTGTGAGGATTTGCTTAACTCGACAGTTCCTGCAGAAGTCCTGCATAATGCAGTGACTGCCGTCATCAGTTCTTTTGGCCTCGCCGTAAACTGCAAAGCTGTTTTCTTAACTGGCACATGAAGCTGCAGTGATGTGTGGGCAGCACGCTTATGTTTTAAGTTGATTCCTTGTAAGTCAATGAGCAGTCCCATCGTGTTGAGAAACAGGATTTGATGACGTGTCGTGGCTGTGACACACACACACACCGCTGCAAGATTCAGGCCTGTTTATTATTATTATTTGTTTTCCGTTAAAACTGATCCTATCACCTCAGCTGTGCTTTCTACATAACTGCTCACACGGACTGTCTTGTTTAGGCACGGCCTTCAATAAAATGACAGTAATGACACCTTCAACGTCACGTCTACAAAGCAAGTTATTAAAATGAACAGCGTGGTTTGGTGTGATTTAGTGTACGCTGTCTAGTTACCGATGAAGATTACAGCAAACAAATGTCAACACCTGGTTGTATTCTGCAGAACAAACAAACTGTCGATAAAAGTAAACTTATCGATAATGAATCTTTTTCACTCACTAGTCCTTGGTCTCCTTGTCCCACTCCACCACAATCTTCACGTGTGGCGGCCCCCCTTGTCCGCAGGACTTGTATGCTCTGTAGTGGAAACAATGATAGTGGGAGGCAAACATTGAGGCGGGTGACATTTCTGATGGGATTTCATGTACAGTATGTCACTGTAGGCTAGAAAGAAAAGCAAAGTCGAGTGTTCCATAATCTACATGCAATTACAAGACATTGAAAACGGGATCAGTGTGAAGGAAGTTTCTTTAGAAGATGGTTTATGGTAAATGAAATCATTTTCACTCTGAAAGAGCAGCAGTAAATTAAAAGTTAATATATTTCTGCAGTTATGGATTTGTGTGTAAAACAGGCAATAATATATACGGAGAGATTCTAGTCGTCATGTAAGAACCTATTAATCAGTCACAGCTTTGATTCATGCACCTCTACTGAGCAACAACGTCGGGACTTGTTTTGTTGCAAACTTATGTCGGTAATAAACCAAACGTGCTGAACTAGCGTTTTTACAAACAGTTTAAATCATGTTTGGGCACGTCACCAAAGCAGTGATGGTGCGAGTGTTCACAGAGAACATCAACCAGATGGATGTCATTGTTACATCATCTCGTTAACTACGGTCTTTACCCTTTTAGTGCATGTGTACAGTGGTTGTTTGGAAGAGGTACAAATCAAGATGGAAACAAGTAAAATACATTTGATTCAATATCAATATGCAAATTAAAATAGATTCTAGTATTGTTAAACAAAAATCTGTGTAAATTTGCCTCATAACATCTACATTTTACTGACTGTTTTCCACCTTTTCAACACGAATGGCTGTTAAAGGCATTATTCTGTCAATAGGGTGAGATTTATGGAAGCATACACAGATGTACACGTGTGTGTAAAAGACTTAAAAATCACAATATGACATATAGAAACAGCAGAACTGACCTGTCCACGGTTGGGTGACAGAGTGGTCGCTCGTCTTGGGGGAGGAGGTAGGTGATACCGACGACGCCAACCACCCGGAGACTGAAAGGTCCGACCTACGCAGAGACACCATTGTTAGTGCGTCGAGCTTATTAACAACACGGTGTAATCAGAAAAACAGGGAAGCCCATTAATCATTTCACTAATAGTAACGTCACTCGTTTTGGAAGCTCATATTTTGTTTGTTTTTCCATCCGCTGACTGTGTGTAGTATCAGCTTATTTACTGCAACAGCGTGTTCCTCTTCCTACCTGAATGTAGACCCCCGGTCTCAGAAGATGACGCATTTTCTCCAGGATCTCTTTCTGTAGAGCGTCCCAGGTCACAGTGCGCTCCATGTACAGTACAAACGGCAAGCCGAACCTAAAACAACACCATGTGCAAAGCTTTAGTAGCTCTTATGAACACCACCGATAGCACATTAACCCACTGCTTCCATTATTCTGACCTGGATATTGTGTTAAAATGATTCCCTAATCTTTATTATTAGTACCTCTTTCCTTGGTGGCCGGTACAAGCCCTGTTACACACCAGAAGGATCATTTTTTCTGGTCCCAGGTTTTTGTTGGGCGATGCAGTTAAAGGGGTCACGGCCCCTTGCATGAAAGACGAAGTCCTGCTGATTTCTGTCCCATATTTTAAGTTGTTATGATTCAGGTTTGCCAGAAGACTTCCTGTGAAAGACACACACAAGGCTCGGTATAAATTTAATGTGGGGGAAAAAAATCTGAAGAATTGCTGACATATTAAGTACAATTCACCTCTTTTTGTGCGTATGTTTTCCAGTTTGAAGGTCTCTGGTGTCTCAAAGGCAAATATCGAATCGCTCTCTTGGATGATGTCAAGATCATCGTCATCATCGCAAAATGAACGATGAAAGCCATCATAGTACATTTCAGTCAAAACAAACTGAAAGAGAAGAAAAGAGTTCATTTAAACATGTAGTGTCCACTTTGTTGAATGTTTCATACTTTCAAGATAAAATAACATTTACTCTGGTGGCATTTTCATCCGGCCAGCTGTAATCAATGTTAGCACTCAGCTGTTGTAGCCCTAAGGACAACTGTGTTTAAAAATCTCTTTCTCTGTATTTAGTGCTGCTCAGAGGTAGAACTGGCTTCAGGAACAGTGAGCGACCATCGTGTGACGGTAACGTGGCCTCACTGTGAGACCCCGAGCCGATAGGAGACCAGAACAGTACCTGGTCCATTGGGATCTTGGTCTCACGCGCCACGGCATCTCTGAGGCGATAGACGGTGCTGTTGAGGGGAACAGCAACTCCAATCCTCATACAGTGAGAGTACTTCCCCTGGTACACCACCGTCACATACAGGGGCCTGGCAGAAACAGATCAAATACTTTACGTAAGCAAGGCTGCTCCCGCTGTCAAGCCGTGGTTCACATTCATTCTAGTGGGAAGATGTGAGAAGCTTATTTCCCCCCTTCTTCACATTTTTTTTTCTGAACTGACGACACTCCTGAAATGAACTCCACGGATCACACCTCGTGCTCCAGAGAGGAACTCACCGTGTGTGCGGCAGTGGGATCGGTAAGGAGATGCAGAGGAAGGGATCGAACGTATTGCTTTGCTTTTGGCAATGTGGGCAAGTAAGAGAAGACCTGTTGGGGAAAAAAATGCAATCCCTTAATACAACAGAGGGATAACGTGGCCATACTGGTTAAAAAGTGTTACTGGATATAAAGCGTACTTGTACTGAGCCTGAAATAGTTCTTGTACAAAAGACCCAGCAGACAGAGGGGGAGATGGCCCCTCTAAGCTTCGATCGTCTTCTTCAATGGGTGGCTGAACAAACACAAACAGGTTTTACGCGTCAGAATCACAAGTCATAAATAATACCAGCAGGAAAAACAAGACCAGGCAAGTCTAGATCAGCAGGAATGTGAATGCAGCCCATTTGTAAAGATGCACTGAGTGACCGGAATCATTGAAACACCTGTGAGTTACAATGTCCTGCAATAACATCTGGGATAACTATGTTTTAGCTTCCCAGGTACAAAGGATTGAATGGCTGAGCAATAAGAGGGGAATCGGCCACATGCAATCACTGCTTTTCACTAAAAACAACAGCCGATGCCCCATAACAGGTCTTCTAAACACACCTTTATAGCAGGCCTGATGTTGGGGTTGACGGTGTTGAGGTCCTCGTGTACTCTGTCCAGCAGCCACAGCAGAAACTCCTGAGCGTCGTGCTGAGCATTCCCTTTAAACTGGGTGGCATTCTTCGACACAGCATTCTGCAACAAACAGCACGGGTCAAAGGGTTACGAGGCATGCAATGTCTCAGCCCTGTTTATCCTGGAATGAACTTAGATATGTTGATCATAAAGTGTATTTTATTTTTTAACATGTATGTAGCAGTGTTGTGGGTAAGTACTGATCATGCATTTACCTTAAAATCCCTGCTATGCTGCGGGGTGTACTCAAACGTCCACAGAGCCCGCACAAGTCCTGACAGCTGCTCTGTAACTTCTCCTTTGGACAGAGGACCCTTCTTCTGCAGATGCACGCCATTTGTCTTTAGTTTGCCCTCCTCCGGCTCCTCGCCTTTGTAGTGCTCCAGAACCAGGTACTCGGCAAAGAGTTCCGTGTTGCTGAGGCACTGCAGAACCGCGTTCATGAAGCAGGTATTCCCGTGGTTTTTGAGGCCCGACACTCCGGGAACTCTCTCTCCTGACAGGAAACTCGCGAGGTCCCCATCGTCCATGGGCACATCTTTGCTCCCAGGTGTGAAAGTTGAAAAGCCGCCATCGTCTTTGTCATCTTCTGCTTGCACTTCAGATCCAACGTGGGATAACGCCGTCAGTGTCCTCAGGACTCTGCTCATAAAACTGCCAACAGAGCGGACAGAGCCTCGCCTGAAAAGCTTCTTGCTGAAGCTCGACTTCTTGTCCTTGATTGCGGCTTTGCAAGACATGATTCCTCTTCCACTGGACAACTCAGACAGATGTGCTGTGAAGAAGAAGAGCCATCTCCCCGGCTGCTCTCTGCTGCTCCATCTCAAAACATGTAGTCAGCACTGACTGCTGGCAACGCCAGGTGTGTTAGCTGACCTTAGCTAGTAATGCCATTTTAGTTGAGTGGTCTTCTTCTCAAGCATGCAGCTGTAACTGTGTAATGTCACTTAACGTTAGAATCTCGTGCGCTACAACCTTGCCAACAAACCGCCCAAGGCCAATTACCTAATTACTTAAGAAGCGTAACAGATGCATTGCTACGGTCTGTTATTGATGTCTGCAACTTGCTCCAGAGTTACCTTGTTTTAGCGGTTTACCGTCCTGCAGCAATGAATCAACATCAGTTATACTGAAAGCGAAGGCAGCAGTGTTAGCTACTTAGCTAACGCTGGCGCTAGCTACAATAACAACAAGAGCAGCAGAAACGGCAACCGACCGGTTCGGCCGAGATGTCCATGTTCAACCAGAAACTGATAGTCCGCCATGATTTGCAGGATATGACGGTTGAAGTAGAAAGCGTGTCCAAAATGTGCTTAACCTCGCATTTGTCACATATTTAGAGGCATATTCGGGCTAAGCTAACAGCAGAATCGTTCTACTTCTTCTTCGTCTTCTTCTTGTTCATGTTTGTTTTGGCAGCTGGTGAGCTGGTTTACCACCACGTTAGCGCCCCCTGCTGGACTGGAGTAAAAGCAGCAGCCTGGCAGTACTGCAGCCAGATTCTCGTTGTACCGTCGCTGCTCTCACTAACCCCGTTTATTTTTAATCATTTAAATGTAGACCTAGCCAGCCATGTTATTGGACAATAATTTAATTGTGCAGACTGATTAATGAACAAATGTTATCTTTTTTTTGTTTTACAGCTGCATTACTTCAAGGAAAGAAATCTGCAGCACCGCATCACCTTAATCAACAATATATAAATGAATAATATTTATCCTCAAATAATTCATTGCCATGACTTTGAATAGGCTGTTCTCTTATCCTGTTCATACTTAAAGCTACGAAAAGAAATGCACTTGAATTTGCACATAACGGTGAGCCAGGACAGCTAACATGCTTTGAACTACTCACCATGGTGATAGACTCAGATATATCTTCTTATTTTCAGCTGCAGATATATTTGGCCAATAAACCAGATTGTTGAGATGGTCAATCAAGAGTCCACAATGTGTTTGTTTTAGAGGTGGCCTGCACCTTTCACTGAGGAAGCCTTTACGAGCAAGTTGATTTAAAACCAACCACTCCTACATATCATCTGAGAGCTGGTTATTGTTCAGACTACTTGTTTTCATATTTGGCAGCCTATAGGACACACTTGTGAGAGGGAGTCAACCACTTGGGATGCCCCACAAGGAGGCTACGCGGCTTGAAAGGTACTGTGGTGTCTCTCTTATCATTGGCAGTCACCAGGTGTAAGTGTATATGTATATAAGAGAGTGACGTGGTGATGACGTGTAAATCCATTATCTCTTTGTTCATGTCTGTGTTCGTCAGATATCTATCGAAAAGTTACTCCTCCGGTTGTCACATCGTAGGTGTTATTGAGAATGTGAGAGCGAAAACACTGTGGGTTGGTGGCTAACGCACGTTTCAAAGTATTTTAATCTGTCTCTGAATCATCCTTCTGAACAGACAATATGTTTTCCTTTATGATGTAGGCGGAGAAGATGGAGAAGCGCAAACACACCCGCAAATATCCCAAAGAACTTAATGATGCCAAATGAAGCTGATATGAAAATGATTGCAGTTGTCTTTTATCATCTAGAGCATCTGACTGATTGTTCAAATGTTGTATGTATATGTGGGGTGACTTTGTTCGACTTGTATTTACAGTATTGATTAGTACAGTATGGTGTTCAGCAATAGAAAACAAATAATAAAGTAAGTGATCATTATAAAAGAAAGAGATGTGAAGAGAGTTGTTGATGCAATCTTCTCATTGTTCCATGTATCCAGTTCAGCATATCAGACACAGTCTAATTCCCTGAGAACTATACTGTTCCAGTTACTCTTTGCTTCCGTTTGCACGTTAATAAAACATCTTGGCAAACTGTGATGAAAAGAAAACACATTGTATTCATGTCCATAATGTCAAGATTGTCAACATCATACGCTGCTGTTGTATAATTGTTAGTTTCAGCGCTTTGCGATAATTCAAGTGTCTGAGCGTGTTCGGTGAAGCTAAAGTGTTGTTGCGCTCATCATGTCAATAACTAAACAGCACATTTTCTGGAGATAATAGTGTCGATTTTTGAGTGACAGTTGTTTTGTGTTGTGCTGATTAGCTTCTTGTTCTCACTGATGGAGTGAACTGTAAACACTTCCACTGATTGGCACTTGCATTGTGCAGAGATGCACCTCGGCTTGACGTCGCTGTGGAGTGGATCCAACATTGGCACACGCACAGAGATCGATACGCCGAAGAAATGCATGACTTTGATTTGGGTGCTTCAAGGCGCATCCAGATGAATTAGTGCTGCATCTTATTGAGAGCTTATTATAGTGTGAGCCAAAACACACAGGGTGCAGTACTTACACACTACTCACCACTGGGTGGCTGTACATGCATCTCAAACCAGCTATCTCTCCAGGAGTCTCTCCTCTCAGGCTTCCATGGATTGTGGTTATACCTGGGACGTGGCCCTGCCTGATACCCACTGCTATTATTATTGTTATTGTTAATCACATTTATATTATAGCTGCTTTTATTATCATCATCCTTCCATTACACCCACTGTTGCTGCTTTTATTAGTAGTAATATTTGTTTTCGTATATTTCCTCTGCTATTATTAGTGCTACTGCTATTATTACTCTCATTATATGTATTATTTCTGTCATATGGATTGACTGGTGTAATGTTGTTACATCGTACATTCTGTACACGTGACATCTGTTGCTTCCTCAGTTGCTCTCCCTGAGGTTTGTTCCTTTTTTTTCCCCACGTTAATAGATTTTTTTCAGTGGGGTGATTGGGCTTTAAAAATGAAGTTCAACTGAATACTTCTACTGTGGAAGATTTGAAACCAGCGTTTTGCCGCTCATCACTGAACAAAGTGGGTCAAAAAGTGAGCTCTGGAAACATGTTGCTGCCTCCATTGTCCAATGTGCAAGCAGATTCAAACAGCAGAATCAGCAGTTACTCTGTATTGATCTGTAACCTGATCGGGAAATGCTGGCGAACGCGTAATTGGGAAGCATTCAGTGTGCATATGGGAGGCAATATGGTGGCGACAAAATGACTCCTCAATCCGCCGCTCTTCTCTACACTGGTGTCAAACATCATAATACTCTACAGAAAAGAAAAGAAGAGAAGAGAAGACTGACTTTCATCTGCAACAGTTGCAGCAGTCAGGCTCAGGAACACAGTGTCTGAATAACCTCTGAATGACTCACGTGAAGACACATGTGATTCCAAAGTGGGAACATGCAGGGACTTCACAGGGATTGGTGCTGCAGTCTTCATAGGATTAGAGTCCATCAAAGTAGGAATAAATACATTATAAAAAAGGAGAAATAACACAACTACAAACAAAAAAATGTAATCTTAATCAGATTGAGTGTTGGACTTGAATGACTAAATCCTCCACTTGCTGTTTGCTGTCATCACGATCCGTCGGGGCCAGCTGGGGAAGTTCTCTAATGATGTGTCCATGGAAACAAGGCAGAGGGTCACATGTGTTTCATCACTCAACACGGGAAAAGCCTTCTGTTCAATGTTGCTGAGATTTTAGAATAATGTCGAAACACCTCAACATCAGAGAGAAGTCTAGCTTTTGTTTTTCCTCGTTAGTGAATTAGATAGTTTCTGCAAAGTGAAGCCAATGAGGAAGTGCCTCAAAGTTGCGTTCTTTCTAATGGCCAGCAGGGGGCGACTCCTCTGGTTTTAAAAAAATAGGTCTGATAGTATAGAAGTCTATGAGAACATGACTCTACTTCTCACTTGATTTATTAACTCAGTAAACATTGTAAACATAAGTTCATGGTCTCAATCTCTAGTAACAAGTCTTCTTTAATACAGCATGATGTTCATTTAGTAAACGATGGTCCATTTAGAGTAAGATAAACAACCAACAACGTTGTCCGGTCTGGGAGTTGTCTGTGTTTTATTCTTAGAAATTTAACCCTTTCACAGTATTTTCAGTTTATGAAAGTTAATAGTAAAATTGTTGGTCACCTAAAAATCTCTTATTAAGCGATGGTCATACTGAGCTCCGCCCTCTTGTGTCACTTCTTTTTGCAAAAACCAAGATGGCTACAGCTAAAATGTTGAAATTGAGGCTTCAAAAATGATGTCGCGGTGACTACGTCCACTTCTTCCTTCACAGCTCAGAAGAAACTCACCATCAGTCGTAAGAGAAGTGTCCCCCTCTCAATATTCTCTCAAGCATTGGTGAGAAAACGTCAAAGAAAGAACAAACAGATCGAGCCTTTATGTTGTCATTGTCAATTATCAAGTTTGAAGTAGCTTTGAGCTGAAAAGCAGTGGCTGTATGATTCCTTTTTAACTCTGAACTGCAGCTAGTATCTCCTTGAATGCTTTTGTGTTTGCCTAATGTACCGCTGAAGTGTTGTGTAATTGCTTTACACAGGACTGTGAGTTAGCTCCAAAATGGCTTTTAAACCTTTTGAGCAGTCTATTGTTTTCAGCAAGGATTTGCAATACTTGCTGAAATTATTATTTCCAAATAACAGATCCGATAAATAGATTTTATACTTGGGCATTATGAACGAATTCCACTCTGTGATTGATTTAAATAGTTCCACGACATAATGAAAGCTTCAGGATTTGCTCCTCTGTTGATTACTGTTGGTAAGTGGTGTTAAAGAAACTCCCATAATCGCAGGACGTTGATGAGCTTTGACTTTGTTGACACCGATGAGGGTTTCCATTCGTAAATGGTCAGTCCTATGAGAGGGTGCCTGACTGCAGCTCCTGTTATAATGGCCATGTGAAATCATTTCTATGCTTAGAGAGAAGCACCTCTACCCTACAAGCACATAATTAATGTCCCTGTGTCTATTTAAAGCATTTTGCACATGCTCTTCCCCTTCCCGGGAGTAGTGAGAAAATGCCTGAGGCGTAGGCCTATGATACAAGGGCTTCGAGGTGCTGTTCATCATCTGCTCAACCTTATTGGCAATGTGTAAATGTTGCTGTGTCATTCAATGAAGCACTGACACGGAACATGTAGTCAATTTAGCACTCCTCCATTAATCAGCAGGAAATCATTCAAATGTAATAATGCTGATAGTGACATAATATAGAGTCCCTCAGCTCTGTTTCTTTTTAAACCCACATTATGTGTCAGCTGTGGAGTGTAGTGGAATATATTTGTGTCATTTTAATGTTTTCTTTAAACTAAACATTAAGCACAGGAAAACAAAATAGAAAGAAGGGCCGGCGTTTCTCTTTCTTTCAAACACTGTTATTAAGAATTAAGGACGTTATATTTCATTGGCACATTGTGAAAAATGGGAAATATATATTATATATCTATATTATATATAGTTTGTTTATTTTCCTGTGTGGGGTTGACACTGAGACCAAGCCCCATGTGCACTATATGCAAAGCCTGTGATAGCTTCTTGATCTCCCGAGTTCTCATTATCATATGTAGATCCTATCAACGTGTTACATTAAAGCACTGGATGAGCTCATTAGGCGGAACAAAGTGGAAGCAGGAATCTCCGTCTGACTGACAGCTGAACCTGCTCCCTCCGTCGCTCAGGGATTTTTCTCGGCGACATCCCTCAGCAACAGTCAAATGATGCATTCAGGTGCATATCGTAAACTGCAAGCGCCCTTGAGCGAAAGTAAGAATCAACTGTTATGAGAAGCACTGAGGGGAAAGAGAAATTGGTCTACTGCTATTTTGAGGAAATAACATTCAAGTGAATTTGCTATATGGTTTAAATAAATAAAATAACTTTGTTTTTGATATGGACGTGTTTAAATATGTAAGTAAAGTAAGCCGAGATTGCTCTAAACTTGTCTTGCCCAAGTGGTCTCAATATTATGTTTTGCTTATAGCAACAGTACAACATCTGTGCAGTATAAGAAATGCAGTTTATATATAATATATCTTTTTTTTCCATTTCTTCCTTTCTCGTCGGAACATCAGTAGAATAGATTTTGTTTAGCTGTTTATTAGCCTTGACACTTTTTATTTTTTATTTATTTTTAAAGACTATATCTTTGCATTCTTTTATTGAAAAAAAAGACAAAAGCTACAGCCTACAACAAATCCCATGTGCTTAGTATTTATTTTCATTGTTTGTAAGATTTAGCCTAGTTGTATTATACATTAACATTAATATTAAACTACAGCTAAGGAAACACATTAGGTCATTTGGTAGCTTTAGAAACAGCATGTGAGTGACTATAGGCAGGCACTAGGCTGTAGGCTAATGGCACATGTGTGCAGCAACTAGTAGGCTGGGCTTCAGAACCCTACACACAAAAAGCCTACCAGATTATAAGGTACAGTTACATTTTAAAATGTGGCTTTGAAAATCCGGATACATCAGAACTCGGAGTTCTCTATATTCAAATCACATTTGTTGCATTTTGACTCAACCTTAGTTTGTGTCGCGCTGTCACCTCATAGTCTAATATTTCCGACAGTAATCGAGGGCAGTGAAGTATCGCTGCACTTCCGATGGCCATATTTGGGTGAGCATCAGTGGAGTCTGAGCTCAGGAAGCAATTGGAAACACTAAAATGAGCTTTTGTCTGTCTTCTATCGCAAGAAAAATATCCAGACGTTGTTTTCGCCGAAGTTGATTCGCCGACAGAAGAAAACAGCTGCTGCTGCTGCAGAGATCAGAGCTTTGATTCTCAGGAACTCTGACACACGCAGCTGCAAAAAAAACATTTCACACTGGAAAACTGTCAGCAGACACAGGTGAGCTGGGTTTTTATCATTTACCTGCATGAAACATTTGGTTTAGAATAATGAAAACAAAAAACACGCATCCGCTTTCCTGACTCGCAGTCTATTAAGGAGGTTGGTTCATTCGCACCTGTTGATCTGAATTCCCTGCTGAAAAATAATTTGAAATGAGCCTTATTGACGGAGGATAAAGTTCTGTCGATGCCCAGATAAAATATCAGTGCATGAAGGATCGTGTGATTGTCATATAATGTTACTTTTTTTAGAAGAAATCATGCATGTCTGCTATATGGCCAAAAGCTCCCCTAATGTTCACCATAACGATCTTAAACACAATGTTGGAAACCTCAAGTTGTCTCCGTGTGAAACCAGATGTAGGAGACTCACATTCTGGATGCCAGTACTATGTTCCACCTTGTTGGCTCTACCGAAAACTGGACAGGGAGAGGGTTTTATGGTTGAATAGATTACAAATCGTATCAGCCTGCTCTGTACATTTCAAAAGCTGGAGACGCGACGCACTCTTTAAGAATTAACAACAACGCACACACACGCGCACACACACACACACACACACACACACACAGACACAGGTGCATCAGAGCAGCATCGCATCAGATAAAGATAAAGATAAAGCATGAAGTTGAAAACATGTTATTTTACTCAGAATGCACTCTGTGAAACATGTGTAGGTTTGTGTTGGAAGATGTGCTCTATACTCTGGATTCCAGATTTTTGTAGAATAACAAGTGTCATAAGATTAAAGACAGGTTTATAGACCTCTTGATCTGAATGTGATGTCAACCTCCTCAGCAGCTCACACATTATGCATGCTGGGTTTCATACTGTGTATAAATCCATTTTTCGCTTTGGAGACGCTCGTCTCTCTCTCTCTCCCTCTCGCTCTCCCTCTCACTCTCTCACTCATGCACACACACACACACAAAGACGGCGCTCATGTAGAATAATCTTGTCCCCAAGTGACAGCAACGGCAGCCTAAATCCGTAATTTACCTGTGCTTTTAATATTGATTATCCAGCAGATTAAAAGGAGGATGAAAATAATGACGTTTCATTGTTAAGCAACAGCATGAAACTGCAGTCCAATAGAGAAGAATTGTAAATGTCTCTCTGTGGCTTTCTCCCTTCTTATTAAGAGGATGCAGGTTTTAACTCACTTTAGACTAATCATTATGAGTCCATTCATTTCAAATCACTCATTAATGAATAATTTTCCCCGTTTTAATGCCGTAGATCAGTGGTCAAAGAAAAAACAGCTTCCCCAGTGTTTTCCTTTTGCCACACATTCAAAGAGACATCATAAGTATGGTAATGCTGCTCAAGTAGTCAGTTGTTGTGTTCAGAAGCATTCATTATAGTGTGTGAGAACTTGAATGACTCAGAGCATCACTGCTATTGTAGCACAGTGTCTTGTGAATGCAAACTGATGTGTTTTCGCGTGAGGAGAGGCATTATTGTTTCTGCATAAAGGCTCGATGGCTGCTATTTTTGACAGCACTGTTACGGCTGGGGAGAGTGTTTTTCACGAGGACAAAGGATGTATTATCTGTGATACAATAAGCAAGGATTTGTGCCATTGTCAAAGTTTTATATTGTGTGCGTCGCTGTGGTGCAGACGCCCTTTACAAAAGCTCACAACCATCAACTCCTGGGGTTTTCTCTGGCAATCAATTTCCAAGCCAAAGTGCCTGTCATGTGCCTTGACAACACAGACACCGGGAGCTTTTGGGAATAGCAGGCTGGATGGTGTTTCTTTGGGCCGGATCTGAATGGTTCATAGATTATGTGTTATCTACAGGTGCATACCGTATAGATCACAGTGACTTTTCAAAATCCAATCCACTGGAAAGCTCTGAGATTTGTCACCGAATTGGAATTGGCAGCCGGATCCATTTAGCTGACGCGTCCCTAAGGGACAGTGACATAATTATAACGTTGATGGCCATATAATGAGGCTCTTGCTTCTGTCGTAAAGGTTATGATAGTCATGCTTTTTCACATCAGCGCCGCATAATCGACTTACAGTAGTGATTTGAACGTGCACCTCCTCAGGCTGATGTGGTTAAATTAAGTTCAAAATGTGCTCGTCTTCTTTCATTCAATTACACCAACTGTCAGTGTCATTGTTAAAGGAGACAGTTATTTCCCTTTCATTTTGTCGACTAAGAATGTAATGAATTAAATGCATGCTAATTACATTGGTTGTGTAGAAAATCATACCCCGGCTAGTGTCTCTTGGTGTGTCTTCTGTCTGACGTAGGGCTGCAACAACGAATCTGTTAAGTCGATTTTAACAATAGTTGACAACGAATTTCATCACTGATAGTTGGGTCTATGTTATGATGCACGTTGCGCGCTGTGGCAACGTCTCCTAAGGTGGGGGCAGTAAGCCAGCCAATGCCGCTCCTCATCCGCTCACGTGATGAATTACAGGAAATCTCTTTTGTCTCTGGAGTAAACGTTTGAAAATTAGCAGAGTGTAGCCGGACAATACAGCGGAAAATGTACAATTACAAATTGTAATTTGAATACAAACGGTCTGTTTTCTTTCAGTGATTTTGTTTTAAAGCTAGCGCTCGATAAAACTACCGGGCGGCTACATCGATCCGCACAAAAACGTAGAAACGTTTGTTTTTCAATCACCTGTAATTGTGCTTTTGTCCGTCAAAATGGACACAAATCTGCTGAAGACGGAAGATTTAGCTAACCCTAATATTTTGCTTTTTTTCTGCATTTATTTACTGTAGTAAAAGAGCATTGTACAAGACAATTAGAAATGTGTTTTGTATTTTGAATAAAACGCTGGAAATGATTTGTTTGCAATTAAAAAACGATTAATCGTAGTAATAATCATCAATTATCAAAATAGTTGTTAGTTGCAGCCGTAGTCTGACGTATCAACGTTGGAAACATCACACAGGAAAGGAATGTAAAGTAGGAACAGTACTTAAGATATACAAGTTCTCGAGTTACATTGAAACATTATCTTTCTATTATGTACATATTGAATTAACACGGTTAATTAAACAGTGATGCATTCCGCTCCACCACTGTGTGACGCAGATTGTGGCCTGTTGTAACTGTTTAAAATATAATGTTTTTTGTGTTTTACTGCGTTGAGGTGAACACACTTTAACACCAAGGGGCTTTTTTTTTCTTTTTCAGACCTTAGAATTCCATTTACCTGTATTTACCAGCTCCCTTTCTTCTGCTGTTACCATAGAGACACTCTTCCCTATCAGCAAGGCGCCTTTGGCTGGCGGACTCATTGGCTCTCACAGGAGAGAGACACTGTTGAGCATTAGCAAGTGTTTCCCTGGCACGACTTTGGCACCAATATAGCAAGAAAGGCATTTACTTGGCTTCAACGGTGTTTCCTTGGCAGCCGGCGCCCCACCGGCGGTGCCACGTCGACCCCGTTTTGTCACTACGGGGCTGACTGCTGAGGCAGAGTGAAATCCAGTTGGGAGAGATCCACTCCCGTAATTGAAATGAGTTCACCTGGGAGACAGCTGCTCCGCGGTGCCTGTTAGCTGTCATCAGTCCAATGCCGACCAGCCTGCATGTGGTGGATGTGATGTGACGCCTGAGCAGGTTTGTTTGGAGCATTTGTTTACCACAGCGAGAAAATATGCCTCAGGTATTTCAGCTGCACGGCCTTTTTAAAGATGTCATGGAGAGAGTGTTTCACGCTTAGATCGAGGTCACCTAGTGAGGAGAGCAGAGAACACTCACCGCTTTCTCTGTAGCCTCTGACGGTCATTGACAAAATGCACAGAAATGCACCCGAGACTTTTCTGAACTGGAATGTTATTAATATGAAATAAACTGCCCGATTCCAATCACCACTCAAATCTCATTAACGTTTGTGATTACTTGACATTCCCTTTGGCAGGCGTGCCCTGCTGTTTGTATACAATAATAATGATTCACAACTCATCTGAAGTTTTCCTTTAAATAGATTTATGTTTTTCTTTTCTTCTGACCTTATTTACATCCAATAAGTAGAAAGGTATTGAAGAGGTCACTCTTTTCCCTTTTCCACAAACTGGACCTGTACATTTGATGAACGTGACAAAAAACATTGTTCTTTCACCAAATAAAGAGCTATTTCATGTTTTTATTTCACGTGCACTTTACTCAGAGTCCCTGTCGGCTTACACTTGAATAGAAAGAAAACAGAAAGTAAAATACACAGTACAACATGTAAAAGTACACACACATACACAGGTAATGATATTAATATGACAACAAGGTTGAGGTTAGTCATTGTAAGAGCAGAGATCATACGCTATAAAATCCTGAAGACCTCGATCCATTTTGCTCTCGTAGATCGGCCGATCCTCTAACCTGCTCTACCACGAAGCCACAGCCGCACTGCAAATATTCATGACATATTTCCTATGCAGCTACAATGGAGATTGATGGCAGAAAGTATCAACAACTCTGAGATTCAATCGGACTCAGACACCAAGAGCTTTATCAAGACGTTGAGCAGTGACATTAAAAAAAATACCAGAATAAATCCATCATATTCTTGAGGCAGCTACTCGGTCGCTTCATCCTAAAGCAATACAAGACCCGTATCTATGCTGACAAGTAGTTAGCTAGCTGAATGTTTATGCATCCACAACCTTTAATAGAACCTCATCCTTCTCTGCTAGTTTGGAAAATATAGGAAATCACGAGAGAAGTAAAAAAAAAAAAAGAGGAAATTCCAACAGTTTGTCACTTGGACATGGCAGATGGCAGATGGATGATATCTGACAGAGAAGGAACACAGACACTTCAGTCTAATAGAGTAAAGTGTGAATGTGGATAACAGGTGTCAGCCCCCTGGATCGATAGCATACTGTCCTTTGGGCTCAGTCAGTGGTACTACTTGTACCGCGAGTATCTGCCTTATCCGAGCTGGGAAGCCGACTGCACGCTGCACTGCAACTCTCTGAGCAATTGGTCTGAATGATAGCAGCCACACGGGCAAATACGTTTCATTTTCTGGAATCCATTTGGTGAAAGCGCTGTCATTCAAAACATACAACCTTCAACAGTCTCACCCCCCCCCCCCCCCCCCCCCCCCCCCCCCACACACACACACACACACACACACACACACACACACACACACACACACACACACACACACACACACACACACACACACACACACACACACACACACACACACACACACACACACATGAACATTGTTTGTAAAATATGGAGCATCAGCTCAGAATGACTTTCCACTGTTATCCTCCTACAGTTTGTTAATAACAGCGCGTATTGTGTCTTGAAAATCTGAACAAGCTCCAAGCAACCGTTGTTCGTCGCTTCTTCTTTTCACGGCTGTCAACTATTGAAAAGAGTGTCTGACTTTTTTCCGTCCATCAAAGCCTCTCTTGTGTCTTCGTCATTCTTCTTTTCTTTTTTTTTGCTGCTGCTGCTGCTCATCAGCGCGCTGAATGTTTGAGGCTCTCGCAAACATCCAGGTTCAGCCAGCCAGTATCACAGGAGCTCTCATCACAGTCAACATGCAGTGAATTGGACAAGCGGGGGACTAAAGTGTGGATGCTGTTAAGGAGGAGTCTTTGATTCAACAATAAGCTTCACTCTCTTCCTCAGTTGCTAGGCAGACGTGAGCATCCCCGTAGGAACTACGGACATTTATGTGATTTAATAAACGTATTCTTAATTAACTCCTAATAAAGCATAGATATACTGCAGACACACGATGAAGTTCAGTGTGTGACTTTTGACAGTAAAAAGGTCATAAAGGGGCATTACTCGCTAATTATGTGGCCCTTAAGTCAATCAAATACAATTCAGTATATTCACATTAAACTTTGTTGTAATTAAATCAGAAGACAGTTACATGTTGGCTTCCTGTGCCTACAGACTCAGCTTTGGTCATAGTTAAGAGGAAACACTGATGTGAATTGATGCTATTGCAAAGAAACTGTACAGTTTGCTGATTTTACCTTTTTCTGTTTTACTTGTGGAAAATGCAGACGTGCTCATTTTCATTAAAAATCCCTTAACACAACAGTTTACTTTATTTTTTTAGCTTCTCTACTGCAGGGAGCACTGACGGCGCACAGTATTATTATATGAGGTCATATAATTCAGTTATACTTTAAAGACGCCATGAAGCCAATATGAGAGTTCACTTTACGGCTCTGAGAACGAGCCACTCGGTCTCAGCGAATGGTTCAGCGACACACGGTGCCAATCTTCATGAGGTCACCAGATTGGCTCATTTTTCTAAATTCATATTTCACAGTCACGACAACCCAAGTACCCCTGCAAATGCTCGGATAACATTTCTGCTTCTGTTAAATGTTAACACAGTGACAAACGGCTATATGTTATTATTTTCTTGGTGTTAAATAATGATTTTGCATAACATTTGTTCATTCAATATAATGACTGTCAGCCAATTCCCTCCAAACTGGCTTTCTATTTAAATCATTCATTAATTAGAGTTTTACAACATTTGAAGAAGTTGATATTCTTGGATGATATATTCTGGAGGTGGTTTCTTCTGATGAATTGTTGGTCCACAAAATGCAACGGCTGGTCGAGAGTCCTTTTGGGATATTCACTGATATGCTTTATAGAATTAGATGAGAAGATCATATTTACTGGTATTTGTTAAATATGAAGCTACAGTACAGCCAGCCTCTGGCTAACTTAGCTTAGCATAAAGACTAACCAAAGGTTAAGAAAATCCACCTACTGTATCAGCACCCAGAGCGCAAATGTAAGTAATGTTTTTGTTTAAAGAGCTACCGTTTTCCCCAAGAGGATTAAAGTGTCAATTATACAATTAACTATTAATGCATGTTTAATGATGGATTAAAATACTTTCGTTGTACAGAAATGATTACCGAATGCGTTTCTCATTTAAACCTTGCTTCATTATTAAATTACTTTTCTGTAAAGCCCACATTTCCCTTCTTTTCCTACTCGCTCTTCTCTTGTTAACACTCAGTAAACATCTTATTATTCTGTTTTCACATCATCTGGCTTTGACTGAGCTGTTTTTACAACATAGTCTAGTTTTCCTCTTTTAGTGTTTGTCCTGCAGATTCCCCAGGTCTATGATTAAGACATTTTTTGGAATCATTTTTCAAACATAGCTCTGTTGCTATTTCATTGAAGTGATTTGTTGACATTGCTGTTATGGGGCTCTTGTGGCTCTCAGCTCTGAGTTGCATATTTTGTGCAAAATGTGATCCCCAAAAATAAAGGTTGATTGGCTTTGAACTGGCCAGACCAAAAGGTGGAAGATAAATTGCATAATTTATACTCAAACAGAAATAGAACACACACCTCCTGCATAGAAGAGCATAATTATGTTCCAAGAGCAAAGAGGTTATGCAGCTGTGCAGCTGAAATTAAATATACTTTGACTCACTTCTGTAGAATAGAGGTGAATTACTCAAACGGTGCTAATCACGGGTTGCACCTCTTTGTGTCTTTTCCGGCAGTGAGAGATAATGACGACGCTGCTGGACCTGAAGAGTAGTGTGTTGAGGCAGGTGCAGAGGAGCCAGTCGCTGAGGAGCCGAAGGGAGCCTTCGCCCACCGCCAGCAGCCCCCTCACACACTGTCCTGACTCCTTACCTCGCAGGTGAGTTCTCTTGTGTGCAAACATGCACACTCCTGCAAGTTCTGTACTTGGTTTCCAGTTATTATGTTGTTGTTGTTTTAATGGATGTGACATTTGTGGAATTGTGGTGCTGTTTTCATTTTAACCGGTACAAAAAGTTTAACCGTTTTTTCCTTTCTGTCACTCAAGAGTTTAACCGATTTTAGAGAGAATTCAGAGATGTAATGAAATCCTTCCTGGCCCACTGAGCGGCAGAGGCGTTGCCTGAACTTATGATGTTAAAAGTAAAGTTGTGATGCGCTTTGTGCTTTTGGATGAAAACAGATGAAGTTGAGTTTGAGCGAGAAGCAGGAGCCGGGCTGTTTATTATGTCACTTAATTTTTCACTTGATTGTTGCCGCTTAGGACAAGTAATAGCTTCAATAAAGAGATTCTTTATTGAGGAAAATGAAATTGGATTCAGGATATCTCAGAGAGATGATAGCACACGCACATGAGAAATAAGTTATGTCTGTGATTCATTTGTTTTCCGCTGAAGCCACAAGTCATTATTTCTATGTTTGAATGTGCTTGGCGATTTATATATAGAGGAGACCATGCAACAAGCTGCCTCAGCCCCCAGGACACATCAACCACCACACTATTACATGCACAGTCAGGCTCTGACCCCGTCACAAATGCTGCTTTCTTGAGTATCAGTTTACAGCACAGTGTTCTGATGTCCACACGTCTCCTTCAACATACGAGTGAACCGTCGTACCGCACACTGCTGCTGCTAGTTGAGTGATGAAGACCTCTGGGTGCATCATAAATCAGGGGAGCACATCACCATATGTTTTAGTTTACGTGTGTGTTTTGTGTTTAAATCCATTATTATTAAAGTTACTGGTACATGGGTTCATATTGGTGTGTGTGTGTGTGAGTACTGTATGTACATTTATGTCTACAATATGTGTATTTTTGTATTTATGTTGAACATAAAAAAACAGCAAGACATCTTTAAGTCACTCACATACAAAGCCGATAAGAACAGTGATCATAACATTCTAAACGATATGTACTAACTGACTGTACGGCAGACTATAAATAAAGAAACCACCGCTAAAAGACATTTATATATGTTCTTGTCTGTCATTACGATGGAAACTACAGGTGAAACGGTTCGTCGATAGTTGTTGTTTTATATATAAGAAAATACAACACCACGCCTTTTATTTATAAAAGGTGCTGCTCACTGTTTGACCACGACCCATTAATTCAATTGTTGATTTGTTATAAATTATTACATGTTCTTATGTCAATATTGTTTGCATGTACTTTATGTGTGTATTTATACATGTATGCTTATATGTGTATAGTATGATATATGTATGTATGTTTCTTTGTTGTTCTTTTTATTTTGTGTTTCTCTTAAAATGTTGAGTTATGTCTTTAATAACGTCATGTTTTACCGTTGGCTGGACTGTGCTGAGAATAAACAGGACCTCAGTGCTTTTGATCTTGTCTGATCTCTTAAGTTGTATTCCTTTGTCCCTGTAGAAGGCTTTTATACAGGCAACGGGTCAAATCGTTCGTCTGTTTTTTTCAGTCTTGTTTTGAAGCGTCATCTGAAGCCAAAAGTAATTCTATGAACCTGTGGTTTCTATAGCAACCTAAATACAGGCTGCTGCCGTGAACTTATACTTGTGCTGACGACCGTGTCTATTTTTAACGTGGAAGATAACCTCAGATTCTTTGCTCAACGCTGATGAATTTGCGATTTGAAAGACTATTGGCTGACCATTTTTCATGAATATGTTTTTATTTAATGCATGGTCTTCATGCTGCCTATGTGTTGTTGATTCGTCATTTTCTATTGTATTCCTGATGCAATTTGATGTAAAATCTGCTTCAATGGGAGCCTATTTGTCTTCTTCATTAAAGAGTGATTTGAACTGTCAGTATCTCACATTTTTCTCATTTCTCATGCCAGCTCCCTGGTGCTACCGCCTTCCCACTGAGTCTCATCCGTGCAAGAACGCCGAGCGCTCGTCATTAGAGGCAGGCTGTTGATCTTTGTTATCCATTCAGACTGCTGCTGGCCTGCCTGCACTCTCACTTTAATTGAGAATTTGAAAATGAGGCCGGGTACATCCGGGCTGCTCCAGCCACAGTTGTTGACCCAGCGGCGTGGTCGGCTGTCAGAGCTGAGCTTTCAGAGCGGAGACCGGCATGCTGGAGGGTTTTTAATTCAGTTGAGCAAATTATGATTTTGTGAGCTGGTTTCCAAAGTCTGTGAAAATGCACTAGACACTGTCAGAGATGAGCTTGATCGGACTTTACACAGCAAAAAACCCACAGGGATTTATATTTACATTCATATCTTGGTTTATTATTGTTTGCTTGTTCCACTGTTCTGTTCCGTCTCCGTCAACAGTGGTGAACTTCACACTTCACTCCACTGTGTTTTGAATTGTGAGCTCGCTACACTGTCACGAATGGATTTGACTCCTCAGTGACACTGAACTGGTGCTCTCAGTTTCTGATTAATGAGGAATAACACAATCAATTTAGAATTACATTAAACGGAAAACCTTAATGCGCGTGCAATTACAGACAGACATACTATACATTTAAATCGGGGATGTCAAACTAATTTAAGTTCATGAGCCACGTACAACCCAATTTGATCTCAAGTGGGCCGGACCTGTAAGACCACTGCATGACAACGTATAAAGAACATCACCGTCACATTGTTCCCGTTCTTGTAGTGTAAGGAAGACTATTGCATTCTAAAAACATTCACAATAAATGTAAAATGAATTTACAAAGCTGAGATGTCTCTCAGCTACAACTAAAAACAGTTTCCTTAAACTTGCCAATACATTATTTATCTTCTCTGTTCTCAGTTGTCTTTGGAAGTTCTTGTGTTTTTTTGCCATGATGATGCCTGATTTTGGTGCCGAATTACATACTCCTTGAGCACTGAAAGGTGCTGTGAACACACCCAGCACACTGACTTCCCATTTACTTCTGTGAAGAAATAGGAAGTGGTCCCTTTTTCTTGAAAAACCTGGCACTGTGTCCACTTTTTATGACATTTTTACTACCGTTGGCTCCAGCGTGGACAGTAGCCTTGACAGTGTTGTGTCATGTAGCCTGTGTGTAAGCAAGTAGGCTCTGTAACAGCATATCCAGCATAGAGCCTGCTACTCTGGACAAACTGGAATTTTTATTGAAAAACTGGAATTATTTGCAAAGTCACCCAGTGGGCCCGATTGGACTCTTTGGCAGCCGGTTCGGTCCTTTGGGCCGTCGTCAATTTGAAACCCCTGGTTTCAATGATTCGGCTGGTGTTATGCTATTCAATCTCATGAAAACACTAAAACCAACAATGTGTTATTCTGTCCATCGATATTTTCCTTATCTCCTCATAGACTGTGTATCAGAAGTGTATGTAGCCACTGTGATGTCACCCATTGGTTTGTGGACTGAGGTTTTCAGTTCTGAAATTTGTCCGTCGCCATCTTGGTTTTTTGCAACCAGAAGTGACACAAGAAGTTGGAGCTCAGTGCAAACATTTTTTTTACAATTGACTTTCAACTACAAAAGGGTTTAAAAAGGTTTAAAATGAGAACATGGACAGCTCCCAGACCGAACAACGCTGTGGTAGCGACCTGTCAATCACAGGGTAGCCCCGCCCTAAAGCATACCCTGCTTTATGGTCTATTTTACTCTAAATGGGACCATCATTTACTAAATGAACATCTTATGTATTGTATATTTTACATATTGAAGAAGACTTGAAACTAGTGTTTGAGACCATAGACATAGATGTTTACAATGTTTACTGAGGTAATAAATCAGTTGAAGGTACGCTCATTTTCTCAAAGACTTCATCTAGCAGAGGAGTCGCCCCCTGATGGCCACTAGAAAGAATGCAACTTGAAGGCACTTCGCATTGGCTTCACTGTTTCTGCATTGTCATCAGAAGAATGGTGTATGTGTGATTGAGTAAACCATAGTGCCTGTGTTCATTGTATAGAAGGGAAATTTACAGTGTGGCCCATTGATGTTTTTTATAGTTTTTGGGAGCTCAGTGGCACAGAAGAATAAGATATATCAGGTGTGTGCTACACAGGCAGCATGCTTATTGACACCATGAATTCATGGTTTCTTTGGGTCTGTTGATTGGACCCCTTACACATGCAGGTGTGGACATGCTATACAATCCTTGAGGGAGGAATGCCTACAATAACAATAATGTAACAATAATACTGTTCAAGCATCGTCTACCTTGTAGTCAGGAATCATGTAAGAGCTTTATGTTGGAGTTGCACTTGTTGCCTGTTTTTAAAATGCATCAAATCCTCAGTCAGCTATTGACCTGCACAGTGAAAAGTAAAAACTGTGGAGCACCATTGTGAAGCACCCAAGAGGACCCAAGTTTAAAATAATTTCACACCAGGCTTGTGTTCTCTCTGTCAGTATAGTTCTAGCTCGGAGACTGCTGTTTCTTTCGCAAGTTATCGAATGGAGATCTCCATATTAGATTCTCTTCACCTGTAATGTTTTGTTGCTTAATCAACTATGTAATTAGAGTAAAACAAGCAGTGCTGTGTGTAGTATTGAGCGGGGATCCTTGACATGGAAGAGATTCTCTGTTGTGATAGGAGCAGCAGCACTGACAACCGCGATGAATCGCATTAAAAACTCTGATTATTTCATTAGAATGCATACAGACGTCACATTGTCTTTCATGCTGCAAACAACAGTGATGTCTGTGCTATTACTTACTATGTATGCACTGCCACATTATATTGAAGTTTGAAGAGAGGGGTTGCTGTCATCTTCACACCCACAATTAGTCACGTTTATTCTCGTAGATAGAAGTACAGTGTCCATGTTGTTATTTATGTATTTCTTCTGATTTACTCCCCAGACAGGAAATTGGAATGAATTCTGAAAATAAATTAGAATAAAATGACAGTAAAAAAAAACAGGACCTGTTTCCTAGCAACATCAAATCAGTTTGTTATTGAGAGCGAGAGAGAGAGAGAGAGAGAGAAAAATAGAGAGAGAGAGAGAGAGAGAGAGAGAGAGAGAGAGACAAAGGTTGAATTATTGTTTTTTTCTTGATGTATCAAATCAGGATTGACTGGATTTGCATCATTTGGATCTTATTCCGGCTCATAAACACGTCGCCCCAAAGCTGGAAACAAAAGATTCCAGACTGTCTGGACAAATCCTCAAGCTGACTGACAGAAGATGGGACAGATTTCTGGATAAGAGGACGCCCTGGATGATTGAAGATGGATGTGGAGAGAATTGAGTGTCTCATAACAAAAGTATCACAATCAAATTAGGCTTATTTGTGCTATATGTGCAAATGAAAACTGTAAGCTCCAAAAAACAAAACCTCCCATATCTTGTCAGCCGAACAGGCTTTTTTTTTGCAGAAGATATTATTGGTTTGTGGCTTCAAGCTTTCAAACACTGACTGAGGGGCTTTCGGATCAGAATAGCAATTCAGTTTTTGATCAGTATTTGGCAAAATCAACAAACACACCAGTGAGGGTGAAAATTAAAGTCCTGTCTTTGTTACAATACTAATAAATAAAAAGGTTGAACTGGAGGAGATGAAACAGGTTTATCGACAGAAACTAAAAAGCAATTATGTTGATTATTGAATCATTTATTTTAATTAAAATACCCCAAAGTCAATTCAAGCTTCTAAAATATGAATATTTGCAGATTTTCTTAGTTTTGGATGATATTTCACTGTTTTGCGGTTGTGGACTGTCGGTCGGATAAAGCAAGCAATCTGAATGAGATCAACTTGGCCTCTGCAAAGTTATGATGGGCACTGTGTCAAGTTTTCTGACAATTTTATGGACCAAATTAATCTAGCAGTCAAGAAAATAATTGTCAGATTAAAGGTTAATGAAAATCAGCTCTACTGCAAAGCACGACTTGATTAAAAACTGTGGACACTTTGAAGAATTTACTGTATTTATAGCATTTGATGAAAGATTAAGCCGTTTAAACTGAATACATCCACTTTTCAAGTTTTACTGGGTTTGACGACAGTGGAAACCTGACAACTCTCTCAGCATGACTGCCATTAGCTCTCATCAATACCTCAGGGGTTTGCCATCCGCTCCCCCACCATGGCGAGAGTCAGTGGGTGCTGGGATGGGCTGCCACTAGCCTGCTGTGATGTGATGACGCTAATAAAGGAGCGTGACAGCTCCTCTGTGGACATCTCCTCCGTGTAATGTGATGGGGTTGGCTGAGAGACGAGGAACAGGACGGAGAGAGAGAAGCTGGCAGGTGTGGGAGCTGTGGGGGTGAGGAGTTACAGGCAGACCGCATGGCTGATGGCTGATCCAGACGGTTCTGCCACAGCTCCCCAAGTGATCTCCATGCAGGCCGGGGAGGAAGACGCCCGGTGTGAGGTTTGGGAGGGGTGAGATGTTGGGGTGGAGGTGGTGGTGAGGGGAGGGAGGGGGGGGATCCCCAAGGTGTTTAGCCAGCTACTCCCTCCCTGAATGTGCATGTATCACCATGACAACTTGGGCCAGCGGGAGTCCGGGGATTCACTCACACCTGGAGGAAACGGGAAACATTTGCATTTTGCACAAAGCCCTGCTCATCATACACATAGCAGATTAACAAGATTCACACAGTGCAGACATGCTGGATTGCTGAGAGCTTTGGTCCAGACCTGCTTTTGCTTTTTAGTGCATGAGATGAGAAGGTGTTTGATGGCTAATAAGGAGCTGATCAGCATGCGATGGAGTGCTGTAGTTCGACATAACGAGGAAACAGATCATCTTTATTGACAGACGCTTCTCTGAAGTGTCTGTAAACAGGATGCAGTGTGATGTCACTGAATCCCACTTTGTTTTTAATTTGGATCCAGAAATATTACATTCGTTTGATGAGATTAACTGTTACATGCATGTCGCCTAACTTTTTTTTTTCAGAAACTAATATATTTCCCAAGTATTTCATCTCTATTTTTAGGGATGATTTGTCATTCTGTTTACTCTTCTTGGCAGGATTTCCGAGGAGAGCGTGGAGTTTTTTGAGCGTGTGAATGCCATCCTTCAGAAGCAGGAGAACATGCGGCGGACTGCCCAGGCTGAGGTAACCCTCACCCAACTTCCCCTTTTCCGTCTGTTGCGCCCTCAAAACACGTCCGTGCATTGCGAGCGTTTGTTCACGCCAGTGTGACGCGTACAGACAGAAGGGCCGGGTCGAGTTGGGTGCTTGGAAGACTGGAAGCTCAGCTGTGACAAGCTGTTGTCGATGGTTATGTTCAGCTCCTCCTGCTGCCAATGCTAATAAGGCAATAATGCTCTTTAACATCTTTGCTGAGAGCAATTGATGTCTTCATTACCAAATTGCTGTAAGACAAGAGTAAAAAAAGAGTCATCATCCAAACATAAGGAACATTTACACTACATATCATAATTGGTTAGAATGAAGTGGCTATTAATGCATTAGTTGTAGAAAGATCCTCTACACTTTTGTTTTGGCTGAACTGTTTCTGACCCCTCACAGTGCGAAACAGGAGCCTGCACAGTGCCGCCGCCGCAAGAGCATGTGGATCAGGCCTTTATCCCGGACAGAATCCGGAGGACAGAGGTGCGTCTGTTTTTAATTGTATTTCAGCAGTTTTTTAATTGTAAAAGTCGACAATAACAGACACCTCCTTGCTTTTTGATGTGCTTCAAAGCAGAAAACACGAAGAGGAAAGAACATCAGCTTTTATTTATTCACTTTTGAGGGATTGTCATTAAGTGGAGTTTGTTTTCATGTAGCTGGACCTGCTTTATGAGGAAGCTGTTTACACGGTGGTCAACCGGGTGGGAGTGCCTTCACCTGAACATGTGAGAAGTGACGAAGACCTGTTTGCTTACCTGCTAAAGGTATCTACGTCCCTCCCTCCCAACCTACCTCTCTACCTACAGTACATACCTACCTACCTCCCTACCATCCTCCCTCTGTCCCTCTAAAAAGCAGAATGTATTTTTTGAGCTCCATTACATCTCTGTTATTAACACCGCTGCTAGACTCAACAACAGTGTTATTTGTTGTGGGCAGGCTGTAAGAATCTGAGCAGATGCTGTTGGCGATAACCTGATTAAACATCAAAGTCCAGTCACACTGTGCGCTGATATACAGCTGTGATATTAAATCCATTCACATGAAATCGTGCTCGGGATTGTAGCCTCTTTAATGTCTGGAGTGGGTGGTTGTGTTGTATTCTTCGAATGTTCATTCACGTTTCTGTTGCGTATAAAAGCTTTTTTCTTTACCGTCTCACCACCCAAGGTGTTTGATATGGGCGAGGAGGAGCATGACATCATTCTCCAGAAAGTTCAGGAATCCAAGGTGAGATTCATGAGTCTCTGTCCATTCAAGTTGTCGGCTATACTGTTGCACATGAAGCTGACATCAGTTTTCTATATGTAAGTTGAAAAATGTACACTAGTCTGTATATTTCCAGTCTATGCTGGTATATTTTTATTACACTGTAGGCTATATACAACAAATTATTAAATGTTGACATTTTTGTTTGCCAGTTTAAGTACTTGCAATGTCAGATAGATCCTTTTTCGTGTCCAGAAGATTACTACAATGAATGCTGATCTATTATAATGTATTCAATGCATGACATTGATTTGTTGCATTTACAGTTTCCTACTGAATAGAAAGTAAATTGCTTTTTTTTTCACAGCGAGCCAGTTTTTCCTTGAGAGTTTCTGTCATGAAAGCAAAGAGTCTGATGGCCAAGGACGCAAATGGTGAGACATCTCAAGATGGTAACCCACCATTTGCTAAAACTCTTGCAAGAGTTGCCCGACAACCTATTCTAACTAGAGATGTTCAGATACTATTTGTTCCTTTCCGATACAGATTCTGATACCTCTCGTATTTTATATATAATATTATACAGACTAACGTTTTTCACCAGCATCCCAGAACCGTTCTAAACAATAACTAATTTTGGAATGCTCCATCAAACAACTGTATTTATTCAAATACACTATACTACATTTTACAAGACTATATTTCAACACATCATAATAATGTTATAAATTACCTTTCTAATAACACTCTTTTTTACTGAATAGAGATGTAACGCATCATAATGTAACTCAAAGCAACCTCCACTAACGTTAGCTGTTAGCTCCGTTTAGCCAATGCTGGCCACTGGCTGCTAACAGCTAACGTTAACTAACTCTATTCCTGCCAATTTTAACACAGATTTTTTGAAGAATAGGGTTCACGAGAGTGTTAAACCACAAATGTGTAGCACAAGTAAGTTTGCACGTCTGCAGTACGACTTGGGCCGTACAGATCAGGTAGCTAAGTGACGCACGCTGTTGCCGTTTCTGTGTATCGTGAATGAGCAGATAAACGATATGATTACACAATATCAGATCGGTGAATAGTTCGCCCATGTTCAACAATATCCGATCCAGCATTTTAAGCTGGATCGGAGGCTTTTCTGATACTGGTATCGGTATGGGAACAACTCGTATCCTAACCAATAAGCATCTTGCAATAGTTTCCCCAATTGTGGGTGACCATCAAGACACGACTGTGATGATACAACGCAGGATGGGTAAAATCTCTCCAACCTGCTTGTGACTTTTTGTGGTGTTAATTGTTGTGTGGTTCATGAAAATCTAAATAGACAAATGTTGAGGTCTGACAACATATCATTGATGTGAATATCTTGCATACCTTCCTCTTTTCATCTCTCCATGAATGCCCAGTATGCATGTAATTATATGAGGACTGCACAATGTGAGGGTGTTGGTATTTGAATAGTATTTCTTTATTATGGGGTGGGAATAAGGTTGGGGCGGACTTGCTACTCGCATGACATTTATGATATAACAAATCACATCAACCACTTCATGATATCATAATAAGCGGTACGTGATTAGATATGTAAAATATTAATAATAGTAGATCTTTTCAGTGTTGGACCTCCTGTATTCTTCCTGTTTGTCAAAAATGGCTGCAGGTTTTTGTCACTTCCCTCGACCACAGCCAACTACCTGAGACCACTTTCCATGTGAGGTGAAATTCATCCCAAACAAGCTTGTCGTCACCCAGTCACAATCTTCACGTTGACGAGCACTTTACCAAAACACAACACTGATTGTAATCACAAATGAGCCCAAAGGCTTCCCTCCTCCTAACAGCATCGGCAGAGTGATGGCCATAAACAGTTTTCATGTGTGTGATATAACCTTTTCTATGCATCACTCCGTGGCCTGCCAGGGTACAGCGACCCCTACTGCATGCTGGGAATCCTGCTGGGCCAGAGCCCGCGGGAGACGGAGGAGAAGAAGGAGAGAAAGTTCAGCTTCAGGAAGAGAAAGGATAAGCTGGAGAAACGCTCCAGCACCAAGGAAGTGTTACCTGCCAGGTGCATCCAGGTGACCGAGGTCAAACCAGAGACTCTCAACCCAGTGTGGGACGAGCACTTTGTGTTGTGAGTACAGCAGACCTCAGTGCTGGACATTGTGATATGTGTGACATTCAGGATTCACAGTTTCATTTGTTTCACACTGAATTTGTTAGATATGTGACCAGTGCAGCACAGTGTCATCAGCTCTGCACTAAAGGACTGATGGGTTTCTTGTTAGTATTTACTCATGGAGATGATTATTCAATTAATAATGTTTTTTTGGTTGTTTTTTTTTCACAGTGAAATAGATGATGTCCATAATGACCTCTTACATCTTGACATATGGTAAGATTAGTACGCAGCAACTCCTTGAATATATTTGAATGTCACCATGCCAGAGGGACAAAGAAATATTTTTTATTTCATTATATTAGGTTAAATTTGCATACAGATTAGTATTTTTGTTCTTGCGTCACAGAAACAAAATACATATACATACAGTGTACCGTAAATGCAAAAAGGAATACTCCAACAAATGTTTTTGGTACTCACTTAGGAAACACATTTGAAATCAATAACTTTTCCCCAAAAACATTTTTTAATGTATTTTATTTTTTTTGGCACACACTGCTTTTGCAATCACAGTTTTTCAATTTTTCAAACCAATGGTCTATCAGGTCCGATGGAGAAAAAGGGATTGTACTTGGTTAAGCTTGAAAGCGAAGTTGCCTTTTTGGCCTCAGCTCGAAACTGTAAAATTGTACCTTTTGGATTCGTAACAAACTGGGAAACTGTGAGCCAAGTTGCATAACAGATTGGTTGAAGAGTCGTTATTTAGCTGATAAAGAAACTTTTCTTACCCCCAGTCAAAGCTTTGTGAAGAGCTCACACTTAACTCCAAGTTCTTTTCTTGAATGCCAGATAGATCTTCTTGTTCTGTTCATTGTTGAGCAATGATAGCGAGGCATGTTCTTGCAGGAGATGAGAGGTTGTAATAACCTCTGAATTCTCTTTTCTTCAGGGATCATGACGATGATGTGTCTGTTGCAGAGGCCTGCAAAAAGCTCAATGAAGTCAGTGGACTTCGAGGAATGGGCAGGTAGAAGAAACTCTATTGTGTACATTTTTCTTTGAAATGCTGCATATTCCTTTAGCAATGTTGTCTTTTTTTCAATGGCTAAAGTGCAACTGAATCATAAGTTGCGACTTTGTGCACAATTATATAAGTTGGTAATTCATTTATTCAACCAGTTGGCATTGTGGCAGTGAATAGATGACTCATTCAACCTGTCAATCAAAGTGTCATTTCAATTTAATTAAAGCCAAAAGTTACAGTTCATGAATGAAGAAGCCAATGTTATCTACATTTGTTAAAAATAATGACACCATGTTCATTTTAGGAGATCATTTGGTATTTGTCCTTTTAACCTCAAAGAATGACTGACATACAGAACGCGCTGTGCTGAAGCTGTGCACACAAAGAACACAGAGTTCAGCCGTAGCCATGGAGAGACTAATAAATAGCAGACATGTTTAATGAAAACCTGAGAATGTCATTCATAACCAAGGGACAAAAGGATCAGACCTCTGGTGTAAAATATGCAGTTTCCATTTGAACAAAAAGTTGGAGTAAGAGCAAACTTTCATTAGGAAATGAAACTCACTCTGACGATGCTCTAATGTAAGTCACATCTCATAAAAACATGAAATAAATGCCCTTAAAATAATACAAAATATTAGGTTATAGCTCTTACATTACATTTATACATGAGTTCAACCTGTGACACACAAGATGCCCTTTTCCCTGCGTTTGTCTTGCCAGGTACTTTAAGCAGATAGCAAAGTCAGTGCGCTCCAATGGATCTGCATCATCAGGCTCCGAGGAGAACGCCGACGACTTCCTCGGATGCATCAACATCCCTTTGAATGTGAGCGTTCAAAGTCCAATCAAATACTCACTACTCAGGGGCGTCGAGCGACTGTGACAAATCAAAACACAACCACAAATATATTCCCCCGAAAGACACAATGTGAAGAATTCTCCCTGTGTCGGTTATGTTGATCTGGCTGATTCCTTCATGCAGGAGTTCCCAATTGTCGGCTATGACACCTGGTTTAAGCTGGAGCCTCGATCAAGTACATCTAAAGTTCAAGGAGAATGTCACCTGATACTGAAGCTCTTCACCAGCCAGGTCTGTAAATTCAGATTACTGCATACTCCTCTTCCTGCGTGTGTAAGAATACCAACTTTTAACTTTATTTTTCCCTTTCAGAGGGACACGGCTTTGTGTCAGACCGACTCAAATGTCTCCATTCACAAGAAACTGCTGAGTCAGATTGTGGAGTATGAGCACGGTCATGTTAAGGTGAGTTAAATGCAGATATTTATTCAAAGCAACCTGTAAATAACAAACAACCTTAAAGCAGTGGCGAATGGTAGTAACGCTTGGCCCCAGTGGACACTATTATGAAAGGCCTTAGTTATAAAGCGCACACACACACACACACACACACACCCCATCGTTTTATCACATGATGAGAAACAGACTCGGACATCTACATATCTATTATCCAGCAATCATTGCATATCTGTACATGACAAAACTATAAAAGAAAATAAGAAATTATCAATTTAATTGAATAGTTTTTTTATATTGTATTTATAATTTATGCAGAATAAGAATATGAATTGTGATTGCTAATGACTATTTTACCCCAAAAATGAAAATATAGCAAATGGCACCATGATATATGAATTTCTTTTCTCAACATAGTCATATTTTTGAGATGTCAGTTTGAATCACTTTCATCAAACCCCCACAGTGCACAGGCTGCGCTCTCTATATTTACTCCTCAGCCTTAAAGAGAAAAACACCAGTTTAACATTCTGTCATTATGATTATGTTAACTTACTTTAGTAATTGTTAATTAGTTTATAGTAGTGTTTATATTTTAAACAAAGTTTGTGATGAGTACGAACAGATTCCTCTGAACTGACATGGTAATCTGCTGGATATGATCCTAGAGAGAGCCCTACAACTGGAACGGGAAGGTTTGTCCTCCAGCATGGACTGTGCTGACTCACCATGCTGTGCAAACTGATCTCTCACCTCTCCAACAGGCTGTTATGTGAGTATTAACGGGTATACAATTGATCAAATCAAATGTGAAAGCGTAAGCGTCACGTAAAAGGCATTTGTTTTGTTTTTTAAACCCAGACGCTGGCAGTGCTACAGCAGCCACCATCGGACCCAGAGGATGTGCTACTCCCTGCTGCTGCGCCTCCTGAGGACCGTCGATGCAGAGTGGGACCCCACCGCTGTGAGGGGCGACCTGGTAGGTTTTCAGCCATCGGCCTCTCAGTAGAAAAAAAAAAAAAAAAAACTTTCACCATCTGGAAACAGTCACCTCATTAGCTCAGCTCTTCACTGACATGCATCAAGGTTTTTGGTCCAGCCAAAAATGTCTCACAGCCAGTGTACTTAAAGCTATAACTGAGGGCCCTTCCTGTGTCCAGGAGAGGCAGCTGTCAGACAGCTTCAGGCTGTACACAGAGCACTGCCTGTGCCTGATGAAGAACATGCGTCAGGTTTTCCCCTGCACCAGCGCTGCTGCCATTACACGCTACGAGCTCATGCTGAGGTAAAGTCACACTGCCATCACATCACATCAGACACTCGCCTGTGCTGCCATACCAGGTAGACTTTAATCAGTCAGTCATACTCTGCGGAGGAAGCAGTGTTGGGCTCCCTAAACACAAATATCTTAATCATTGCTCATTTCTCATTTCAAAATTTTAAACATTTGTTCCTGACCACAGATTTTGTTGTATACAACCTTAAAAATTGATGTTATTTGATATATATACAACATATTGTGGTCATAACATACATATGTTTACTTACATATTCTTATCTTCCATAACATATTGTTCCCTATGATATTATGCTTCAATTCCACCAGTAAAGTCAGTGACCAAATTTGATAGCAAGCCTGATAAAATGTCCTGCGACCCACCTGTGGGTCCCGACCCCAGTCTTTGGGAATGACTGATATAGATCATATAGATGTTGATGTTGCTTGTGTGCATCAAGAAACAGCTTGAGGAAATCACAAACATTCATTCATTGGGGAACATGAATATCCACAGTGAATTTCATGGATTCCAAGCATTAATTTTATGACACATTGTCATCAACCAATGTGTTGGCCATCAGGAAATGTTCCGGTCTCCATCAAATCATGAGAAACAACAGATGGGAGACCATAGATATCTGCGTTAAATTTGATAGTGATCTGGTCGGTATTGCAGAGACATTCTGCTCCGAATCAAGTCTGATGGACCCACTTAGCTTTGAGTTACCAATACACAACAGAAGGAAGGGCAGTGAAATGGACCAAATTAGGGATTCTCTTCCACATAAATGTCAGCCAGTAAAATCAGCTAATTAATGAAGTTCTTGTTGTTGTGGAGGTTTCTTTTTAACAGAAACTTCCCCCGTAAGAAGTCCAGCTCTGCCCAATGATCACCTCGAGGGAAATCTTTTCTTGATCTCTAGAAACACACTCAGAGTGACTCACCAGAATCAGCCTCTCTCCTCTCCTGCAGAGACAGTGCAGGATCCTGCTCACAATTTGAGTGCAAAGAATTTAGTGAGATTGAAGCTACTGTGCTTGTATGATATTTTTAATGTTGTGAATTTTAATTATGTGACCAGAAATCAGTCTTGTAATGTAAATGGCTTTTTCCTGTCTGTGAATGCCAGGGGGATTGGCTACATGCAAAACATGCGGGCGTTTAAGACTGTGTGTCCCCTTCGAAATGATCTGCATTTGGACATCACCACCGCTGTCAAGGTAACAATGCAATAAAAGAAAAAAAAACACTTGTCTTACAGTAGGTTCACTTGAAGGAACCCTGTGGAGTTTTTGACTAATTGAGGTGTTGTAGATGAATGACCTAATTAGCAGGTCAATGTATATGTTTGTACTACATTCATGTACTCCTCAGGCCAACTTTAAGTAGCTCATTTATTCTCCTAATTTGTGTAATTATTTCAACAGAAAGGAACTGTGGAGTGGTACGAGAGCTTAATTGCACGATATAAACCGGAGGATGGGGTATGTTTATACTGATTAATATAAGTCCTGATAATAGAGGTCATTCCATCTCGTTGACTGTGCCTTGAGGATTAACATCCACGATGTCGTTCATTTTTATATTGGCAAAGCAGACTCTGGAGGAGCAGCTGAAGAAGCTGGTTCAGGTGGTTGATTCCGTGTGTGCAGACGTACAGAAAGCCCAAAACGTTTACAACAATCTCTTCTACAGGTGAATACCAACGCTGTGCAAAAACAAACCAATGTATAAACGTTACCTGGCACAGGAACATTGATTTGGATTACCAACTGAAGCCATGTCATCCTTTGTTTGTGTGTTCTTACAGTGCAGTGAAAGTAGATTTCTTCAGCACATCATACAGGCAGTTGGAGAAACAGGTAAATCAAAAAATGATGTGAAAAGTCTTTGTTAACAAGTCTTTTAAAGCCTTGTGAGTCATTCAGTGTTGTTGCTAAATTTGACACCGTTTTTGAACAAATTATGAGTCAAATTATTAAATCCTTCAGGTAGCCGATGACGTAAATGTAGCAATGGAGCGTGTTTGTGGGACTCTGGAGCAGGAGAGCTCCAGACTGACGCAGACAATGGGAGAGACCATCTTTGAGCTCTTCATGTCCTTGAACATCCTCAAAGGCTTTCGAGAGTTTCTTCCTCTCAAGTTGGTTATCAGTTCAACTCTCATGATATTCCATACAGCAGCATAAAAGGCTCTGACGGGTGGTTGTTTGTTTCAGAGTTCAACCCGCTTTGAATTTATTGAAAAGGACTTGTGTTCCTCTCCAACAGGGACGCGAAAATGTTGGCCTTGACAGGCTTTCATAACTGGTTCAAGTCATCGATTCATAAGTGGCTGCAGATCGTTCATGACAAATCCTGTGACAGAATTCGTAAAGCAGTGGAAGCAGACAAGGTGAGAGTGAGAGGCCATTCGAAGATATGTAGTCAGTAGCAAATATGAGAGTACTTTTAACTTGTCGGCGCTGGATAAACACAGGTGTAATTAATAACATTAGTCATGGCCCAGTTCCGTTTAAGTCCTGCTATTGTGCATGTTGGCTCACTGGAATGTTTATGACACACACATTAGAATGGGACCATAATTAATTTGATCAATTACGCCTGTGTTTACCCTGCTACATGTCAAAATGTCTGCTTTTAAAATGGATTGACTGTCTATAAATATATCTACTATAGACACAAGAAGTGTTTACTACAGTTATATAGCGTGTAATAAAGCATGAATTAATAATCCATCAACCACCATGGCACATTCAAATACTTTTAAGCAGAATGTCAAATTCTTTGTCAAATGCCAAAATGTTTTTTTAGAATATATAATATATAGATAAGCAGTTATAAATATATTCATTTATTGGCTTATAACATACCGTGTTTATTAACTGTTGATAGAGGTGATTCCACAGGTAACGGGCTGAATTAAAATATCGCTGAACTTTAAAGAAAAGCAATTACATTAGACAGTGTTTCCATTTGTTCTGTGAGCAGCTCGAGCCTGTGCAGCAGGCCCAACACAGCTCCTCGGCAGTGGAGGTGGTAACGTGCTTCAGCCAGGTACGGGAGATCTGGCTCCAGCTGGCCTGGCCAGACTCTGCGGGGGCCTTCATCTTTGTCACACGTTTGACAGACGTGAGTGCTGCTTTCAGTGTCGCCATCACTTTTTCGCATCCCGCACGCACAAAAACAAGACACTGAGCAGACCCGCATCCATACACAACAGGATTGATAAAAGATTGAACCAGTCAAAAAAAAAAAAAGGAAAACTGTAGATGTCATCGTTATAACAGGACGGGTACCTTTTTTCTTTCTTTCACAGAATTTCTGCAGCGAGGCTGTCTGCTACTCAGAGATGATAACACGAAAGATTGAGAGGAACCAGCTGGGTCGAGACTACAAGAGCTTCACAGTGCAGGTAACGCCTGTAGCAAGACAGAACTGGGTGGGGGGGGGGGGGGGGGGGGGGTATGCAATGACGTAGGAAGTAAATGTGTGTCCCCCTGGCAACACAAAAGGCTCAGCAGGAGATGAGATATGTTTACACCAACAACAAAAAACACGGTTGCCTCTTCTCGTCGTCAATCATTTACACTCGCACCCCGTTCCTCCACTTCTCTGTAGCCCTGCTTTTTTTTCCTTCTTTGTGTCTCCACTTCTCCACCCTCTGTTTCTCCTGTTCTGCACCACCTCGCTTTCTGCTAGCTCTGCATCGCCCTGAACAACACAGAGCACGTGCGTGTTTTCCTGGGTCACCTGCCCCGTAACCTGGACTGGCAAGGTGTGGAGCGGGCCATGGAGGAGTCCTGCGGGGTGGAGGGGAAGGAGCAGGTTTACAAGGCTCTCAATGGGCAGCTGGTCAACATGGACCTGGACCTGCAGAGAGAAGCCAAGCGTCTCATCACGCTGCTCACCGACAAGGTGCTGTGCCCAAAGCATGAATACCTGCAGATCAGTACTACTTGATAGTATGACTCACCCTGTCACTGCCAGTGAAAACCTTGAAAGTCCATTCAACAGGCTGAGCAGTGACTTCATGACTCAGTGACTCATTTGTGTACATCACTAAATTCAGTATTAGAAAAAGTTAGTTTTTAAAAGAATTGTCCAGATGAAATGCTATGTGCTTGGATGCTGTGTATGGGGAAATTAAGTTGCAAAATTGGATTCCTTTTTGTATCTGTACTTGCATGCACATGTATGAGAGAATATATCTGTGCAGATGCTGCCGGAGCTGCGGAGGTACATCCAGCACATCAGCTTGTCTCCAGACTCCATCAACAATGACGACGTAAGGCCTTGAGGTGGTTCTCTGCTGCATTCATTCACGGATAAGTGGTGTTTGTATGTGTGTAATGTATGTTAATGTGCCCTTCTTCTAGGCTGTGTCGCCCCTTATGAAGTACTTACAAGACACTATGGTGATCCTCACTGAAAACCTTTTGAAGGAGAATCTGACGAGGTAATTACTTTCTTCTCCTCTCTCCTCACTATAAACTTCATTTTCTGTTTGACAGGAACAGTGCAAATTAATTTCAATAACTATTCTGAGTTAGGATTGTGCCACATCCGTACCAGTTGCTCATTTCCATCTGGTGAGCCTGTGCAGCTAATGATGAAAGACTACATACATAATTATGAGACACAAACAAGAAAGGATTCACAACATAAAGTCACAGCACATGTAGCTGTTTAAAGCAGGTTAACCCAGCAAGTCTTGCAAACAAACCATCAAAGCCACTATGGCAACTCCCAGTGTTAGTATGTTTTTTTTTTATGATCAAAGCTAGGGTTGGTAGTTTATTTTTAGCATATTGTGCAAAAAGTCCTTCCTAATCTTTCAGCATACTTCAATTCAAGTGGTACCCCAGCGTAGGCAGTTTTCTAGAAAAGACAAACAAATACAGAATACAGCCCTTATCCTGCAGCCCCTCCCTCCCTGTCCTAAGCCCCTCCCACCAGAGGAGCGCAGGCATATGTAAACGTTTTATACAGTTAACTGTACAAGTACTAGTCATTCATTTCAAACGTGAGGCTTTCATCAAAGAGACGTGCACGTCTCCCGTCATGGGATAGATTTTCTGAAACCTGAAAAACAGAGCCAAGAGGAGGTGCAGAAGTCTAGTTTTCTCTCAGACCACTTGAATTACAATATGCTCAAAGTTTTGTATGGTATTTTTGCCCAGTGTCGGCCAAAAATAAACTGCCTACCCAGGCTTTAAGATTGAGGCATGATATGATGACCAAGCATGAAATGTGCACCAATTTAGCATGGGACTCCTGTGCTATTGTGTACTGTAAGCTTTGGCATAACAATAATACCCCTCAGTGTTACCACTTATCATTATCAAGCTATTATCTGTGAAAACATACACGAGGCTAAGTGAGGGCACTGGTGTGCTATTGAAAGAGCTGCTAAACACAAACGCGTGGGTGTCTCATTGTGTCTGCTGCCTCGTAGAGTTCTCCAGAGCATGTGGGAGCTGCTCCTGCGGATGATCCTGGATGCAGTCGCAGAAAACAGGGGCGTCCAGGTGGAGTTCTACAACCGCTTCCAGTACACAGTGGAGGTCAGTGGTCAGGCTACTGCATTTCATCACACAATACTATTTGTTTAGCTACATCCAGTCTGGCATAGTTTGACTAAGAGGAGTAGTCTGCTTAGAAAGACATGTCAACTCTGTACAGATAATGATCACCGCTGATACCAGCATCCTTTTAATTAGCTCTCTAAGCTTGCCGCCGTGCCATCATTAGCATATATTACATATTTATGAAGTCCCCAGGTAGTAGTTCAGCACCAAAGCGTGGTCCCTCATAAATGACAATGTGGGGAGCTATTGTATATTCTAACGCCAATCTAACCAGCTGGCAGTGGACGTGACAGATTTGCATGAAAAGTCATGGCATGCTGCACGACAGGGCTGAGTTTGGAGTTTGGCAGACAGATATCGTGTTTGCCTGTCAGAGGTTTCATGCTGTTTCTGTGAACAACTTGTCTCCCTACTATGCTGAGACTTCATTCTATCAAAATGAGAGGGATGAATGTGAAGACTCTCAGCTCCAAGTTATATATATTTATCTTTTCCCTTGAATGCTTTAGACGCTGTTGCAGTTCTTGCATGTCAAGGGAGAGGGTCTCTCCCTGGAAGACATGAAGAGTGAAGACTACAAGGTAGGAGTTCTTATACTTTTTTTTAGGATTTATATCCTCCTACCCAAGGTGTTTTTTATCTTTTTGCTTTTCTGGCCGTGTTGTTTTAGGTCCTGGATGAGGAGCTCAGGCTGAATAAATGTCCCTCCTTTGAGCTGATTGAACAGTACTATCTGGAGAAGATTTCCCAACAGGTGTGTTTCCACTTACTGGCAGTTTCATTTGAGCCCTAAGGTGGACCGAGCCGTATTGATTGGACAGCACAACCCTTTGTCTCTGTCTGTCTTTACCTCTGATTGAAAATCTGCCTTCCCCTGGGTTCTTGAAAAACAAGATGCTGTAGGTTCTGTAACCCGTAGACTGATATATGCTTTCAATATTTCCTTCACCTTGTTTCTGCTGAAGGAAACTTCAAAATGAGTTGTGCTTTTACATATTATAACATAATTTCAATTCTTTCTGCAGCTTTACATGCTGGTTATGATAATCCTCTGTGATTAAAAAAATAAAAAATTGTTTCAGAAAACACTGAAACATACTCGCTTTGGTCGGATCAGTGTGAAGTGCTACTATGACGCTCCAGAGCAGAAGCTGACGGTGGAGATTCTGCACGCTGCAGATATCATCGCACTGGATGCTAACGGTAAACGTGTCACAATAAAACACAGGTTGTCGTATTGAAAGTTGAGTTTGCACTCACTTTTTCTGCTCTTTCTCAGGTCTGAGTGACCCATTTGTCATAGTGGAGCTCTGTCCTCACCACCTGTTCCCTATGGCCAAGAGTCAACGCACGCAAGTGAAACTCAAAACCCTGCACCCAGTATTCGACGAGCTCTTTTACTTGTGAGTACTGTTGACCTTTCTTCTTCTTCCCGTTTGTGCATACCCTGATCTGCCCCTGTGTCTTCCAGCCACGTCAGTCCGGAACAGTACAGACACAGGTATGCCTGTTTGACCTTCACTGTGATGGACTATGACTGGCTTTCCACCAACGACTTCGCCGGTGAAGCCGTGGCTCCTCTCAGCGACTTCTGCTGGCCAGGGAGACCGAACGCCTCAGCTGCCGGCAAGAGCGTCCAGCCTGTCATTCTCCACCTGTCTCGCAGTAAACCCAGCGGTACATATAGCTCCAGGCTGTATCAAGATCTTTGTTTTACACAAACATAATATTGGTTCTTGGGAGACCAGAGGGTGTAGGTCTGGGTTTTCCAATTACCTCTTCAACATGAAAAGCCATTCAATCCAGAGATATTTGTGTCAGGTGTCGGAACTACTCTCATCTGTTTGCTCTCCCCTCCAGAAAAGCCAATCATGAGGATGCTGGACGCTCGCATCGGAGACAAGGAGGCTCAGGAGTTTGTCCGCAGGCTGAAGGAGATTGAGAAGTCAATGGAGGAGGAGTAAAAGCTGTCCGTGCTGCCTGTGTTGGTGTTTTCTGACCACGTCTTGCGACATGTGCTTTTGTACTGGTACGATGTTTACAATATTTGAATATTTGATTTTTCCAATGTTATCGTTTGTTCAGTAATTATACCAAAATGAAAAGAGAAAAAAAGGAAAACAGTGAAGCTTATAGCGGTTTTCTAACTGGGAGATGAACATCCTGTCACTGTGCAACCCTATGCTGTCTCAGTCAAACTATATTTTAAAATTGAATGGATAGTTGATCCTAAATGTTACCGGTCTATATTTTTTGTAATGAGGTAATTGTTATCTTTGTTGTATGATCTTTGATATGATAGATTTAACATTTCAGAACTATTTTGTGGAAGTAGCTAATGTATCCAATAGTATTCAGCCAGAGTTTAAATCTATACCTCAGATATGCTCATTAGTTGCAGGGGAGTAACCAGTATTGATACGTTTCCTTCCCCTTGGACATTGCGGAGATAAATTGCATGAAAGCCTATTTAGGATGTAAAAACTTGAACCCACACTGATGTCCCTCAGACAGTGGCTTACTAACAAACACCTTTGAATACAAATACCTATCTCGTGAATGAACTCATGAAGGCATATATAGCTTTTGGGGATTGCACTTTCTGAGTCTTGGTGTTTTAAGGCAGGTCAGACAGCTCAGCAGCAGGGAGACCTAACGCTCCCCTGAGGCCACAGCTCGGGTTCATTCGCCTTTTCAGATTGCTCTTCACAAAGCTCACGATGGGTCATTGAAGAGGCCAAAGACCTCGTTGAGTTATTTTAACTCCGTTACTTTTTGCTGTCTGACACCAGTAAGCCAACATCTCAGCAGAAATATATGTGAGAGTTTTGCTGGCAACACTGCATTAATTGAAAGTTGTACAAAGTCAGCACATTGACAGAAACAAATTCATGTCTGTCATACATAAATGAGGAAAAATGTGTTGAACAATGAACAGGTTCATTTAGAGAACTCATGTCCCATTGAGGAAGTATTTGACTTTTGTACGGCTTCATTTAATCTGAATCGGTGTTGTCGAGAGCTACTAATCCTTATGTTAGCGACTGAAACTTAATTGTACAGCCTTACAGGACGCACCATGAATTACTAAGCGTGCTTGGGTGTCATTAGGAGAAGATTGATAGCACTCTCATGTCTGTAGAGTAAATGGTAAGCCACCTCCAGCTGCTGATTAGCTTAGCTTAGCATAGTTTACCTGGCTCTGTCTAACAGTAACAAAAATGCACCTACCAGTACCTCTAAAGCTCATTAATTAACACAAATAAATTGTTACATTGACACATTGTAGGTTCAGGTGGAGGCTATTTCTTGGCTGGGGACAGTGACTTCTTGAAGTCGCTACTTGATGATCACAAGACTCCTGGTATTATTCAGTTATAATACTCAAATATTCCACAACGGCATGTTTGGGCTATTGTTGGTAAAATAATAATTTCAAAATTCTCTGAGATGAAAATAGCAAATTTACCAGAGAATGCACAAATTTGCAAGAAAAAATATTCTATTCTATGATATAGAGTGCAAAACTGTGGTAACTCCAGCAGCCTTCTGAATTTTGTTGCTACTAAAGTAGTGTTATTATGGTTTAGGATGGCCTCTAAACCACAGACTGTATTCAAGAAGTGGACACATAGTCATCGTGACGTCACCCATTGGTTTGTGGACTGACATTATGAAGCCTTGAGTTCAGTGATTTGGCGGCATCTTGGATTATGGCCGTCGCCATCTTGACTTTTTTGCAACCGGTGAACGGTAGTTACCATATTTGGAATGCGAAGGAGTGACGTAGAGACGCCGTAAACGGCTCTGGTAGCGGCAGCGACCTGTCAATCAAAGTAGGCATGTCCTATAGCATACCTACGCTTTATGGTCTATTTTACTCTAAGTGGGACCATCATTTACTTTACTTTAATTTAGAATGGATGGATGTCATTAGTGTCAGCCACAATATCATGTATTTTTTTTTTGTTGTAAATTTGCCACTTAAATTTCAGAAAGTATCCTTGGTTTTTGGGGGAAAATGTTCCTATAGATTGGCTCAACTCGATTTTGCCACCCTGAGTGGTAACAAAAAACTTTGGGAGCTAGCCCACGGACTACAAGTGACCCGTTAGCCCAGTCAAGAAATAGTCTCGCACATAACCTCCATAAAACCACAATGTGTCATTTTAACACAGCTTTTAAACAGAATTAAGTCCTCTCCCAAAAATCGAATAAGCATATTTACTGAAATGTTTTTTTAGAGTCGCCAGCCGGAATTAAAGTTATTACCAAGAAGATATTTAGTTAGTTTTATTTATTTATTATTTCAAGTTTATTTCGTTCTGATTTTTTTTTTTTTACTATTTTGTCAACTTAAACTATTGTGTAAACATGAACATAGTCCAACCAAACAAATAGACCAGATTTTACATTTTTCGTTCATTTATGGAGTTATTTTCCTGAGGGAGCAGAAGTTATATTCAGAACCTTTCATGGTTATGGGGATACACCAGGAGACCCTGAAGCCTGATAATTGAAAGGGAGAAAATACACCCTGACGTACCGTTCCCAGAGATAACGCCGTGTGTTGCACAGTGTGTGGCCAGATGGTGGCTAATTGCAGCTAATGAACTCATGTAGCGTTCAGAAAGCTCTGGAAAGACAGCAAGGCCTTTTGTTATCCAACTTGAAACTATTGTAGGTTCATCACAGGGTTTGAACACGGAATACAATTTGAGTTTGAGTCTAAATCTCTCGAGGTAAAGAGAAATAAAAAGCATAATGAGCCTGTGCAATGGTATAATTATACATAAGGGGCAAGGCAAGACCTCGCTGCCTGCAGCAGCTCTCATTTGCCAGACCGCTTTAATTCAACACCAGCTCTCACCAGTCCTCCAAAGCTATGTCACTGAAAGGTTATCAATATTTTTGCAAAAAGAAATAACAATCCGAGTACTGTGGATTACTTGTGGGACATATGAAATTGTTATGCAATTGAAACATTACTAAACAACTCAGAAAAGCACAGATTCTGATCCCAGCTTAATAATGGAGTAGCCTTTACATTTGACTCTAGTAGCTGTGACTTAGCAAGCTAATCTTATTGTAGCAAGTCTAAAGGCCCAGTATTCTGGACAGGTTTTTAATTAAACCAGGATTAGGTCTAAATCTAGAATAGTGACTTAAAAAGTGAAAACAATTTTTCTCCTTGAATACAAAATCCTGGACTAATGAGTTTAGTTTCAGTCAGCTGTGTTCGTCCTCTGGTGAGAGTGACCTAACGAGGTTAATGTAAATCACCTGTGATGTCCTCGTGAGAGCTGCAACTGATTACAAAACTCCCACGATATAGTGGAATCCAGAGCAACAAACAGATAACGGAAGCTTAAAAAGTATTTATGAGTCCACATTTGTCACGTCTCTCTAATGGCGAATGAATCGGTACTTTTCAAACTACAGGTTTAATTTAAGCCCCTTTAGACCTGGTGGAACTCTAATCTTCCTTCAGGAAATCGAATACAAGACTGACTTAAATGTAGGACTATTTTGAGTTTATCTGTAGTGTATAGGATTTAATTTAGGCTTAATTACAGTCCAGGAAACTGGTCCTTACTGTCACAAATGTAGCTTAGAGCTTACACTATTAAACCTATAATAAGATGAGGCAGTTCTAGGCATTAGGAAAAATGCAGGCTAGGTAAACTCCTACTGAACCCCCCCCCCCGAAAAAAAAAACATGCTCCGTGATGTTGAGTTTGTCTTTGCATGTTAAAAAAGCTGAGTAGCACACACAAATCAGGCCTTTAGGAGTTGTTAAAGACTGTTTAAATGTGGCACTTTTATTGTACCTTGATGACAAGGCAACAGGATCACAAAACAGAAACACGGAAAAACACTGTAGCAAGTGCCGAGCACCAGAATTTTCACACCGACAGCATTTTATTAGTGATGTAACTTAACAGTAGCTGCTTGTGTAGTGCTTTGTCGTTACTCTGTGGAGTTGTGGGGATGAAGCACGCAAAAAAAAACATATTTAAAAAGCATATATCTCTGCCTGGAGAGTGAATCCTGTCAGATCTGCACAGCACATGCCTTCATGTCTTATTTTAGATTTTAAGATATCACAGGCCACATTACTGATCTCTTTCATTGTTAGTATATTAATATTACCTGACATATTTTGTTAAAAACATACTGCAGGTTATCCTAAACAAAGACTGAAGGACATGCGTATCTATTGACTGAAATATTCTTAATTGTTAGTGTGGCAGTAATATTTTCTCTGTATTCAACACCATAGACTATTAAAACCAGATATTCTGGCCAGATGTTTACACAAATACATGAAACCTCACATTATACAGTATAGAAAATGAAAACTAATATTATATAATACAATTTATACTGGGGTCACAAGAAAACATTTTTACAGTTTTAGATCGAAAATCCAGATTCTTGATGAGGAAGGCACAGTATATTTTTCCAGTCAATACAAATGTCTATGTTCAGTATTGTAGACGTCCTTATGTTGCCCTTAAACAGGCACTCTGGTCAGTATTAGTAGAGTAAATTGATTTATTCTCGTGATTTTCAAAGATTCAAATAAAGTGTTTTAGTCTTCAAATGTTCAGTGAAGTCAGTTGTATTATCATAGTATTCATTTCCTGCTAAGTGCATTAGACAAAAGACTAGTTTTGCTGACCATAATAAAAAAAAAGGGAAAGGATATCAGACTGTGAATTTACAGAATGTCATCACAACCGTCTGCTGACCTATTTTATTTAAGGTACTAATATAGAAATATTTACTGAAATTAGTATTTGGTTTGTCGTCTGCCGTCCAAATGAAAAGGCAACAGCTGGTGTAATGTATCTTCAAGAGGCAAAATACCTTCAATTTGTTATTGTAAAAGTGAATTTGTCCTTGAATTGTAAATGCCTGTGTTGCTGTTTACTGGATTATTATACCTTTGGGACCTTGAATAAAGATTGTATTTAAATTTGAACTTGTTGCCTTCACTGACGTGCGCATAAAGCATTTGAATATGTAGCGTTGATACATGGATAATGGTTGGAGTGATTAATGCCACCACTGTTTGACGCAGACCTGTTTCTCTACACTTTATCTTTCCTACCGTCTCATCATCCGCCCCATCGCTGTCCCGTGTTCCTCAGTGCCGTCTCTCCTCGACCTTTAATATTCCTCCCCCTCTGCAGCAGCTACCTGAAGAACAAACACATCCTGACATGCCAAAGCAACCCTAGAGAAAGACCAAATACAAATAGTGAGAAACAGGAGTGTTTATTATATCCAGAGATCAGAGGGCCAGAGGATTTACCCTGACAATCATTTCACTGTCCACGTTTCTCAAAAGAGCTGCTATGACAGTAGATCAGAGCAGGATTTATCATAGCAGCAGGACATGAGTGTCCATGAGGGCTTCTACTCTACGGAATGCTAGTCGATACGTTTTAATTTAAAAGGGTATTGATTTGTGTTCTGGCTCAGGTGTGGAAAGGATCTTGTCATCTAATGCAGACATCGTGCCCTCCAGTCAGCGCCTGCACACACTACATCCATCAGTGCACCAGACAGCTCTCTGCTACTGTAATGTCTCTGTGCCGAGGGGATAATACATACAGGTTAATAATACTCACTGGTTCCTTGTCATCTATTCTGGGTGGCAAAACACAAGCTGCACTCAGCGCGTGTCAAAAAAACAAAACCTGCATGAGAGAGGAGATCAAGAGTCGTTTTCTTTTTGGGACTTCTGATTTTGACCACTAGATGTCCTCGTAATTTTACAAATCCTTTCTTTAGCTTGAGTCATCATCACCATCATCCTCTGATTTGTTACGTTTGCACTCAGTCATGCAGCACAGAGCGGCAAATCAAGACTCCCAGATAGAGACTCATAAGGCTCATGATCCTCTTCCTCCATCAAGACAGTGACGCCTCTGATTTTAGACGTTATCTGCACTTATAGAAAGCGAATAAGCACGTTCACAACTGCAAGTACACTTTTGAGGTACTTGAAATTATTTAATAATATAAAATATGACCAATGATTAACAAGTGTATGATTAAGCATTACTAAAGGTAAGGATGAGGCTTTACCGATGCTGGGGGAAATTCACAAGCAAAATAATCACCTGCGACATTAAAGTAATGAACCTGTTCATGCATCCATTATCATGATCCAATAATATATATCATTCTGACATGGGCCATAGTGCATTATGGCAATGTTTACTTTTGCTACTTTAAGTATAATTTGATGCCAATATGTTTGTACTTTTATTTAAGTAAACATTTTGAATGCAGGAGTTTTACTTGTCACAGCATATTTCTACACTGTGATATTGGGAGTAACTGCTAGCTTAATTATTCAAGCTTCATCAAAATAAATCAGCATGCCTTACAACTATATAACATTCTCTATACAGCCAGGTATATAAAGCCACATAGGCATTTACTTTTGGGGGAGTTGTTGCTAGCACCTTGCTGTGAAGCAGTGTTGCATCAGTTGCTTTATTTTTTCAGCTAACTTGCTCTTTGTTCATTTTCCTGGGACTTTTCTTTATTTGTGGTTTTTGGTTGATGAAGCAACCATCTTTTAAATAGGCTCCTTTCTCCTGAGCCGTTCTTTAATTCAACATCTCTTTCTTTCTATACTCACCTCCAGTGCTGGGCGGCCACACTAAGAGCCCTTATTTATGATGAATTTCTACCTGGAAAGTTCCTCAACTCATAATTGAAAATAGAGGGGCAACTATGACGGATCTTGTCAGATAGAAATACAGCATTAATGCACTTTGAGGGGCTTTGAAATATTGTTTTCAATATTACAAAAAAACTGCTTTTATTTGGTGTTTCTCTTCTTAAATGGTCTTGTGGTGTGAGAGGCTACAGTGAGCCTCCCTTATCAGGTGTTTTTGCAGCAGGGGGGAGAGGTAGGAGCCTTCAGCTGGTGTTGATCCCCAGGAATGTTGGCAGAGTCTCTGCGTTGCTGCTGCTCCTCTGCTGGCTCTGGCAGACACATTAAACAGCGCTGTGATCCCGCGGTGTCTTATCTCCCCTCAAACAACCATAATCCTCCCCACAGAAATGTTACACTCCAGAGCCTGTCCCCTCCCAGCTCAACCTGGAGCCCCCACACAGACACTCCTCCCCCCTTTTTCTTTTCTTTTTTTTTTCTGGCAAAGATTTTAGATTACACACCTGCAGATTCCCTGATGTGGCATTTGCTTTGAAGACCAACAGCACAGGTTTAGTCATGACACTCTTATACATTTCCATCTGGGAGACCATTAATTAAAGCTAACCGAGCTATGGTGTGTACAGTATGCTTGCATACTTGCATGTATTATACTACAATACTTGATGCACTTCAACAGAAGTTTCCTCCTTTGGAAATGTCTGCTACTACCAAGGCCTAAGACATTTCCTTCAGAATAAAGGAAGGTTCCTCGCCGACGAGCATAAACACCTGTTGTCTGCAGGTGCATGCTTAGCTGTGGCGTCGGGATAATTAGGCACTTCTGAAGTCGGCCTCTCCTCTAAAGAAAATGTGCTGAGGAAAGGCCAACACAGCAAGTCCTTTGTGGCTTCAGGGGCCTCTATCGGAGTGAGCAGAGATAATATTGGACAGCTTGCCCCTGAGGAATGCAATTGGGACAGTGTTTGGGCCAAAGCCAGAGACTCCACTGAGCAACAGAACCCATCTCTGAATTATCCCGTCAGCTTCTCTCAGACCAGTGTCAACTCATGTCATCACAGTGAGTGACTGAGTGAGTGGTTCAATCCCATTCCGTGGACACGCAGGCTTTGACACGCTCTGATTAGGTTTACCACACTGTAAAACCAGTAAGTGCTTGAGGGCTCCTTCCTTCAAACCAGCAGTCTTTGCTTAGCAGACATACCCACAATTCATAGCATAGTTATATTAAAAAAGGGGAAATCCCAACCCATGTTGAAAAGAGTTGGCAGAACGAGTTCAGACCTGCATACAAGGCTCAGTAGCAAACACTGTGTGTGAATGTGCTTCCAGTAATAGAAACTGATTTTATTTTTCAATGAATTGAGCCAAAAATATTCACATTTACCAAACATTTTAAAAATAAGCCTCACTTATAACTTTCTGTTACAACAGAAGTGACTTTGAGCTGACTTGAAGGTGCTACATTTTAATTTCAGAGTATATCTATTTGAGGGATTGCCTCCTCTCCACATGGTGACGGCTAAGCCAGCCGCTAGGTGCTAATGGTGCTAATAGCTAATAGTGTCTGCGACGGCATTGGCTGGCCAGCGGGGCACGCTCAGATGTAATGACAGCTCAACAGCGCATCGCGTTGTGGAAGCACTTAATGAGTTAAAATTCTGTGACGCTGGAAGGAAACACTGCCAATGGCAAGTCAGTTTGGATTCTTTGTCATGGTGGACACACAAATTTAACGCATCCATGTGAATATGCAACGCTCAGAGCTAGTGACATCGTATGAACAGTGAGAAAGACTGCTTTTGGTGGGTGGATGGGTCAAACAAACTGTCAACCAGGAGACCGGTATTCAGAACTGTTGGTGTCCCGTTACGTATTTTACTTAGTTGACTATTTCAAGCCCATCCCTGATGTTTTTAACTAAACCTAATGAACTGGTTTTGTTACCACCAGCACGTAATGCCTTGTTTCAACACACACAGGGGAGGAGTGACCTCATTCTCTGCTCAGGTAGACATTATTCCACTATATCATCACATTGAAAAAAGTTGTTTTCTGCTGCATCAATGCTCTCAATTTCATATAGAGAACCTTTTAACTCCAACTTTCTGTGCATGCTCTTGCTCAAAAAACCCACAGGGCTTCCACACAGCAAATTCTGCTGTAAGCTGTGAAGAGCTCTATACATGGTTAGTTGTGACATTTGAGCAAAGAAGATTTTGTACAGCAGTGCCTCGGTACATAAAGAACAGTATGTGCTGTACAGACTTGTGATCATCCAAGAGGTTATCACATGAACAGCATCCGAATACTTTACGACCTTGATATATCCGTCAACAGCCAGAGGAGGTTCTTTGATTCCTCTAAAGCTCTCCAACACACATATATACATATACACATATATATATACAGTATACTCTCTTGCTAGTAAACACTGAATGACTGAGTCATCGCAGAGAGGGAGGTTCTACAAAACAGAACGTGAAAAGTAAAGAGCACACAGTGGAGTATGCCAGCGCCATAGTTTGATGTCTGAGAAGGTTGCTCATTTTGGGACTTAAACGAAAACAGAACTGTTTTCTTTCGGCACAGAGTGCTCTGTGAAGAAGTAATTATTGTGGCGGGGCATGTCCTCATGAATCCTCTGTTTATCCACTCAGTTCGGCAAGCACACTAACTGTGGTTCCTTCGGTTGGTCCCACACACGCACATCCATCCCCTGCTATTTCTGCAAAAACACTAACAACTTGTATACTTCCCGAGCAGAGTGACTCCCTACATTGGAAATGTTCTTTGTATAGATGTGTCTACAGTGATTACAGGATTGGAAGACGGCGTTAGACATCATTCCTCAGCTCCCCTGGTATTTCCTTTTGTCTATGTAAAGGGTATGTATGCGCCTCCCAACTTCATTTTCCCTTTGCAGTCTGTTTGATGTGTTTAAGGGGAGTCTATATGTCCTTAACTTGGCCGGTGGTGTTAAAATGAAGCTTTACTTTGCCTAGAAACATCAGGCCTACCAGCCCTGTCTCGGGAAAAATGACTTTCCCAGACGACAAAACTGCATGTGAATTACCACGTGTGGTGCATGTGTCAGAAAACACAGTGCTTTTTAACACAAGAAAGCCACAGGACTTATTTCCATCGTGGTCCTTGTCGAAGGAAGGCTGTGAATGCATGAAAGAATGATCTCTTCATGAGGATTTTATATTTTATAAAAAAAATAAGAGAAATGTTAACACCGTAAAATGTGAGTATTACTGAATCTGCTGTGCTTTTATATGCACTGTTTGCATTGGCACTGCAAGAGCAAAATGGCAGACTCTGAGGAAAACTGTACTTCGGGATCATGCCAGTAATCTGGCCTTGATAAAACCGTTCACACAGAAAACTATTCCTGCTGCACTGCGTGTATTTTTCATCATATTAGTCCCACAATGTGACACAGTTTTACTTTTACTACCAAAACACAAGCAAACATAAACCTTCTCTGTTAATGACTGCAGTGATGGATGCAATACAACTTTCTTCTCTCCCTAAAAGACACGCAAACTGTATCCACTCTAATTACACACAGAGGGTGAAGGTCACAAAAGTCTGTAGCTGAGGGGAAAGATTTGTATCCACCTCTAATCAAAGCATGCTCACTATTGTGTCAATGGTGACATTAAGGATGACATTTTGACCAGCGCTGTTTAGTCTTGTTGTCATTTATTCCTTGTCACTGTTGCCCTTTTCAAAGGCAAGAAATAACAGAGGCACAGTCTGGACTCTTCAAAGTAGCAGCCATGCCACCCAAAGTCAGTATTAATTGAATCTGAAGGACCACCACCCTCGCATTTACCTCGAATGGCTCTTGTATTCTTCTCTCTTTGTGCTGCAAAGGCTAATATCCTCTGTTGCAAAGCCCTTTTTTTTATCCCGCGACTGACTGTGATTGGAGTAATCTTTAGTTCATTTCCTATTGCAGCTCTCCACAAGCGGGGCGTCCGAGGGTCAAGTGGTCAGTCGCGAAGCCAAAGTGTCCACAGCTCTGTCTTTGAAGCCTTTGATGGCCACGAACCAACAAAGACGACTGTATCCATGGCCACCGGTGGTGAAAGGGGGAGAATGTAACCAGTTGCCTCAGATAAAATCTCTCGGTTCATTTCAAGGTCAGCAGACTTTTCACACTTCCCAAACTTTGTTGGACAAGAAACACATTCTGTACGAGACCACTGCAGCACCTTTAGGAAACCAATGTTATGATTTATACAGGAAACCTGGGCCTCTGAAGCAGACCTGAAGCTCAATGTGCTTCCTCTCTTGCTCTTTCCATGCTTTTGTATTGGCTGCAAATATTTCTATAAATTCTGAGTGAGTGCTGTATAAAAGTCTTTCGGTGCCAACTGATTCACCGAGACTCCACTCCACTGAAGGATCCTGCCTCCTTTCATTCCATGCATGATTTGATTGTGAGGCATTGTACAAAGGATATAAACATAAGTAAGTTGGTTCATTAAAAGTCTCCACAGCAAAAGTTCAGCGGGTGGGAGGTACAGCTGTATGTATCACTCTCTGTCCTTCTCCTAACTAGACCCTCCCATGGGGGCTGTGGGAACGAACCGAAGGAATCCTCCCAAAAGGGAATAAGGGTGAGAAACACAAATCTAAAGAGAGCCTCTGTGGTCACGGGGTCTGTTGGTACAGTACGAGTCTGAGGAACAGTGTATGATGTCGGCCTCGCTCACATGCCCCCAGACCTTTTACGTAAGTCACATAAGCTCTCTCTGACAAAGCCTCTGTCCGCCCCGAAACCCCAAAACCCCGCCACTCCCCCCTCCAGCGCCGTACATCAGCAGTGCTGTGCACAGCGCACACTGGGACCACGGGGGGATCAGTGACGGGGTGTTGGCACTTTCAAGTTGTGTTTTTTCAGGACAGGAGCAGCTGTTAAAATGTTATTCCACCATTTTGTCCAAGCACACAATGTTTCGCAAATGGCTCAGCTGTCCCATGTTTTGCTTCAGTGTCACCTGTGATCTAGACTTTGAGAGTCATTTACATGTTTTAGGAATGAACATGACACATTGTTGGAGCAGGTGATAACTGAGTACTTTCCTCCCCCCTGACAACCTATTTAGATGTTGCTGAGGGTAAGATACAAAAAGACTGTAATAGACTATTGTACATGAACATATTTTACATACCAGCCAGGTCTCACCACATGCATATGACCCGGCAATTTGTTAGTCATTTAGCATGCAATAACAATGCCATTCTTGCTTTCTGTGTCATTTTACGATTTTACCACGTAGTCTGTATACTGACAGCAATGTGAATGATATACGTGTGAATAAACTGTGCTCAGAGCAAGTGACGTGGTGTAATAAGTGCGAAAGACTATGGTTGTTGGGGAGGAGAGGTGGGTCAAACACAGGTCATTCAACCAGTGGACCGGTGTTCTTTTTCACAAAGTGTTGTTGAGTTATTTTAAATGTATGTTTGTGACGTGCAGTTCGTACTTATGTTACTTTATTTACGTTTTATAAAGTTTTCGTACTTATTTTAAGACCACAGCCATGATATTTTTCTTAAACCTAACTAAGTGGTTTTGTTGCCTAAACCCAATTGCGGCTTTTTCCCGGTAACAACGTGGCTCAAAATGACATGCGTAAAAAACGCTAAAATGCAAACATGTCTTTAAAATGTTGTGCTATTTATACGCCTTCCAGTGAGATTAGGTTGTCTCTACAATATATTCTAGCATAGAACAACACACTTTTTCCTGAAAAAATATCTTGTTCGTTTTGCATTGTTCTGGCCACTGACTTTACTCGCTTGTTTTGAAATACACAAATGTGTCCACGTGAGCCAAAAGCAAATTGAGGGCTATCAAAAGTAGTCCTTTAAATAGTCCTGTTGTTTGTAGCACATTCCTTCTTTCTAAACCATGGACTAAACATATATGACCACTCAGCCACTTAAACAGAGTTGAAACTCAGAAATTAAAAAGTAATGTGAATGCTCTCTGCAGTGGTGGATCTTGCCTTTTAACACTGTTACGCCAGCAGTGTGTCAGAAGAACAAAAGATGCCACTTGAAAGTGGCAATGCACTGCAAGGCAAGCCATACGGCCCTCAACATGCCACAATCCCCTACACCTAGCCGGATTTTAGCCAAAATCCTACATTCAGCCTCTTTTAGGCTGCCTAAAGCTTGATGGATGCCGTTGTTGAGTCTTGGGGACCACCCATGGCAGCTGCCAACACTCACAGTCTGCTCTCTTCAGCTCCCACACAGCTAGTAAAGTCTGTGGCCATTGTGGGTTAGCTCTGCAGTGTGTTTTTTATCATGTGGACATCATGTGGTGAGCTTTTCAAAAGAACCTGCCATCCTGTATTCCAGCAGAACAGTAGCTCAGTGCGCCCCCACTCCCCTTTGCAAAGGAACCAGGAGCTAATGCTTGGTAATTCGAAGGTGCCCTCTGGATGAAAAGAGGGGAATATTGAGAGACCGTGTGCCAGCTTGCAGGGAGGTGACGTCTCACTCTTGTGTCGCCTTGTACTTGTTTGTTCTCACTTGATGAAGATCTTTTTACTGCAGAGCTGCTTCAATTGAACTGTTTACACAATACCATGTGTCCTAAATTCCTTCTGCCAACATGAAAACAAATCGGTCGCCTCTGCCTTGAACAAAAATGCTGCCCACAATGAAATAGATTAAAACCTAAATTACATATCGAGACCAACGAAGGTTGTTGTTTGAAGTTAATAACAGAAATGGAAAGAAACACATGTTGATCAATGTGATCTTGTTTTTACAGTAGATGACGCTTTCCCTGCTCCTACCACAGAACAGTGTGGAAGCACTCTCCTCCAGTTATTAAAACTGGCCTCTAGACAAGCATGAAATGAGTGCACGTTAGTGCAAGAACTGCTCCTCTGGTTCTAATCAGTTGTGTTGCTTGTTTGGCGAGCACCATCTGCACCCCCGACGGGGTGAAACTCAATCCAGATGCCTGCTATTTGGCAACACTAGCACTGTCTCATTCTATACCCCTCACTAGCTTCCACCAGCAACAGTGGACTCCCCTCGTGGCAGCAGAGCAATCTGTCGTGTACAGTACACATCTTGACTGGTGGCAGTTTATTGATCTGACTTCAAAAATCTAAGAAATCTGACAAAAACAGCAGCCTGGTCCAGAGAGATAGAGAGCTGTGAGGAGTAAGGCACATGGTCTGAAGGGGAAATCCCTCATTTGAAGTGTAAATGCAGTTTCAAAAAACCTAGAGATGAAAGCCTGATTATGTTTGTGTGTGTGTGAAGAGAGGATCTTTCTATTGTTAAAATTGGATATTCTAAATTTTCAAAACTTTTAAGATTCCACAGAAACTCAGAATCAAGATCCCCTCCACTTTGCTCTAATATTAACACACAATATGATGTAGAATGATGTTAACCACTTGCGGTTTGTAAGCATATCAAATCTATACACACAGACCATACTTCAGATGATGTGCATTCACCCAGCCACACACACACACACACACACACACACACACACACACACACACACACACACACAGCCTCCCTTTCGCTCAAATCCCAAAACACCCGTTGGTTGTTACACAACTGCAAAATCCTGCAGTTTGCCCCAGAATGCACTGCTCTCTTTGAAGTGAGGAAGAACCTCTGCTGTATAAACATGCTGTCCATCTATGTAAATCTATATACCAAACCTCTCTCTTCCATCATTTATATGTCTTAGAAGGAGCAGATGTCCAGTCTGGTGGTAGACCGATAATCTATCACTGACTCTTAGTTACAGTATAAGACAACTGTTTCAAAGTACACCAACTTTTTTTGGTTTGTATTTGCATCCCAGACTATTTCTAAAATAATGAATGTCATAAATCTCAGGCCGCGTGGCGCAGTGGCTGAATTACAGCGCAGTGTACTCAGTTTAAAGAGCCATACATCAAACTCTGCACCAAGCCAAAACCAGTAAACACGCCATTAGACATAATGAGGTATTATTTATGAGAGGTATGATTCTGGGAAAAGAGAAAGAAATGCCAACATAATGACATCAGATGTTAATGGCATGGAAACTTTTCATGACAATTTCATCCATCAACCAAACCTCAGAAGTGCAAAAACGAAAATATTTCTGAGCAATTCGTGATAAGACGACAAACTTTCAGTTTTAAGAGCAGAGCAAAGATTTGCAAATGTGTATTTAACATAATGTAAATCAGCAGCATAGAGTCAAATTAAGAAGCAGAAAGCATTTTGCTTTATACAGACGTCCCTTGAGAATAAAGCAACAGATTATTGTAGCTATTCTCAGGTTATGCACACAGATTGTTAATTGGTTGGTGAATATTGAATTGTGACCGAAAGGCAGGACGAACATATTTATTTCCTAGAGACATAGAGATGGAAACGAATAAATTGTCGCTCTCCAAATATCTCCAAGACATTTTTTTATAGTTGTGGTTGAGTCATCATTTCACACATTTGAAAAAGTCTCCAAAAAATCTATTGAAGACTGGATACCAAACATACCTTTTACAGAGCAAACTGTCGTTCAGTATGTGAACTCTATATTTGACTAACTTTTTAGCGATCTATCACATAAACAGCAATTTCAAATTCAGAGCATTGATACAGCAGCAAACAACTATTTGCTTGGTAAAGCTAAAGGGAACTTCTCTGTGTTTTGTTAGTCATGTTAGTGCATGTGACTCCCTGAATGTGTGTGTGTGCCCCACTGGCTCACTAATCATTGATGTTCTTCATTGTGCTCATCCGGGGGTTACTGCTGATAACGCTGTGCTGACCTATGGCGTGGTTGCGGAAGCGTAGAGTTCGCCCTGCAGTTCCTCCTTACGGCCTTAATCAGAGAGCGTTTCGTAGGTGGAAAACAGGAAGCGCACCACATTGCCTTTTTGTTGCCCGATCAGACATAATGATCCTTGCAGTGTTTATTTATTTTTGTATTTGTTTTGTTTTGTTTCTGGGCAGCCACTGAATGAGTGCTCATGTTAACTGAGCACAAAGCATGGATCTCAAGTACAGTACAGTAATTTGCCTCCTGCTGTTTTCTCTTCAGATCACGGTAACTCAGGTTGGAAAAGTCATATAGCTGCAGGTATTCCACAAACCGTCACCAGCTTTTCCGCTCTGTGTTGATTTTTTTCTACAGGAAACATTCAGGGTGCTCCTGCAAAAACAAGCATACAACGAAAAAACAAACCCAGAGGCGCTCACAAAACAAAAGCACGCAAAAACAATTCACTCTCATACTTCTTTTGTTTGTGCCTGAGAAACATAATAAATATAAAATAATCTATTGTCATAAATAGCTATTTGGCGACAACATATATACAGTATATATCTATGAAACTCTATCCCCCACCACTTGTGTAGCGTACTTGCTTTGAATCTAATGTATCCAGGTGCAGCAAGTCATAAATACCCCGGAGCGTGAACGATACCTTTTCTCCATGTGTGTCTCAGTGGAGACCATTAACCTCTTAACCTCATATAACTTTAGGTGAATGATGTATTGCATTTCGTCAGCGTGAGATGTATTGTGATGTAACTCACACGTATTGACAAGCATAGGTGCAGCAAGATAAACCAAAACCCAGGCCTACATAACAACAACATATAGAGGCAGTGATTGACTCTCTACTATCTCATTTAATGCCACATACAGCTGCTGGTTGGCCCATTATACATATATGTCGAGTCTAATCATATCACCTTTCTGTGTGATCCAGCTATAGGTACAAGTGACTAAAGGCTTCTACATCTAATAAGCAGCACGCATCCTGCATTGCCACTGGACCACTGGAATAGCGGCCATAGATATGGAGGGCAGACAAAAGCTGCCTTGTGTGTAGCAGCAGAGGAATGCTCCATGCCTGCTCCCTGGACTTACTCTTATCTGATTGAAAGCACAGCGAGGCCCATGCATTTATTCAGGCTTTCCTATACAAGCTGGCTGAGCCTTCGGGTCTAGTTGTCCTGCACAGCTGCAGCAGAGCGACTCAAGTTCAAGATGTCACCCGGAAAACCCAGGAGAATTTTTGGGGTGACGGTTTTCTAGCAGTCAATCTGTATTTGAGCCGAGGCGTGTTCTTTGTTTTTCGCTACAGTCGTCATGTGTTCTGGGGTGTGAAGGAAATGTGGCTGATGTAAGAAAAACTGTGTAATGACGCCCTTGTGGTTCACTGATCCTACCCAATGTCCTCCATGTGCTGGTCCCACCTCTACATGACCTCACTCTGCTCACACAAGTCATCCCTCTACCACCTTAAACACATAAATAATGTGCACATGAGGAACATACGGACAATGGATTATGCTCCAACAATGTCTTGATTCCAGCTCTGTGCGGGAAAGGGAGGTGGATATGGTCAACGCTCTGTCTAAATTCTGCATGTCTCGAGAAAATCCTGTGTGGTAAATGTAGACCTGCCATAAAACAAGGCTTCCAGACAAGGGAGGCCACCTCAGCTCTACCTCCACACAAACCTCCCACGGTGCATTAAAAAGGCCAATAAACAGGGCCGCTGGCAGGCAAAGAGTGGGGAATGTCCAGGGAGTAGAGAGAGGATGGTGATGTGTGATGGAAGCAGACAGACGAGGTCCGTCCATTTGTCAGAAGATTAGCTCTGTTTAATGTTGTATTCCATGTTGCACTTTATTTAGGGAGCGTGACAGAGAAAGTCAGAGGGGGAGATATTTGAGATGTTTATAAATAGCAGAGCTGGAGCCTGCACATCTGATAAGGGAAGGCCTCAAACAAAGCGGCAAACACAAGAACAATAGAAAGTAGGAGGGCTTTGGGAGGGATGGGGGGCCCAGAGAGGGGCGGCTGAAAGGCCCACAGTGTAGCAGGACAGGGAGAGAGAGAGAGAGAGAGAGAGAGAGAGAGAGAGAGAGAGAGAGAGAGAGAGAGAGAGAGAGAGAGAGAGAGAGAGAGAGAGAGAGAGAGAGAGAGAGAGAGAGAGAGAGAGAGAGAGAGAGAGAGAGAGGGAGGGAGGGAGGGAGGGAGGGAGAGGGAGAGGGAGAGAGAGAGGCAACCAGCGCCATGCTGACAGCACCACGCTGAAAACAGCCCAGCAAATATGTTTTGCCATCATCTTTCACCCGTTCACAGATCAGCTGCTCCATTATGTTTTTGAGGTGCTTTTGGAACAGTGACTGAAAATCAGCTTTAAAATATGTCGGTTTGATTTAACGCTGAACTCCACGAGTGAAAGAATGAATACATCTCCAACGTACCTCTGGATCCAGTGGGCCTGGATCAAACATACCCCCCCCCCGATTTAAGCTAAGCTAACCCCATTGCTACACTTTTTCAGCCTTTTGATGACATCTTTTAGTGATAAACGTGATGCACTCATGTCAGTGAGGCTAGAGTGTCTCATTTGTGGAGGGTGTACTGAGCCTGGCCTTCATGTCCTCTGAGTGATTCACCTTTTATGGCCTTCGGCCATCGCAGGATCCCGTCCCTGAAACAGCTTACATGTGACCTAATAACAATCAATTAAATAATTCAGTATTAAGTGATCAGATACATGATTCCCTCGAGTTTACCTGAAATGACTTATGGAGGGAGGGAAAAACAAAAACATTTCAAATCTCACACAGTCCCAAATGATCAAGAACAGAGGACATAGAAGGACAATAGTGTTGCAGTCTGTTTAAGAAAGGATTCTGACCTTTGCAGAAAAAAACATCACTTTTACTGTTGATTGAGCCATTTGTCATCTAGTATTGTTTGCACATGGCACAAGCTTTGTTTCACAATAAACATGTTTGTTACTGCATAATAGAGAAATGTGACAGGTTTGAATAATGACACAGCGTCAGAGCCCTTTTCCTTGGTTTACTTTGTCCAGACCATCATTGTGGTGGGAGGCGTGGTGACATAAGACTATTCCTGTGGCCAAGATGATGATTTAATATCACATCTAACGATGCCAGAGAGGCGGATTTTGTTGTTCCTGTTTTTTATCCTCATGTGCATTGTGTACTTTTTAGAGAGGCTAATGATTAATCTTTTTGGAACCATTTAGGCAGGAACCCACCTAGTCTCCAATGAATACACTACAATTGTTATTATTCATACTTTCATTTATAGTTGTCTTCCTCCCTCTACTTTCAGTGCTATTGATGTCTCTTTAAACAGCAGTTTGACAAAGACGAAGTTGAAAAAAATGTAAATCGAGCACTCAAAAATCTGTATGAAAGTGCACCCCGGGATTAATTTGAGTCTTTTTTGTACTAATTCGGCTCTTTAGCTTCCCACTGTACTGAGAGATTTCAGGTGGCCAGTCAAGCATATCATTTGAATCAGAGCGAGATCAATGGACTTCATGCGCACGTAGTTTCATATTCTCTGAGTACATATCATAACCCCAGAGGGAGAAACGGGGCTCTTTGAACTTCCGAGGAACATCAGTGCAGGAATGTAGATTATCAGCGTTTGAAGCTGGTTGTATAAAAATGTCACGCTGATTGTTTTCAAGGCTGGAGAAAGCTTGGTGTTATTTGAAAGGGAGTTCAGGGAAATTCATTTCATAATTAGAAGCATCTCCTTCCTCACACACTGACAGGTGTATTGTGCTATCTGGGATCATTCATTGTTGGCCTGTATTCTATGCAAACAAGATACAAGTATGGGTATGATGCACTCGGGGGTCCTGGTATAGAAAAAAACAGGCAAGGCAGAGGTAAAGAACTCTATTGACTTTTATTCAGTAACATAAAAAAAACTGTAAAAGGTTGTCCGACAGTTGCAAAAGTACTTACTGAACACCTGCAAGCAAATTAGAAACAAGTATTTTCCATGGCTTTGGCACAGCGTAATACACATGAGTGCGTTTCTATCTGACAGGTTTTATGCCTCCCAGTGCTGGCAGGAGTCGATGAGGGGAAGGAGGTGACATAAATATGTAATTTCAGGCCATGTTGGCGCACATCTGCTGACACAGTTGAGGTCTCTTTGATGTGTTTTCTGTTATACAGTATATTTTGCCCATCTAGAAATCACGACTTGAGCTGTTGCTTGTACAAACACTTTCAAGCCAACATATTATGTGACTGTGAAACATGTGGTCCTATTCTGCGGCTTTGTTTTGTACAAATGGCTGGTTGACGTTAGATCCCCTGCTGGTTGCCATTTGGTACACCACACGGGTGGAGAAAGATAAATCTCTTAGAAATTGTGTTTTTTTTGCCTGATCTGGTGGTAAAGCTACAACATGAGCCATAACCACAACAAGAAGGTAGAGAGCCTTTCGATTAGAATGCATGTCGATGTCACATACAACAATACAAAACTGTTGCAGAAATACACAGTGGGGGATTAAAAGGAAGGAGACCATTCCACCCAAAAACTGATACCAGCTGATGTCAGAAACATTAGTTTTGCAGTTGAAAAGAACGTAAAGCTTAATCACATAGCTCAAATCTTTTCGTTTCCTACCCTTTTCCCTTTTTTGTATTGTTGGCCCATGAATATTTGTTGGCCGTTACCATAAAGCAAGGCCCCTCTGAGAGTAGTCTGGGCAGTAGACGAGCCTTATCAGTCGCCATGTTATCTGATGAAGGGGTCCCAAAGCCATCTCATCAGGCTCGGTGTAGTGGCAGAGGAGGCTCATGGGAGGTGAAGGAGAAACACGAGAAAGGTGGGGGTGTTCTGCTCCATTAAGACTTGCAGACGGAGGTGTAAATATATCCACCGTGAAGGCTGCCGCCAACCATCCCTTGCCTTTAGAACTCCTCAGCTTTGATCACAAAGTACAACACAGACAGCTTTGTTTAAACACACAAGTACACACAGGTCAGTGACTGGGAGTTACTAGAAGGATCGAAAACGTTACAACAAAAGACACAAACAGCCAGATGAGTCATTGAGAGACTCTGAATGAAGGTGGCCGTTGGGATATTATTACGTTTTTTTGAACAAGGTGGAAGAAAAGTGAAGATCAGAATTAGATAGTTTATAACGAGAGTGCTTTTGACTTATGTGTTTACTCATCTCTGCTTCACTAGAGCTCCAAAAGACCTTTTGACGTCAGGCTTCCCCAGACACTCACTCAGATTCCTGAGTGTAACTAAATCACCCCAAAGGTCATGTGCATCTATCAAGCTGAAGATATATGTCCTGTTTATTACCCATGAAGATCATTAGCATTTCCTCCCCTGCTGTCTTCCGTTCCCTTGTACTAACATCCACACCGATTCTATTCTCCACACTCAGAGAGCCTGGCCTGATTCACAGAAAGTAGCTCAAACAGCCACGCAGCAGAGACAAACTCCGTGCGCACATCGAGTCATAAACGCAGAGGTCCAAGGGCTCTTTGTTCTCGATTCAAAGACTTCCTGTCACTTCCTTTCCGTCTTCCAGTTGGTCCCCACACAGTTCATGTCAGTGTCTGGTTCAGTTATTCTAAAAATGTTTTCAGAGGAAATAGGCCTGAACTTCCTTCAGGCGTCACACATGTACAATAAATAAAAACGCTATTGTTTGTTTTTTTGAATGTGTCTTGTCAAAGAGGATTCTAGTCAGAAAAATAAGACAAAGCTTGCATTTTGTATAACCACAACATTTGTAACTGATGTGTTTCAGCTTAATCATGGGTGCGTGCTTATACAACACATTATAGGGCATACAGTACAGTAGATGGTGGATTTGCTGCACAAACAAATATTACTTTTCCATATTTATCTCCACAGCTGCAAAAGTTGTGCTCTAGTAGTGAACATGGTTTTAGTGAACCAAAATATAAAGCAGTCACTCTAGCCAACATTTCTCTTACAGTAAGGTCTTCCTGCTGAACAGTGAATTTAAAAGGGGCCTCTGATTTATCTGTTCCTGGAAGGCATCAAGGGAAGTGCAGCAGAAGTTACTTTATCTGACAAAAGTGAAGAGAGAACTCTTTTAATGAGATAAGCTCTGCACTTATATGTGCAGTCAGCATAGACTGCGGCTCTGACTGTGATTAAAGATGATGGATTTCATTAAAAAGTAATGAGCATGTTCTATGTACCCTCCTCGTCTTTCCATTAATAGGCTTATGAGCAGACAGCAGTATACTGTATGCTCCTGCATGATGAGTGCAGCTGAAAAACATCAGCTGACTTGAGGTTGGTTGTTGTACTGGCGGACAGCCAGGAGCTCTTCTTTATGGTTCACCTCCGTTTCCAGACTAAACAAGCCTATCTTTCAGATAGAACAACATACAATGCATAGACAGTTTATAGTGGAATGTGCAGCGCTTGTGCACAAAAAGAAATACTGTACATACACACACATGGGCAGTTGCTGTAGTGGATGGTAGACCACAGGGTGTAGGCAGACAGCCAGTGTTTCAAAATGAGGCCCAAAGTAACCACTCTGAAATGAACGCTTTAGAGGACAGCCAAACCACGACATCAAACACACAGACACACACAGAGAGTGAGAGGAAAGAAACACTGAATCCAAACAGTTGTTAGCGATGTTGTGTTCGGACTGAGGCCTTAAAGAAAAAAGTTTGGAGGGACAGCAATTTGGGAAAGTTTTTGAGGAAAAGTGTTTTGAGAAAAAGAGCGGAGAAAACAATGCGTCTAGCGCCAAAAACTAGACTCTGGGTCAACAAACAAAAGAGATCAGACAACTTGGAATCGATATTGATGCCGGACTTTGTATCTGTAATCCTATCTTACTGTGAGTCTAGTCAAATCAAACATCATACGAGCAGGAGGTAACAGCTGTGTAGTACTTTGATAAAAGCCACAGAGGTTCTGACCTTAATCACAGGTGTGTTTTTATTACTTCCGCACGGCGCTCAACAATGGCGACGGCTGAGTCGGTGGCTCGCAGCTAACAGTGCTTACAGAGCTGTCAATGGCAACAGTGCTGACAGAGCTGCCTGTGTATACCTGAGGAGGAACCAGGGGGTCGGCGCCAATGGTGAACTCTGGGAGGAGTTAGAGGAGGCAAATGTCCCCTTGGTGCCATCATGTTCAAAAGAAACGCAGCAAAAGTGCTCTCTTGGATGGCCCTATTGTCGATTGAATATGAATAAGTGCCCATATGGTGCCCCTTTAATGTAGATAACACAATAATGTGCCCTCTATGGTACCCTTCAAATGGAGAAAACGTGATGAAGTGCCCTCTTGCACTTCCAGTGGAGAAAACATGGGAAACACCCTTCCAGTGGAGAAAACATGGGAAACACCCTTCCAGTGGAGAAAACATAATTAAGTGCCACCTAGGGCATCTAAGACTTTGTCAGCATCCACAGTTGGGTCGCAGGAGATTTGATCAGGTTTCCCAAATGCATTAGCAGAATTTCTTTCATGGTCTTTTAACATGTATATCTGCAGTACACCTTTGAGCCACATGAGAGAGCCTAAATGTTCATACTGTTACCATAATTAGCCTTCTCATAACATTGAATCTAATATGAAAGGCTATGCAAACATTCGGTTTGTTTTACTGATGAGTGTCGAAAAACAAGAGCATATTAACTCATTTATAAAGTATTTATAAAGTTTATAAAGTATTTAACATGTATGTGTTTTCATACATTCTACCTTCTTTGAAATGGCTGGTTTACCTATTCAAGATAATATGAGGTGAGTAAATGTTCATTAATGCACAAGGCTTATTGCGAACTGGTTTACATATATTTTTTTAAATGGATCCCCAGAAAAAAGGTTAGGTAAACATTGCTCTATGGTGTCCTTCCAGTGGAGAAAATGTGATGAAGTGACCTGACAGATGGCTTTAAAATTGCAAAATCAGAATGTAGTGCCATATAGACTGCCCTACATGCTCGAAAACTTTCTTCGCGCTGGTGCCCTTGTCATTTCTTTTGCCCCTGTCCTTCAGTCTGCCACTGGTGGGCGCTATGCTTCTGCAACCCCTAACTGCCGCAGTAGGTGTTGTACGTCAAAATGACAAATCTTTTTCAAATTTTCTAGAAAAATATTTCCATTTCACATACCACAAATGTATTTTATTTTATTTATTTAATCTCCAAAAATGAAAACGTTTTAATTAAATAATGTGATGACATGACTTATTTAGATTCCAACGCTTGCAAATCTTGTACATGTCGCAGAGTGTTTTATATTCTCCGGCTTTTTTTTTATGCTGAGACATTTATTTCCATGAGACATTTATCATCCGACATTTTCCAACAACTCTTTGTCCACAGGGATTGTTTCCTGTAAATAGAAACTGTCACCAGCTAACAGTGGCTGCTATTGCGACTTGAAATACGACCACAGTCACTGAAAGGACATAAACACTTTGCAGCTTCACCTGTGCAGTAGCAATTGTTTGTGCCATCAGCGTTACCAGCACATCGGGGAGCAGTTTCTCAGCGCCAAACAAGGATTTCTTTCTGGATGAGACGATTAATCGCAGCCAAGAATTACACTCATTGTTCAGAAAACATACCTTTTTAATATGAATACAAAAATACCCTCTGAAACTATTTGTTGCTGAATGCTTGAAATATTTGTGAAGCTGTATTAATCCTGGGCAAAAAAAAGTAATAATAATAAAAAGAAGACAACACATTCAGATGTGTCTGAAAACTCCTCTTCCACAATCCTTGGGGGAGATTTCTCGGAAAGCTTTCATGCCGTTCCAGAGAGTTTGGAGTTCATGCTGTCTGCAGTCCGAGAGCTCCCTGAACTGTGAGGTCAGTGGGAGGGAAAGGTGGTTCATGGTTTGAGCCAAAGCCAGAGACAGGCCAGAGGCCAGAGCATTATGAAACACACAAACACACAGCTGTGTGTGGACAGCCTCCCACTGTTCTTGCCGATCCACCACAACAGCCCACTAATCCCTCTTAGATCTGCTCATCAGGGCCAGACAGTGCCCATCCAGTGGCGCTGCCGCATCTGGTGGAACCAAACAGCAGAATAATCTTGGCTTACGGCCGCAGCTGAATGGAGCAGGGGGCCCATGAGGGGGGGGGGGGGCCCTGACCGTATCCCCTGCTACCCTACCACTTCTCTCTGTACCACATGAAAGAAGGTAATATGTCATGAAGACATACTGTATGTACCTGGTGTTTTTTCAAGTTAAAAATATCAACCAAGTTCAACTGATGCCTAACTATAATTGTGTGTCAAAGTGATACTTATTATCCTAACAATAAAAGTAAAGAAAAACAATGAAGGGCAACAAAAAAACAACCAGAATGTATTGTTTAAAACCAATACATTCTTAACTAGATTAGGTGCAAGAGGATTTGCATGGCCGCCCCAGACTCAGCAGCGCTTATAAAAGCAAATAGCGGCATCGTTCAATGTGACTTGACCCACATATACTGGACAGTGTGATCGTAATGACCCCTTTGCCCCCCTTGCTCAGACCGCGCATATCTGAACACAACCTTCATTTTGAGCTCAACTACACACCTGTAAAGTTTTATGACTGCATCTTGCTATCGCATTGACAAAATCTGTCCACAGACAGAAGAATAGACAGACAGAAACACCTGGCAAAATAGTTAGAATCTCCTCCGTGGTAGCTCCCGCTATGATAGGCGTCTCCAGGACCAGGTTTCGCCATGATGACTCACCTACAGACTCACAAAGTAAAAATAATAACAGCTTCATATACAAATGGATAGATGTAGTTTTCTCCCTGACGCCTGAAAGCACCAGCAGAGAAATGTTTTGTTACCGCTCACCAATTACTTATAAGCAATCTTAAACATGGCTGTGATGTGAACTCCAAATAATGATAATGACAATGTTGATGAGTGCATCTAAATGATCCAAAATCCAAAATCACAGTGATGATCAATTTGAGAGTGACAGAGTGCATGATCAGGAGGCTATTTAATCACTCACATTCCTAATGGAATGTATTTACACTAAAAGCCTCGTGCAAGCTGACCTGATGTGGACTCCTATTCTCCGATTCCATTCAGGCAACAAATACATTTCCCTTGAGAAACTGAAAAAATCCAAGGAGAACGTGCCATAAAACTACCGTTCAAGCATACGGCTGAAGTGGATGTTATTGAAAAGGATACATTACAAGGTTGACCTAAGGCCATGACTCATTCCTTCACTGGGGACAAGCTAACAGCAGAGTGGGTGGAAACAGCTGTCTGCATGTCTTTTTTTTCTGCTTGCACTTGAGCAGCACCTTAGTTACCCTGCATCCTCTTTTAAAGCACGCCCATTACCAAAACATGAGCAGTCCTCTTCACTTACTCCAGGAATGTTACAACGCAATGCAGGCCCCTCTGCAGCTATGTGCTGCAGGAGATACTATCTACATGCTGATGTGTGCAGGGTCAGGGTCGCCCATGATTTACGCCATTATAAGACTTGGGTCACATTGTGTATGTGGGATAGCCCACCAAAGAAAGCACATTGAGTGAGTAGGTAACATCGTAAAAATAAGTTTGTTCACATAGCCCTTTGTGAGCAAACATCACAAACTGCTTCACAATACTATAAAGAATTCAGATGTTACATATATGAAAACCAATGCATTTAGTGGCAGGTTTAATAGTACAAGTACAACCAACACACCTTCGTCAGAAGATCTACATCACCTACGTGAGCCTGCTGTGGCTCAGAAGATACAGAGGGTTGTAAACTTATCGCTGTATAAATGTAGTCAATTTACCTACAAGGCCTTTCAGTAGAATGTGTCAAATACCACTAATTTGACATCTCATTTCATCAAGGCCTAGTCCAAAGGGGCATCTATGTTTTTATAATACTTGAACTTACCAACGAAGAAAGGGACTCAATATTGGTTCCAATCTAATAATACAGCCACCGTGGCACAAAGAGGAAGCTCAAGGTTGTCCTGCATTGAGCTGCAGAAAACTCTTCTTCACCCACAAGTCGTGTACATCTGTATGAAATGTATAAATGTATATCATCTGCTCAGCAGTGCTAATGGAAACGGTACCCTTTTACAAGTATTACTTATCTGCCCAAGGGTAAGTACAATGTAAACTGAAAGGGGCCCAAAGGGTAGCCCTAAGGGACACCCGAGGGAAGGGCCGTGGTATTAGGTTTAGTCTGCAGTCGGCTGGTCAGTTGCTATTGATTGACATGCGCACAGTCTGACTAGCCTCGCTCTGAAAGCATGTCTAACCACCTGACATGTTCTTTATGAATTATAGTGGTTTAGTTTGGAAAATTCCCCAAAATAATCCTTTGTTACTGTTACTGTTCTTTAGACTGGATGAACAGCTACAGTTAAGCAGATGTGATATCTGCCATCTTCTGCCAAGACTTAATGCTCACTTGAGCATAAAAAACTAAAAGGAGGGCTGCTGGCCAACACAAGCCAACACCACTGTTCATGATATTATTTGGCTTGCAAAGCCCAAAGGTTAATTAATATTTAGGAAGATATAGAATACAGACAGATGGGAGGGGATTGTCAAAGCAGCCTTTGTCCCAGCGGGGGAAACACACTGAGTCTGGCTTACGTGGCATTATATTAATCCAGGGTCCACTGCTATTCCACCATATTCCACCATTATTTGTGTGTATTTATATATGGTATTCTCCTAAAATTCAAACATTTGAATCATTCAGATATGCTCAGATTGACGTTATAAAATGGAATGATACACACACATGCTCTTCCTCCACAAGCAGCCACGGTGACACAAACCCATCTTGCTTCAAGGGAGGCCTTTTTTCCAGGAAGGCGTCTGATAGGATGACAGATCCCAGTGTGGCGCCGAATCAGTCGTGATGGAAAAACAAAAACAAGCTGCAGGCTGCATACTGATGTTTATATTATGAACTCGTTTTGGATTATCATGGGAGCACGATGTGTCTAAGCTCTGCTCTCCTGCCGTACATGTCGCCATTTTATGTAACGCTGCACTTGTTTGTTTTTAGTAGTGTGGCTGTTTGAAATTACATTCTGAATTGTAATTATATTATTTACTTTTCCATCGTTAAAGCATGTGTGTTTTAAATTGCATCAGAAGTCTTTATGCTTTCAAATGTTTTTATATTGATGAAACATGTTGATGACTTGATAATAATAATAATAATAATGACTAGGAGGAGCTATTCCAGCCTCATTTATCCACTTCCTTTCTGCCATCTGAAAAAGGAGGAAGCGTCCCAGCCACTGGACGCTGGTGCCTGGTCTGCAGCACACCATAATCCACCACAGATTTAATGAGCTTAATGTGCACTCCCAGGCCTCTGAGCTTAAAGGCATCTGCACTGCATGCACTGTGCTGCTGTTTGTGTGCTCTCTCCACATAAAAGACATCAGACACACAAGCACTGAGGTGCGTCTTCATGCTGTGATTGGTCATAGCCTTCTGACAAAGTCTTCCAGTACAGGAACAGCTCTATGTAATTTGGCAGTTCTCTGAAAAAGACATGACTTACACCACTCGTGAAACATTTCAGAATTTCAGTGTGCCCACAGACGCTGTGGTTTAATCATTATCATTAGACTCACATTACGTGTCTGTGACCATCTGGTCCCGAAGCGACTGCGCAAACAAGGCATATGTCGTCATGCAGCCTAAAGTCTTCAGTGGGAAAGGAAATACAGAGCAGAGATTTACAGTGGTGCTGAGGCTTCCAAGAATAGGAAGAGATTTCAGAGCTTGATTGGGGATAAACTGTGATTTAGTCCTCAGACCCACGGTCCACTCTGCTCCTAATACTAACGCTCACTTTCTCTCCTGCTGAAATAAATGACCACAGGCACTGCCACGCAAACCAGCATTAACATGTCTCCCCTTTTCAAACGTGCAATGAAGAATCAAAACAGAACTTGTATTATTCAGATGGAGCACAAATATATAATACTACGAACAAAGCATTCAGAGAACATACCAATGCACTAAAAGCTTTCATGAAAAGTGCCATAGATTAATATGATTATATCATTAATTGAAACCATAGTGACTTAAGATAAGTAAGAATCATGGCAATATTATCTTATAGTTTGATCCATATAATGTGTGACCAAGAGCTATCCGCATGGTCAGAATTAGAAAAAAAGCAAGAAATTGTGAATTGTATTATAGCTGTGGGAAAAACACCAGACAAGGTTATAGTCCACGCCATGCACGCTAAAGAAAGCTTTAAGCGGTGCATTATACAGAAGTCTTAATCTGATTTATGTTGTGGAACTCTGAGGATTGTTTGAAAGGGATTATTGTATGAAGTCCCAAGCTTCACACACAAGTGACTCAGACTGTAAGGGATGACAAGTTTGCTATTGCTTTGACATTTATTTCAGATCATCTTATTTGTTTTCTGCATTTTGGCTCTGATTTTGCAGAGGCCATAATGTGCGCATCTTTCTGCAGTAAAAGACTCTTTCAGACTCATCTGATCCATACGTGGATGCATAGTAATCATCAATTGGCATTGTAATCATCAATTGGTGAACAGCATATCTCCCCACTCCTCTGCTGGAAATACTCCGCTTTCACCATGCTTGCTTCTGATTTGGCTCCATCATGGCAGGAGCTGTGGAAAGTGTAGCGCTTGATATTTAAGACTCACTCCTGAGATGCAGAACTCCTTCTTGCATAAGTGATCGCTATAGCACATGCAAACGGAAAGATAATGTTTCTACTGCACCGATCTCCTGTTACTGCCGTGTTGTGACAACTGATATTATAGGGATTTTCTGTCCTTAAATTTGCATTTATACTTCTTAAAAATTAGACAATGTGACAAAGTGAATGATTTTCCAATATAACTTTTAGAACACAGCGTTCTCTCTTACGTGGCTGATGAGATTTAATGATAGCAACACAACCAGGGAGCAGTGTGTGTTAGTCACACTACAGCGAGATTTCCTTGGGATTTTGTCTTTGAATAGTGCAATATATGCAATACCTTGAATTGTATAAAACAGTGTTGTGCATGTAACATGTACGTACAGTATATACATACTAGAAATAAGGGTTCTAAACAGATTCTTCCTGAAGGGCTGAAGTTCTACCCAGAACCATTTGCTTCTTAGGATCCTTTTTCTGAAGAAAAGGATTTTTCAAGAGTCCCTCGTAAGACTATGGGTTCCATTAAGAACCCTTTTTGGATGATAGTGTTCTTCAAAGATTGTTGAAAGCAAGAGTGTTAAAGAGGAACAGCAAAAATACAGCCCGACAATTCAGAGTTCTGGGTGAAACCATTGGAATATAAAATGGGTGTCAGTAGAATCCCCTGGGTGGGTTCTTGTTACCACCCTTAGAACGTGGAAAGATTCTGGATGGAACCGTCGGGGAACGTTGACTGAAAAACTTCTCATAGTTGGGTTCTGGGTAGAACTCACTGAAAGGGTTCCAGGTGGAACATATACCAGAGTTTTTACCAGGAACCAGAAAGGGTTCTCTATGGGGACAAGTCGAAGAACTTATTTCAAAGAGTGTCTTTTTCAGGCTTTTGTCCCAGACATCATCTGATAACTGTTCACCCAAACCCGTCTGCATTCTGCCTGTATGGAGTTGGACATTGACAAGAAATTATTTTTTCAGACTCCGCGGAATGTTTAACTTCAGTTCTTTCAAAGTGGCATAAGAGACTTACGTTCAGCACTCCTAAGCACTCTCTATGAGGATTGAGTGCGTTCACTGAGCCGTGGCAACGCATTTTGTTTTGAAACTGTGCATTCCAAGAATCTTTCGCTACTGTTTCTCATTTTTATTGCTTGCCTAGAACTAATCCATTATACTTGCAGGGATAGCGTTAGGAGCAGAGACATTTAGAGTTTAATGAAATATCTGCTTCCAGGTTCTTTTAACACTGTGGACCTTCAGGGTTTCACTTTAGGGCTTAGTTGCAGTATCCCTCCTTTCCCTCGGGTGCTGAGCAGGAAATTGAGGGATGGATCTGTGAAGCGCTGATTAAGACCTGCTGTTACCATGTTGCACGTGCCATGTTATCTTAGACCCAGAGCTTAGCAATGATCAAATAAGGTTTTATAGGTTCAGTGACAATAAAACTGAACATGACATTTGGTTGCTATCATGGCTCATCAGCACCTACTAAAAGTTATGGTACTGTAATGATTATATATCGTTGTGGGACCATGAAAAATGTTGATTTATTTAGGTTATTAAAATGCATTATGGTGGCAAAATGCAACATGAAGAATGTGTAGCCAGCAAAGCAAGAAACCAGAAAATGTACATACGAGTAGTTGGTCATAAAACACTACAGTCTTTAGGCATTGTCATAAAACAATGGTGAAATTGGCTGCTGTTCAAACAAGACACATTTAATACTTAATTCAATCATCTGCTGTGCAGCATTGTTCTCCATGTCAGGATTATGATATGTGCTATAAACTGTGGCGAATGCACATGATAATCCTTAATCTTCTTAGCGAACTTCAGTTGCTTAATTAAAGACTCCATTCAACAGAACAACACAAAGGCATTTTTGCATTCTAACATTACAAAAGTACGTCCCAAAGTGATAATCATGTCTGCTTCATTACAAACATTTCCTCATATTTCCATCAGAAGAGAAAGCCACCATTATTCTTCCTCTGGGCTTTCAAACGTGATGATTCATTTGTCTTTCATCTAGACAGAGACAGGACAAGCGGGACAGCAGTTATAACCTTTAGGACATCAACAGAGATTTGTCTGTATTTCTGTTCTCTACGGGATGACATTTAGTTTAATCCAAGAATGGAAACTGTCTGACTCATAATCCTTCAAACTCATCCTTTTACTCAAATTGGCCCTCCTGGATCATATTTCATATCTCACCAGAGCCTGAAACAACACAAACCATCCCTGGTGTTGTTTTGATGCAGGGCTGTTTCCAGTCTGAACACCAGGTCATGGCTATAGGCGTTGACCGATTAGGTTATGGGTTAAAGCATTCTGTATGAAAACAATATTGGCAGGTGCCCATAAGAACATTGTAACAGGATTTGTTTAATGGAATCATTCCCCCTATTCTGATCCTTTTCATAATGCACGTTCAATGTAGTGATGAGGGGCAAAATCCACAGCCCTCTTGTGCAAAAGTACTTTGTACAGTTTCTCTGATGTTCATATGAGGCTTCAGCAGGCTTTGGGTGGAGGGACACAAAGAGGATCTTTATTTTTACTAAAAAGACAAGAAAATAAATGTCAGATGAAATGTGTCCAACTCAGTCTGCTGAAGCCTCATGTGTGTGAATGCATTTTTACACTAAACAAAGGGCGACGACTTTGTCCCTGTTCACTTACATTGAAATTGAGTTGTGATTTGATTTTTGAAGGTAACTCTTCAGTAGGAAAAATCTAAACGATCAGGCTGCTGCAATGTTCATATGGGCATCTGACTATTGTTTTAAGACATACTTGTAAAATTGTGGACTCATCCTTTAAGTTTGGGTTAGGGTTAGGATAAGGCTGGGTCCAGGGGAGGAATTCAAAATAAAGGACAAAACAAAAACTATAAAAGCGAACCATATTTCAAACGCGACCATTCAAACTCACCACTTGGGAAATGACATGAATAATAGTAATACAGTAATACATTGCTCAATATTTTTTTGGAACTTGTGTGTGCGTGTGTGTGTGTGTGTGCGTCTCCCTCGTGCCCCACCTCCCTGTCCCCCTCTCGTCCAATCAGAACAGAGAACCGCATGCAGCAGCAGCAGAGGAGCGGAGCGGGGAGACAGTGGGGGAGGGTCACGTGTGTACACACTGTAGGGCTCAGCAGCACTCCAGCAGTAGTAAAGTGTGCAGCGGACAGCCCCCTTTCAGAACAAGCCTCGTCGAAAAGTTGAGAGATGAAGTCAGTCTTCACCGTAACGCAGTAACGCGGTTCTTTCTGCTGGTTTTTAGGCGTTAAGAGCGCGTGGAGTTGCCGAAGCGGGTATTTTAGGATGCGTGTTTGTGAAATGAAACGACTGAGAAATGCCAGTGGAAATGCAAACGTTAGATCCAGACCCAATGCCACCGTAGGTTTGTCACCGAGCCAAATCTATACGTTTCTGGTGAGTTGACCTCTCTTTTTCTTTATTATCTGGACCCACTAATGAGACGAGTGTGCCTTTGATTCCCACCTCACAGTGGTAGAAACGTGACTTTACACTACTGGAGATAGATGAGAGAGAGAGAGAGAGAGAGAGAATCTGTGCCAACAATAGCCGCAGACATGGCAGAATAATGGGGAAGCCGTGACAGCTATCCACGCTTTGATCGGTGCAGTCAAGTGTGATGGAGACACAAACAAACCCGAAACCACGAAAGGCTTGTTTGTTTTTCTTAGTTCTGCTCGAGGAGTTTAAACGACGCGTTTATATTTTGGAAAACAACACCTTGAAGATGTTTCTCACGGGATCAGCTTCTCTCTAGTGCTGCTGAATAGAAAGTTCTCAGTGTATTCAGAGGTGCTCCTTCACCGGCATGAACACGTTTCAAGTTGTTTTAGACTGCTCTTTGCATTAATAATAACCCATATCGTGTTCATATGACATCTGCCGCTCGTGGGATGTCATATGAGTGTGCTAAATTAATCATAATGGTGTTTATAACCAGCAGTCTATTTGAGATGAAGCTCACTGTAAATCTAATATATGGCCTTTAATCCCAGGCCATCAATGAGTAATTAGGCTGCTATTTTTGTATGTATATATATATATATGTTTAGCCTTGCTCAGTTTAATTATTAATAACATATAAGGACATGCACTGCTTAAATGTTGGATTAATAATTTATTATTCTACTCTACACAAGCACAGGAAGATATTCTTGGCTTGACATCTTAGTTTTGATCAATGACATCAGGACTTTTGAAGTCACGATTTAATATTCCCCTCTGTAGCTATTTATTTACCACTAATTATGGAAAGCAGCTGGAGGCTGAGTGAAGGCCAATTTCTGATGAATTAGTTCTGCTCAGATAATTCATCCAGCTCGCCAAATGAAATGCTTCTTGAGATTTAAGCTTTGCACTTATTGTTGTGAACTTGATCCATGTGACTCAGGGGGACATGGGCATGTGTGCCGTGGCTTAATAATGGCAGTAAGCCTGCTTTGTGCTGACCAGTGAACTCTGACTTTGTTGATGTCTGTCACAGTTCAACGTGTTTCCGAAAAGACGCTGAGGAAGCTGTCTTGACTGGCCGTGACCCGAGCTTGACCAGAGTCTCAACCACCAGAACTTGAATATGAGGCAATACTGTTTTTCTGAAACAATCAGACAATTACATCATCAACATGTTGGACCTTTTTAAGTTTTGTGATTTAAAGGAAAGAAATCCATTCAAAAACAAGTTCCCTATTCCAGCGCTGTGACTCGAGTCTACGGGGACTGATGATGATTTTTGAGAAAATGTTGTGAATTATATTAAACCCTTCCACAGAAATGGAGTTGATGGCAAGTAGTTTTAATCACCTCTGAGAGCTTAGTCATTTTAATTTGCAGAATGTTATGCAGCATTAGCATGCACCTGAAGTCAAACGATCGGTTAATGCTCTCAGTTGATGAGCAGCAGAGAGAAAGATTTGGGGACTTTCTGAATCATTTACATTCTAGTAGTTTAGTACCTCTGTGGGCAGGTACTTCAAACTGTCCACTATTATTTGCTATAAAACTTTTGTGCATCAAATGTCCTTGTGCCATACTTCACCGCTGACACTTCTGCCGAGTCACTTAATTAATGTGTAAATGTGAGTTCTTGTCTTTCTGTAGTATTTCCGCTGCTGCACGCTGCTGCTGCTGCTGCAGACGCAAGTAGCCAATCATGTGACATCACTCGGGGCTTTCTGAGAAGCGCCTGTAAATTCCAGTAAGGATATATGAGGGGTGTGGGCCCAGCATGTCACACTACTCCCATCATCAGCCCGCGAGATCTGGCTTCAAAACGCTAAGACGTCAAACACATGGGCGTCACTCTGACGAGATCCTGTTTGGTGGGGCTGTAGCATGCTGAAGCACGCCCCCCCCCCCCCCTGGGAATATTTGACTTAACCACTTTTGACATGGAGTGGGGCAAAAAGTTCAGACCGGGCTTAACCAAGTCTACGGCTGCGGTCAAAGTCATGGAGAGGAGTTCTTACAAGAGCTTAGGCTATTCTTACTCAGCCGTGTAATTGTACGTACGGCACCTTTATGCTAAGCCACCTTTCTGCTGGTTTTATTCACACCTACTCGCACGCATACTTCAATAACTCATTTGTATACTTAGATTACTGCATAATTATTGTCTATTGAGAGGTAACGTGCCTCAGGAAGTACTAGTGCACGCTGTAATAACAACAGAATATAGCGCCTGTTGTTCTGCTTATATGTTAACAGTATATCTTCACCCAACACCAACTACATCTGTAGTTTTGGTAGAATCTGTCACAGACCTCAAATTGAAGTGGCACTTATTCCTCTGAACTCAAACAGACACAGCTCCTACGGTTTGACTCCGTTTGTCCCCTCAGCAGAGTGGAAACGAGAGATTTCATTCTCACGGGCTGCTGGTGAAATGTGCGGTGAAAGTAGAGGTGGCCCACCGGGAGTTGATGCAGACGCTGCAAAGCTAGCAGTGGTTGTTCACAGACTTAGTATGAAAATCATGATTTTAAAGTATTGTTTAGTATGGGCTCTGTTTTCATTATTTAGTGACTTAGAGGAAATGCAGAGGAGACTAATTGCTCTCTGATATTGTAGATACTGGCATTTTATTTCTCTATTCATGTGTCGTAACTATATTTTGCGTACACCGTTCCATGAGTGGCCTGTTTTTAAAAGAGTGAAGTCCCACGAGTGTTGAACCAAATATGTGTTTTACATGCTATCAAGTTTCTGTCACTTCCAGTCGGTAAAGGTGGGAAATTCCGAGGTTTCAGTTTCAGACCAGTACGCATTGTGAATGCCGTGGCTTCAGTTTTCATCTCTACGTTCTCATCGGGTTGCAATTGTCACGGTCTTGCATCAAAGAGTGTTTAAAGTCTTAACAGGAAACAAAGTATGTGGAAACAAACTGACACCGGTGCAACACGAACCCTTTCATGCAGAATATCAGGAAGAGCTCTCAGAAGCTGTAGCGTGAGCCGCAGTGGTAATGAAAGGCTGAAGCGTCTGTACACAGCAGGTGCTAATGAGTGGGGACATCCAGCCTCAATGGGCCGCGTTCTCTTTAATAATCACCGACTTCTTACGTCATTATCTCCTTAAGTGATCAGGGGTTGTTGTAGGAGTGAAGAGCAAACAAAACGAGGCCTGTTTTAGTGAGTGAGTCACCGAGCTGCTTATGTTAGAGCGCCGTGTTTACAAGACGTCTGAGCGGGGCTCCTGTCCCGGTGAAGAGTAACTCTACACGTTCTCCCCCCTGATCCTGGTCCAGTCCAGCTCTGAGCTCCAGCCTCCACTGTAGTCCCATTGCAGCCAATTGGAGTCGTGTAGAGGAGGAACTGAGCCCGTGTGTGTGTGTGTGTGTGTGTCTGAGGCTGAAGGCCAAAACAGCCCCTCTGTAGTGGTGTGACGTAAGTGAACGGAAGAACATTCCCCCTTTACTGGCATCGTTACTCATCCTCCTGAAAACAGTTTCATTTTGACATTTTTTTTGTATTCTTAAGTTGATTTGCTCTTCAGAGGATCGTTTCCAACATGTGGAAAAGTAACTGCCAAATGATCAGGGAGGAAATAAAAGGCGGGTGAACTTGGATGACTTTTCACTGCAATCCTGCGATAGCCTTGTGATCTTCCACTTCCTTGACCAATGAATAATGAATCATTTATTTAAAATGTCATGTGTTAATAATGCAAGGCAGCATTACATAAGCTTATTTTCAAAACGTGCCGCCCCCGTCAAGCTTGATCCCAAACGCTCCCGACATGCGCATGGTTTTCTCTGACCTTGCCCCGAACTCCGACCCCGCGACTCGATCCTCTCTGACCCTCCGCCAGAGCTCGCTTCACATTTCACTCTTTATAAATCTAACCCATCACCACGCTCCCAGTCCCCAGTCAACCTGAACAGAAGGTCCATGTGCTTTAGAGTCGTAGCACCAAAGCAGTCTGTAAAAGTGTCCGGCAAGTAAAGTGTTTTTTTTATTTATCAGGCTGCTGACTGCACAGCGATGCCTCAGCATGTGACTGTGTGAGAGAGAGAGAGAGAGCAGCAGAGCGAGACAGGAAAGCTTGCAGAGGCGTCGAACACTTGCTCTGCCCAGTGTGAGGAGAAATGGTGCACTTTGAGGCTACGCTAGCAAACCAAACATATTGTGAGCCGTTTGTATTCAGCCAGTCAGATGCAGTGAAGTGAAATTAACAGCGTTACCCGGGGCATAATGGCTGAGCCGTGGCCGACGTGTTTGCTCCTCTAGCCAGCATGGAAACCAAAAACAGAGAGGGCCCCCATGGTATACACTATTCATAACTATGTTTTCAGAAGCGTATAATCGCCTGAAACTAAGAATGGCGGTGTTCTCGTTAGCTTAGAATGAGCCCTTCAGATCGACATAGGGAGAGTCTGCCGTGCACCGGCATGTTCTTACAGTCGTCATTCTTGTCAATATTACATGGCTCTAATTATCACTGGGTAATTGATAAACTATGACGTTTATCATCTGTTCTGTGGCTAACTCCTGTCTCCCTCCCTCTCTGCCTGCAGGCCACCCATTGAGAGACCTGACCCGTGTGGGAGCCCAGCGATGTGGCTCTGCACGGCTTACAATGAGACGGACACCAGCGTGGACTTCCGGCTCTGCCAGGACTTTGGCCTCATCCTGTCCGTCTTCTCCCTCATCTACCTCCTGGTGTGCTTCCCGTTGGGGCTGTGCTACAACGTGCTGCTGGTCGTGGTCAACCTCTCCAACAAGGTGTCCATGACTATGCCGGATGTTTATTTCGTCAACATGGCCATCGCGGGCCTTGTGCTCAACCTGGTGGCGCCCGTGGAGCTGCTGAGCTCCACCTTCACCCGCTGGCACGCGTGGGAGTACAACAACGAGGTCTACATCACCCTGCTCATCCTCTTCAACATCTCCTCTCTGGTCATCATGTATTCCACCACGCTGCTCAGTCTGGACTACTACATCGAGCGGGCGCTGCCGCGCACCTACATGTCCAGCGTGTACAACACCAAACATGTGTGTGGGTTCATCTGGGGCGGCGCGGTGCTCACCAGCTTCTCTTCGCTGCTCTTCTACGTGTGCAACCACATCTCCACGAAGATGGTGGAGTGCTCCAAAATGCAGAACAAGGAGGCAGCGGACGCCATCATGATGTTCATCGGCTACGTGGTTCCAGCTGTGGCCGTCCTTTATGCCTTTGTGCTCATTCTGCGCATCAGGAAGGAGTCCACGCCTCTGGACCAGGACTCGGCTCGCTTGGACCCTTCTATCCACCGGCTGCTGCTCGCCTCGGTCTGTGTACAGTTTGTACTGTGGACCCCGTACTACATGACCCTGTTGGTGCACACTGTAGCCGGCGCACCGGGGTACATCAGCAACTCGCATTACTTACCTACATATTACTTCTTGAGGTGTGTGTCTAAGCTGCTGGCTTTCTCCAGCAGCTTTGCGATGCCGCTCATGTATCGGCAGATGAACAAAAACTTCTCCAGCAAGCTTCAGCGGCTGCTCAGGAGGCTGCACTGCAGAGACCAGTCCTGCCCTCATGAACGCTCGACAGTGCAGCAAGTGGTGACGTGAGACCCCCGCTCCCCCCTTTTCAACCTCTTGGCGACGCCGGCACTTATCTCCCCACTAGGCCCAGTATCTGAGTGGGCTCCCTCGCTGCTCTGGACTGCGTTAAGAGCGACGTAGCTAACTGTGGAGGTTCCTGTCACCTTCCAGAACTTGGTCTGATCTATCCAGGTTCCGCATTGAGAGGACACAACAAGCAAAAAACCACTAAGTGCTGTTATTTTTGTGGTCACTGAGTGAAGCTCTCCACTGAGATACTTGAGCGTCTAGTTTGTGGGCGGTAAATTGGCACAATCAGCTAATAACTACCCAGCGTTTCACACACACACACACACACACTCGTGAAATATCTTGTTAGCAGGGGACTCTCAAGCACTCGACCACGGCCGTGCATGCAGCTCCCCCGATACGGGTGTGCTGTGGATATTCTGCTGACGGTGTGCAGGTTTGACCGTATTGAGTCACGATACGCTACTAGATAGGTTCAAACTAAAATAATGAATAAATGATGCATGATGCTTTCTCCTATCACACAAGCAGAAAACCAGTTAGCTATAAATAAATAATCAAGTAGTTATTTTGTTCAAGAACAAACTTAAGAATGCATTGATGGGTGCTGGCCAGTATATCAGTGACCCACCACAGCTAATGAACTTGCGTTGCATGTGTCAACATTACATTGTGCGCTGACAGTAAACAGTGTTTGCTGTCCTCAAACTAGAGGCCTTGATCACTTGAATGGGAAGACTGTTCTACCTTTACAGAGCGGGAATTCCCTTTTTACTTCAACGTGTCGACGAGTGATTCCTCATTATCACAGTAAATCATTTTCACATTTTAACGGTAGAGTACAATGTGAACGGTCTCTTCATTTGAAAAGTTCTTTTCTTTCTTGACACCAGTGCTGCCCTAAAGCTAGACGTAGGTGCTGCTACGAAGAGGCGTTCTCACTTCACTTTGAATGAATTGAGTTGTGAGGTTTAGACAGGCTCACAGGCATCTGTCAAGCTCCACTACAAATATCAAATATATGAATATACATCAACGTCACTTTGAAGTCACAGAGTACCACATGAAACGCTCATATAAAGCTCGTATTCAGACATAACCGGTGTACCTCTTGTGATCTCTGAAATCACATCACCAGCCATAAGCAGTTCAAATCAACTCCTTCAAATCCAACCTCAGCTTCAGCCCACTATGAGTCTGTTGAGGAGTCACACATGGAGAGCCTCACACGGGGTCAGTGAAGTCCCACAGTGTCACAGAGAGGGCCCTGGGGAGGTGGCATGTGCATTCCCTGAATTGTTTGAGTGGTTGGAAGGTTTTTGTGCAGTAAAAATATGAAGCCTTACCGTGTTACTCGAGAGGCGCTATCACAACCTCCACAAATCCTAAATGACTCGCCTGTCGAGCAACTGCAGACCGCACGCTTTGATGCACAACTGTAACGCTGCCCTTATCCAGTGAGCTCATCTGCTCGTTTAATGGTAGAGCTGCTTTGCTAGTGGTGATGAACCCCAGTTATGAAATGAAAAATATATAGAAAACCTGCTTTTGCATGAGTGTCGCTGCATCACTGCGTTTGTTTAGTTTTGCTCTTTGCTTTCTGGATTAAAGGGCCGGTAACGTAATCATGCTGTGAAGAGAAACAGCAGCGGGGGGGGGGGGGGGGGGGGGCAGCATTCACTTGAACAGAAATGGAAAGTGGACACACTGTTATATTCATCACAGACAACAACTAATGAAGGGCGCTTATGTTTGTGGAGTTTTAATTTACACCTTTTAAATTAACAATAAAGCTGAAATTGTTGGGCGATAAAATGTGCTCGGCTTTCACTGTAATATTTAAGGGACTGCCAGATGTAACAACCCAGATTTGATGCTTTTCAAACATATGTGAATTTATTATTAAGATTATAACATTATGTCCCTTTATACTGTTATTTTCTTAAACATCTCTTGACTAGTAGGGATATTTTTGTCTACGATTGAGGTCTGAAACAGTGTTCAACGTTTAGATTTTCGCTGCGTAGCCCCACCCTCGTTGTGTGTATCTGCAGTCAATCAGTTAGAAGAACTGTTTATTTCCAACTGAGTCTGTGTGTTTACGTTATATGCTACAGTATGATGAAAAAAACAAAAAGCACACGCACGTATCGTGACACAGTTAATCATTATTTGAACCCAGTTCAAAGTCCCAAAGCTTACTGTTCATCAAGGATTGGAAGGCAAACAGTAGCACACATGGTGGAATGAATCAAAGCGTGTGACGGTCTGAAGGAGGACATTTAAGCAGCTTTTGTTAACATGCTGTCCGTTTTATATAACGTTAGAGATTGCAGTTACCAGAACACCAACTTTTATTTAATCAACAATGACACTTGATTTATCGTGAATAGAATTGAGTGCGTCACAGCTTTCTCATTATGTGACACTTGAACATGTTCCCGTGCGTTAGTACTATGCAGTTAATCTGGAAAGAACTGATATTTAATTTTACATTTTGTGAAGAGGCAACTAACTAGAAGGCATTCAACAAAAATTCAAAATGTATTGTTTTGATCATTAAAAAACAAATGGTAGATTGAAATTTTGTTCTGAATTTGCATCAGACTACAAAAAATGAATGTCAACGGATTGTTGGAGGATAAATAAAAGTCACTTCTAACCTTCCCATGTTGCTGCAGCTCCACCTGTAGGCAAAACACCATCACCCATTGAAGATGGCTTTGAGTTGATATGTGCCATCTAAATGTGGTTGCAATTGCACAAGAAGGCCTCACTTTTAGCACTAAAATTAAAATGTTTTTAATTTCGTTTTCGAAATATCTTGCTAAGAGACGGGACTTATTTCCCGGCAGAGAGAATAATTAACAATCACCACTAATGGACCGACTGCACGATGCAAATAAAGCTTCATTAAATTGGGCTCAAAATCCCACCAGACTCGGATGACTGCTCGGGTCTTAAGTTTGGTTTATTAGTTCAGAGGGGCCGTGATCTCATACCAGTGCGAAGACATCGGAACAATAATCACTGAGTTCAGCTAAATTGCTGAACCACACATGAAGACCAGAAGTGTAAAAACACCCTCAAAGTTCTCGCGTGTCCAAAGTGTGCAGATGCATTTTAACTATTTGAACGGCAAAACCTCAGAAGTCCATTTTAAACCACTTTCAGATGTGATGCTTTGTGTGACTGTGTATGCAAGTGTATATGTATAATACTAAACAGTGTGTATATATTGTATGTGAGAGATTTACAAGAAGATACAATGCTCTTTCAAAAACAGTATTATTTTGTGAGAGATAGATATATTTAGATTCTGTAAGTGATCTACTCTATTGTCAACTGAGTCCAAGACTGATTAAACAATAAACTAACTATTACCACTCCTCCTTATTTCAATGAAACTGACCATATTCAAGATGAAAATATGTTTGAAACATCTGCTCTGCAGTCTGTTTAGTATGATTAATGCCAAATGTTTTTCTTAAAAGTTAACCAAATTTGACAAGTTTGTGGGAGACAGAACTTGGAAGTGTTGCTTTGTTCGCAAAAATGTCCCTTGAAATGGAAACTTACTATTCTCACTTTTTTTTTATTTGACAAAGACTGACTCCTCGACTCAAGTCAAAATACTGTTAATTTGAGCTCCTCAACCCAGTGATCGGGTCAGGATGGTGGGCAGCTTGTCGAGGTTTCCCTCCCTGTGAGCTGCAGTGACAGTGGGAGTGAGGTCGCCACACGCTAACAGCAGATTGCTTGTGGCGAGGCCCTTCAACCACGCCACTCTGACTGGGGAAAATAACAGCGGTCCAGGCATTCTGGGAATTGTTTTGTCTTCTGTGGGTCTGAACGTCCAATACTGCTGCTATTCTCAGTGTGTAGGCTACGTCTGATAACAATGCTGCACACAGAGCTGTGTGAATGCCTGCAAGTAGGAGCTGAAAAGAACAGTGCTGCAACAGGAAGCGAGGAGGGTTGCGATGAAGAGGTGATGAGGTGAAAATCTAACTTGTAATTAGATGGGTTACAATAGATGCGGAGGTGAGGACCCATGTTGCAAGGAGGAGTGCATCAGCTGTTGCCGCTGCTAGAAACAGACCCAGCAACAGTAACATGTGATTGCACAATAGTGTATATATTTTCAACATCTTTGGAGGAGCCAAACCACAGAGCAAACAGAAGAGGTCCAACAGGAGGAGGGGGAGGTCTTGAATTATATGTCCTACATCTGGAAATGATATGATAATGGAGTGAATTGAACATGGTTGTCATGGTTCCTCTGAGGTCTGGAGTTGCAGGGTTTTTACTTCATTGTGTTGGCTCAAGCAAACAATACGCAAAGGACACAAAACATCAATCAGTGCAGTTACAATGTGTATTTGTGTGCTATTTTTCATTTTCTTATAGAGCGGGAAACCAATGATGCGACAGGGCTGGATTTCTCTAAGAGGTAATACGGCGGAAAGAGTTTGACATCATTAGTCTGTAAATGCACCGCTCACAAGAAATAGGTCGTCTAGCTAGCAAAACGGTAATCAACCAATAGAGTACTAATAGTATGTTGTTGTTTTACCAGAGTTACTTTCTTGTCCTTACTGTCTAATTATGCTGATTATAGCTATGTGCCAGGCAACCAGTGGAGATTCCGGAGCAAGGCTAGTTGTTTCCCCGTTTCCAGGATTTATGCTAAGCTAAGCTAACTGGCAGCTAGTGTGGGTAATGTAAATTACCCACACTAAGACTAAATTGTCTTTACACCCCTACATCAATAAATCAAATGCTCTGACAAAAGAAACATCTTCTCAGAGCGATAAACCAGCGATAAACTCCAGTGAGAGTCCCCCACGAGCTGCTAGCTTGACAGCTGTGATGCTAACAATAGCCACTTTTGTTGTTTACACTCATCATTCTCATCATCACACAACTTTTGGAGTTTGTGCTGCTAGTTTCTTTCATTGGTAAACAGTTAGCAAGACTCGGCTGGGTTTTTGGGTTGGAAAACATTTTTAATCGTACTCGTGCTGGCTTCTCCATACCGACCCAATAATCGGATATGAGTGGTATCAATCATCTCATGTTATACAAGTTTAATAGTATATTTCCATAATGTAAATTTCTTTCTAAACTCTCAATATACAAGACGATATCTGGTTTAGATAAGTTGTGTGCGGTCAAAATGAAGGTTTTGCGTCATTTTCCTCAGGTTGCATCAGGAGAAGCTCTTAACTGTAAAAGCATCCGTCTGGGAAAGGGGTAACGCTGACAGAGCACCGTTTTTAATGTGCTACATTTAGTCGTCATGTTGTTTTTCTCCTTTAGAGGTTCATCCAGACCTAAATTATTTGGGTCAGCTTCAGTCTAACATAACATCAGACCACCTATGTAGCCAGAACATTTGGCTTGTAGCTTCAAATGTTGTATCTGGCTGTTGACCAGATTTCACACACACACCCTTAGACCACCATTGTTTTTCTTAATGTGGGTCAAATTGGGCTGCAGAATGTAATGACAAGAACAAGCCGAAACAGTTCACAGTTTTTTTAGAAATCTGTTTCACAATGTTATCCGTGAGGGAATTATACTCATAAAACAAAACGTTTAAATAAAATCCGATAGAAAAGGTTGGACATTTTGAGCAACCGTGTCTCCTACAAAATGATGTTCCCGTACAATTACACTGCACTCTGTTACCTTTCCAGGGAAACTTGTTTTCTCCTATTACGGCCACATAAAACAGTTTGAAACACGTGGAAGCGTTGAAAATTCAAACAAAACAATAAACGCTACAAAACTACGTTGTTAGGTTTAGGCAACAAAACTGCTTGATTAGGTTAAGTAAAAACAACACAATGGTTTGTCATACAATGAATACCAAAATTGAAACAAAACTATACTCGTGTTTAGGCAACAAACTTGGTACTATCACACGGGACACACACAGCAGTCTCCTGGGTGAAAGCCCTGTGTTTTCTTGGCCAAACACCACCTTCCTGCACTTCCGTGAATTCATGTGAAAGTTGTTTGATACATCAAAAGCAAACGTAATCCGTGAATATTTTTTCCTTAAAAATGCAATTCACAATGCAGCTTTGACAGGGTTTTGAGTGTACACGCTGGAAAGAGAACAGGGGAAATGACTCCAATATAATGAGATAAAATAAAAAAGACCACATGATGCAAAGTCAAGCTGGTTCTGATCCCGAGTCAGATTTAACCAAAGCAATAACATAGATAAAAGAGGTAGAATACGTTTGAACTGATCACTGTCCTGCATCTAAAACTTACTCCTGAGGTTGGTCAACAGAATAATACTGCTGCAGTTCTTGTCTCCAATGTTGTCCTTGACATGTTTAAACGCTTCCACTATATGAATCCTGCAGAACAGAGCAGAGCAGAGACCTGAGAGAGGAGCCTTCATCTTTGACCCACCACATCACTTCAGCTCTGGGGAGACAAGTGGACCAGGGCAGATGCTCTAAAAACAAGCCACCCTTCCTCCCCTGCCACTCTTCTTCTTTACTTTTCCTCTTCAGACAAAAAATAAAATACACTAACAATAAAATTCCAGCATCAGCTAAATATCAAACATGGCCCTTGAAGCAGTGCAGAGGAGCTGGACTGTGCAGGATGTTCCATTCAGAGGTTGTGGTTGTGGCTGCGGGAGATGTGAGATGGAGCCAGAAGCACTTCAGACTGGTAAGTGGAGGCAGATGAGGGTGTTGTACCCTCCTCCTCTAGACCTCCCACTTTCCCTCTCCTGACCACAAGCAGTTAAACCCCACAACTTCCCATTAACAGCACTGGTAATGTTGTCTTGTTGATTAGATGTCACTCGGTGGGACGTTTTTTTTTTTTCATTCGTAGATAGCCCCTTTTTTATACAAGAAAACAATCGTTATTATCATAATATGTTTTCAGCATTATGGTGTGATTTCATGGTTATCATAATAGAAAACCGAGACCGAAGCAAATGTTGGATCCTCCTTGTAATTTACCGTATAATCCAATAATCGAGCCCTCAGCTTCTTTGAACGTCACTCACCTCACCATTCTCAGCACGTTTCTCTGACTCGGCTAGAGCTTGTGGAGAGATGTTCATATTCTCATCACCTTGCCAAACATCCTTCACTGTTGATGCCAGTGGGCCACCCAGTGGACATGAACAGGGAGTGCATCCTCTCTCTCAAACCCTCAGCAAATGACAGAGGTCTGATCGAGGAGTAGTTGAAGCACAATGCGTCAATTCAGAGTCATAGATCATGAAGAGGCAAAAGTCCTGAAGGTAGGTGATGTGCCATGTTGCTGCATCACACCTCATTACTTCTTCAAGTTGTCTATATCACCCTTTCCTATCACACATCATTTCATTCAGTTTTAGCACATGCAGGATCCTTTTTCTGAGAGTATATTTTCCAGATTAGGATCACTGTTTAGTTAACCCTAGCTTATTTAATCAGTTACTTGGGAGTGATTTATAATGTGGAGTCAATGCCACAACTCCTCTTTTTAGCCTTTTTTAGGCAGAGTTAAACATCAAGACAGCTCTGCTGGGCTTCAAACAGTAGTGTGTACTTTGTTTGACTTGTTTGACTGTAACATGTATGTCGAAGATATGTTTCCACCAATATTAAATCAAATATCACCCATTTTACCTGCTCTGCTTCAGTGCTGCGTTTGACTAATATGCTTCATTAACTTGGTCTCATCTCGCCCCATCAGGGGAATGTGGACACTCTCCTCGCTTTCTTCTCCTCTCCCCTCCTCTCTTTGACAGTCTCTAGCACCTGTTCACTGACTGACCTCCACATCCACACTTTCTCCTTATCTGTGTGAAGTCATGCGGGCTGAATAACTGAGATTTTAGGTGGCAGAGAGAAAATCACTCACACATCAGACTTGCTGTATGACCCAGACTTTCTGCTCTCAGCTGCTGAATCGATTTTCTACCACAACTAAAAACCTCTTCTTCTAACCCACAGATTCAATTCTCTCCTGTTGCCTCGCTTGTCAAAAACTCAAACTGCTGTTTGTGCCAGCAAGGCCACCAGCTGCCAGCATTTATTTACACTTGAGCTTTTTGCTCTACCTTTCATACTTATCTTTTCCTGTAAATAATAATAAATGTTTGAGGACTAAAATGTTCAAAACCAGCTTTTCTTGGAGTATTTAAATGTATAAACTTTACACAACAGTGTTCAATGATGTATTTTGATCACCTTGAAAACCCCAAATAATTTTGAGAGGGCATGAAGGTAAATTGATTGATTGTTTAGACCAATCTACCACCTGATGCCAAAAGGATGCAACAACTGGATAATACCAAAATAAATGCTTAATGTCCTCCTCCTCATCGGCACTAAATCGACAGATATTTTCCTCAGCTATTCCCCGTAACTCGGTAATCGAGTAAAAGATATCAGGAATATCTTGTCATTTTCTTTACTAGAAAGCCCATAATTAAGTAGAACATTTCCAGTTTCCCTTGATTTTTCCTCGATGCAATTTTCTTAAAGCAACCCGATTGGACTGTTGGCAGACTTGTGAAATGCCACATGAGTAGCAGAAACAAGTGGGCAGGCTGTTGACCATTTAAATAGAATGTCTTATTCCAAGGGTGCATTGGATATAAACAGAAGAGTATGTCATGTGTGTGCAACTCAGGCAGTCAACATTGCATTGCAGTTGAAAGGGCTGAACTAGCTGGCAGGCATCTCTGCTCTCTGAAACTTTTCAAAAGTTGCCTCTGTAATCTGTAAATCCCAAATTGTACTCGACTACACCAAGAACTCTGTCCACCAAGCTTGAGTTGTGGACATCGACAGTGCTGTGACCTGCCCTGTCTTCACTCACTCCACTGGCTGTCTGTTGTTGATGCATGACATTCAAATCCCTGGAGCTGGTGCACATAGCGCTGCCAAAGGAACTGCAACCCCAAACCTCCAGGCAAGGATCCAGCCCTGGCCTTGACTTCTCTCTGGCTGTCAATGGATGAAGTGACCTTCCCACCATGTGAAGACCTCAGAGTCACATTCTGTCTTTCGGAGGCAAACTGTAAATTCTTGTTGTCATGGACCCTTGTGATCCAGTTCTTTCCTTTCATCCTGATGAGATGCTCCTAGTCTCAATGATTTCATCCATTTCTGTCTTCAATTATTCCAAATATTTTGGATTCCAAGTTGTTTCTACTACCCACTGCAATCTTTGCAGCTGTATACTGATCATTTGGGAATAAACCTACTATGATATGAATAGATAATGTAGGGGTCAATATAGTCTAAGACAATTTAGTTTTACAACTGTGCTTTGACATGATGCAGCCTGCTCCATATCAATATATATGGCTCTGTTGTCGCAGATGGTTATTGTATGTCCGCAATTATTGCAGGCATCTGCAGTTAATGCCCCCCAGCTGTCAAAGGCATTACACTAGCCAACACCACATCAAATAGGTCTCCACAGCCACAGTTTGGATGCATAGATTAGTTCAGATTATGTTAATGTTACTCCTTTCCCAGAGGCAACGGGTCTGTTCTGTTTTGCCCTTATTGAGAGTGAAGGCTCAGGTTTTTTAAGCCTTATCTAAATGTAATTGTAGTATTGAGAATGAACAGTAAATAAGAATGGTTTAATGTGTTTTGCTGTGTGGAATTAATAATCGATACAGATCAGTAGATAAGTTGTCTATCAAACCTATTGATGGAGAAAATAAGAAAGGTCTTGTGTGGTGTGTTTACACGGCCCTGAAGACTAAGAGCGACACAGTTGAGCAAATACTGCATAAATATGTAAGTTTCCATAACAACACAACCTGGTCGAGATAAACTCCACGCTTCTCATTTGCTGTCCAAACTTTACTTTGTCCCGGCTAATTCAGTGGCTGGATCTTTTCAGATGCTCTGCAGACACCTGGACTCACAAGCTGGGCGAGAAAGAAAAGGAAATGTGATGAAGCATGGTAACAAACCGAAGACGACAGATCATCTCCTGCCTCTCTGTCTCTCCCTCCTCTCCTCTCCAGACAGGGTTGGGCCAAACAGCAGGTGGTGCAGAAGAGAAGCCCGGACATGCGATTTACAAATCTCTGGCTCTCAGACCTCTGCACCGGACAAGCATGGAGGAGTAAAGAATCCCACATTTTAAAAAGTAAGTGCTGCTTTTGACATCTTTTCTATTATTTGTGGTTATGGAATAGAGCTTGATGTGATTCATATCATTGTCAAGTTTTAAAAACAAGGATAGTTTGCAAAAGGTTTACAGGTGGTGGTGTTCAGTTTCAGTGTGGATGGGGCAAACCCTCATGTCCTGGGAATCCAGTTGCATAATAAGTTATGCGTTATGTCGTTAACTAGTTCTATATCTTTCTCCATTACATGTCTGAAGTGGCTGGTTGTAGTGTCTGATTGAAACAGGTCTCAGGTCTCACTGATTTTGGTAGAATATATAAAGATCAAAACAAGCTCAAAACCGAAGAACAGTTTCAAAAATGATTTAAATCTGTTTTTAAATATCCTTTCCTGCTATTAGAAAAGGATACCTTAGGATTCAGATATCAGGGAATACATTTTTGGTGACAAGATAACTTCTCTGAATATTTTTTTAAGTACAGGAATATTTGACTCCATTATATTATATGATATACTTATGTGATACAAAATAGAACTGTGTGAGCTTTTGTGGAGGTTTTGAACTCTCCCTATAGTTAAAAAGAAAAAAGACTGCATGCTACTAATGTTGTGATCATGACTATTTATTTCTTGGAGGATTTAAAAACTATGGCAAAAAAAAATATTTGTAAGATTTCCAGCCATATGCATGAATTTTGCTTCCATGTGCATGCATGTGCTGAATTACTGCTATGAAGACGACTGTTGATAAGAATGCATTAATATTGCAGAAGGTCTCCCCTGGAGGAAATAAAACCCAAAAGGCTGTGATGTTTGCTAAAGGTCATGTTTGCCAAACAGAAAACAGTCCTTCTATCACCGGAGAAAGCCCCAGATTTTGGGCCTGAAAATCATCAACCAAGGAAGAGGACTGTTAGTAATGTAAAAACATCTTTGTATTATATACATTCAGAACTGAGTGTGATGTGTGTCGACTTGAGCCATAAAAACACAGAGGTTTGTTAAATGTCAATTACAAATATATTTTCATCTTGCCAATTAAAAGTCATCAAGTCTTCACAAACCGTCTCGAGTGATTGGCCGAGGATTTCTAAGGAGGATTTCAATGCATCTGTTTAAGCCTGCATCTTGAATGTTAATGTGCTTATTTAGTTGCATCTGCCATCCATTTTAGACCCCTTTAAAGGTCTGCCTCCAAAGTGGACCTGTTTCATTTAAATACTGGATCTTAAGATGTTGAAGTTTTTTGTAAAACAAGTGCTATTTATCGTAGTTATTCTCATTTAACTGCACAAAACATTGCTTCTTTTTTCACGTCTGTACTCCTAATTGATTTTTTTTTTCCTCTCCTCTCCACAGCTCAGGTGTCACAGCAATAGCGTCTCTGGCCGGGGCTCTCTGAATAAAGATGCACATGGACTTGGACGGACAAATCAGATGACTCAAAAGAAGAGAAAGAAGTCCAGCCTCTGATCTCAGGACCACAGTTTGTGATGATGTGAGTCCTCAGGTTGCAGAGACCATTTTAAGACATGGAGGTGCTTCTGTTTTGTGTTTGGTACCTATTGATAGATGTACCTTGATGTCAACATGAGGTCAAAGAAACAGTAACCATTTTGTTCCACTCACCTGACTTCTGTCAGCATGCCAACACAGCATAGATGACTCACCCTTTAAAGAGACATCACTGGGAACTAACATTGTCTAACGATGTAGCAGCTACAGGTGACTTACATGTGGCCCACGATTCAAGACAGTCCAATTACAGTCAGTATGGAAGTGCAAACAACCTCTCTGGTCTGGATATATGTTAACAGTACAGAACAACTGAACACTTCAAATGAGAACAACACAACAGATTTGATTGAAGACTCAGACAACTACCAATCTTACATCATTGGTCTCTTCCTGTCCTGCCTGTACACCATCCTCCTCTTTCCTATTGGATTTATTGGTAACATCTTAATCCTGGTGGTGAACCTGAACCACAGAGAGAAGATGACCATCCCCGACCTTTATTTTGTCAATCTGGCTGCAGCCGACCTTATCCTGGTGGCGGATTCTCTTATTGAGGTGTTCAATCTGAACGAGAAATATTACGACTACGCTGTCCTCTGCACCTTCATGTCCCTGTTCCTGCAGGTCAACATGTACAGCAGCATCTTCTTTCTCACGTGGATGAGCTTTGACCGATACGTTGCCTTGGCCAGCTCCATAGGCAGCCGCCCGCTGAGGACTATGCAGCATGCCAAGCTCAGCTGTGGCCTCATCTGGATGGTTTCCATCCTGGCCACCCTGCTCCCCTTCACCATTGTGCAGACCCAGCACAGGGGCGAGGTGCACTTCTGCTTTGCCAACGTCCTTGAGATTCAGTGGCTGGAGGTTACCATTGGCTTTTTGGTGCCCTTCTCCATCATTGGTCTATGCTACTCTCTGATTGGGCGAATCCTCATGAGGGCCCAGAAGCACCGTGAGTTGTGGCCACGGCGGCAGAAGGCCCTGCGCATGATCGTGGTGGTGGTTCTGGTGTTCTTCATCTGCTGGCTGCCAGAGAACGTCTTCATCAGCATCCAGCTGCTGCAGGGCACAGCTGACCCATCGCAGCAGACTGCTACCACCCTGTGGCATGACTACCCACTCACAGGCCACATCGTTAACCTGGCTGCTTTCTCCAACAGCTGCCTCAACCCCATTATCTACAGCTTTCTAGGAGAAACCTTCAGGGACAAGCTGCGTCTCTTCATTAAGCAGAAGGCCAGCTGGTCAGTAGTGAACCGCTTCTGCCACCACGGCCTCGATTTACACCTCTCTGTCAGGGGCGAAGTGTCAGAGGTGTGACAATCAAGAAGAGGGACAAACTGAGTCCATTGAATATGGTAAAACAAATCTTCATATCAAAGTGATGTATCACCCAGTGGGATATATGACCTCAGCTTTCTTCACCTGTTATTTAGCTTTGCCTCATAGTTGTACAGTTAAACCGGCTCACTTTCTGAACAAAAACATAAGGCCACCAAGAATGTACACTCAAAGAAGGATGAAAATGACATGATGTATACGTCCCTTTATGTAGCCAACAATGCACATACAGTACTTAAAGCTATAGTCATGTTTATCTGCATGTTGGATTGTTTTCTTTAAGTGTATTTGGTGTGTTATTTCTTTAGTTAAAGGTTAGTTGGATGGCAAGGCAACAGTAAATGAAATGCTAGTTACGGGCAAAGTGTCAGCATCTATCTTTGAAGTACAGCCAGCGGGCAAATATAACTAATGGACAGATGAGTGTCAGAGGAGACCAGCCTTTGTTTGAAACGGATAATAATGAAATCTAATCAGACTGTTTCATCTTCAACAGAGGGGTCATTTCAGTTAAAACTCACATATAATATCACCTGGTTTATGTAAAAAGAAAAACATGCATTTATCAAGAAACTACCACATACCACCATCCACATCACCATGACATCCCATAACAAAATGACTGCACTCATCTGTCAAGTGAAACCTAACATGAATCAAATGTGAAAACAATCCATGACATCACAGTTGAAGAAAAACTATAGCAATGACTTGCTTTTTACTGTCCCTGTCTAATAAATAATAATAATAATAATAATAATAAGGTGAATGGGATAAAGAAAATGTAACTAATAGATATCAACATGAAACTTCCCCAGTTGCTTACCTACATTAAGGCAATCATTTTTTGTATTACAAGTTTTCTGAAAATGTATGTTTGAATATGCAAATGAGGCATTATGCTACTAAATATGTGCTAATTACCAAAGCAGAAACTTAAACATTGCCAGGTTCAAAATTCTTGTTTAATTTTGTTGACTCATAAGAGTCAAAGGTTTTTACAAAGGGAATGTTGGATATTGAATCACACCATGAATCAGAAAATACTGTCAACAGTCATAGAAAATATAAAAATCTATTTTTGCCATGTCTTTGGGAATAAAATGTTCCATAAATCAGGCAATTAATGATATATGAACAAACTCCTCTGTAAGATAGGAATGAAACTGGAAAGTTTGGTGTATGTAAGTGCTACTGAAGTGGAGAATTCTGGCTCAGAGTCTGACAAAAAACTAATTTTGAGAAAACGCCTTTTAAAGATATTTATTGTGAAATGAAGAGACTACAGGTGCATATAATGTATGTTTAAATATGCAAATGAGGAGAATTTAGGAGAAATCTGCAGACGCAAATAAAATAAACACCTAAATGTGTATTTTGGATGAGTCCTTTCCACTAGTCTGAAAGAAGACATGTTGTGGAATCAAAGTAGCCTACAATCTCCAAATTGAAAATTAATTTGTGCATGAAAAAACGAGGTTTTTGCCAGCGTTTCTCCCTTAATGTACCCTCTGCTTTGTGCATTTCTGCAAACCTTTTGTTTTCCTTCTGTTGAATGAAAATGGCCTTATGTATAGCAAAACATTCATTGGACAATGCAAACCAATGTGTTCTATTTTTAGAAATAAATAAAATGTCTCACTTTTCCAGGAGTATAAAGTGGAAGTTGTCGAGTGATGTTCTTCAGTAATAACAACATTTAAAATAAAACAGCTTGTGTTGTACATGTCTTCAAGTATCACATGGAAGATATAAAGGGTAACGTAGCTTCACCATTCATTTATATCTTGTTAAACTGGACACTTGATCTCAGTCACGCAATCCGGTGAATTAAGGACATATGAAATGTGTTATTAATCTTCAAAATCTGATGTCTGAGCTCATATATATTTTAGTTTTTGTGGGAGTCAGTGAGTGCTCATTTCAGAGATGGCTGTGTTATTACCCCACTTGTCAGGTCCTGTTAACATGATGGTAAAGCAAAGAGGCAGGTGTTGTTTTGCCAGGAGGGGATGAGACAAACACATCATTCAATGTTGACAACCTGAAGCTGCCTCAATCTTTTGTGCCTACACGTCTGTAACACCCATTACACTGTGCCACGGGGGCATTACACAGGTCGAGGGTGGGCCATTGCTGTTTATAAAATATTTCCACCTAAAACATAATACATCTGTGTGCCTTGCTTTTCTGTCTGTGAATGGAATTAATTTATTTTGTATTCAATTAACACAGATATTATGGCAACATATTTAGGTACCAAAGGCCATCACTGACATGTGGATTCTCTTAAAATATAAAAAGTATATATAGAAGGAAGCTCCTCATTAAAATATTGATCATAGGTTAATGTAATGCAGATTGCCAGGCTACACAGGTGCAGTTTAAACATTTTAAATTGTTTCCCATCAGAGACTTAATAGCAGAGGTTTTAATGAAACCTGCCACTAAGTTTTAGAGCCTCAAATTGTGTGTTGACCCGTCGCAGCAAACGTTATAGATTCTGATTGCGTAGTGATGCACTATCTTCTTCAATTCAATTGCATTATATGAAATATAACAGGGTTTAGAGAATATTCTATTTCTTTTTTACATTTGTGCAAAACAAAAATAAAAAAACACAAATTAGGAATGTAAAGCGGTGATGTAGCAACGGCAAAAAGAGTACAGGGAACTCACGCCTATAGGTTGAGGATTGTACATCAACATATAAAATCTGTGTATTGCCAGCCTGCGGTGGGCCTGAGCTGAATCTGTGCATGAGGCAGCCAGAGATAATGGCGTGACTGGGAAAAACAGGAGTCCAAACCACAAACTGTTATTCCAGCTGTAACAGTCCCAGCAGCCTGGGAAAGCAGCGCTGAGGATCTCTTGAGTGATTGTTTATTAGAGGTCTGCAAAAATGCTAAACTTGTTGTGGTACATGATGGTAAAGATACTTTTGCATGGTGTTCCATTACACTGTCCTATGTCCTACTCTCTTATCCTGCAAGAAAGCAATCACTATGTTCTATGTTTCACAGATTTGTCTTTTAAACCCTGACAAAGACAATTTAAGTATATCTGATATATTTGATTTTTGGTTGTTGATTTAGATGTGTATGAAGACTTGCATTCTTCCATAAACAGCACACGGTTCTATCAGAGTCAGAGGGCACAAAGGCAGGAAGACAGGGAAGTAATAATACAATGAGAGCTGTCAAGTTCACTGAGAGAAACAAGCAACACATAGACACCAAGACCCTCCAAGTTCAACACTGTGGAAGAGACAAAGGACCATCTTTACATCACACATCCACACGCATACAAACATACTCATTCAAGATGCTGTGAGAAGAGGTTGACAGTGGACTGTGTGTACAGCTGAGACGAGGAAGGTTAAAGGTTTGTGGTGACTGACGTCACAGAAGGGGAAAAGGGTGTGACTTTTCCCCTTGCTTACATTTAATACTTCCTCTGGAGGATGCTGGATTAAACAACGAGTTTGCGAGCAACAAATCTATCTGGTAAAAGAACATAATACAATATCTTTATGTTATTATATAGGGGTGGATAAGCAAGATCACGCAGCCAAATGATGATGATAATGCACTCTTGAGACAAATCCTGGCTCTTTTTACAGACTAAGTTGAATGTAGTTGTTGGCAAATTTTCCTCATTGTATCTCTGCTGCTGTTGCTCAAAGACAACAAAGTGCTAAACAAACAGAATGACTAGTTTATTAGGTGCAAAACAATGTGATATTGTACAAAAGTAAAATTAAATAAATGTATCTTAATGTTCAGACAGCTGTTAATTCAACTCTTCGATAATTTTAGAGGCTGCAGGTAGAAAAGCAGAAATCAAGCAGACAACAAAGTAAGCTAAATATATTCCACATAAAGGTGAGCACTCTTAAAATATGTCCTGTGTAAAGAAGGTACTGGACACTGTCCAACTGTAAGCTGAGTGGGGGTGGGGCATGTCAAAGTAATTACAACAGGACCGTCCAGGCTTTATGCATAATTATTAGGCAGTGCACTCGGTGGACCTCAGCAGCTGAATTATGAATTAGGCGTATAATTGCATTTGTAAATTAAAATCCCTTACAGGAAAAAAAGAGCTGAATAGAACAGATTAGCTTCCCGGATACAGAAGAGAAGAAAAAAAGATTGGAGTTTGACACGCTGCAGGCAGACCCCATACATTCCTTATATTGAACATTAAGGCAATCGAAAAAAAACAAACTTAAAACACAAATTTGTAAATTCCCTCTGGAGGCAGATGATGGTGTGTTCGAAATAAACTGAACTTTTTGTATCATTTGCTCCTGCAAACATTTTATCATATTAAACATAGAAATCAGAGTATAATTTCTTTAAAATAACCTAGATCACACTTTATGTGTTGTTCTACAAAGACGTTAATGATTATCACACATTATGAAGCTCCACATATTAAAAACATGTGAGACTTTATAAGATAGTTTATAATCTTAAATATGACTACTTTAGGTCAAATAACTTTTTTTTATCCTCCTAATATTCTGTAGATATTAGACTGGGGAAAAGGAAATAAACAGACTCTTCTCCTTTTTTGTTGGTTGCTCATTGAACATGATGATGGTGGGGATTCATTGGTAGAAGAAATACTGATAAACTCAGTATTTTCAAATCCTGCTTTGAGGATCTTTGAAATAGGGGGGGGTTCTCATTGTTATGAATGTTGGGGAAATATTCCTCAAATTTTGTTATTATTATTTTAATTTCGTTCCCGTAGCAGGTGTAACAATAGAGGGAAACATGTCACGGTCCCGTCTTTGCAGCGCCCCCTGCTTCAATGTTTGCAGAGTGCGCTGGCTTGCAGGCGGACGTGCATGCACGCGAGCAACAGATCTGAGCGCATGCGCAGTTCATTGTTTTGACTGAAAATGCCGTCGGTTTCGAAAACGGCGGCCAATGCGTCTCCTCAAACCGAGAAACCTACCCACTATACGTGAGTAAAGCTGCTGCGCAGAAACTACTAAATCGCTCGTTGTTGAAAGGGTTATTTGCATGCGCGCGTGTGCGCGTTTGCATTTCTTGCATTCCTCAACTCTTGTGTGCGTGTTCAAAACATGGTGCTTTTCCAGGCATTGTGACTACCTAACGTCACTTAGCAAACAACGACTGCAAGCGAACGACATCAACCCTAACGCAGGAAACACGGACATCTTAAAGCACTTAATTCACAAGCCAGACGTTAACGGAACCGTAAACAATTGTTTTACCGAGTTGGGACATTGTTTTCGTAATCCCTTGAATGTAATACCGTCAACTTGGTTTGCTAAATGATTAGCCAGGAACTCGCTAACCAGTCTGCTTGTAAATAGCTCGGCCTTATTTTGAGTTCCCCCTTGCTACGTACATTTATAGACGTACGCTCGGGGACTTCCAGCCAACGTTAGGTCGGAATTCTTACGTAGTTTGCTTTGTGAATAGCAAGCTAACGTTAGTGACCCAAAACATACAGTGGGCTACAACACGAGCCACATAACACGACAGCACGCTGTCGTTGAACTTTTCCTCGTGCAGACATTCATATTAAAACGCGGCTCGTGATTCTAAATGTTCCTTATTGTTTCAGATACTTAAAGGAGTTCAGGACGGAGCAGTGCCCGTTGTTCCTCCAGCACAAGTGTACGCAGCACAGACCGTTTACGTGCTTTCATTGGCACTTTCTCAACCAGCGGAGAAGACGACCCATCAGAAGAAGAGACGGCACTTTTAACTACAGCCCCGACGTGTACTGCACCAAATACGATGAGACTACAGGCATCTGCCCGGATGGAGACGAGTAAGTCCCAGTTTCAGTCTTAACATCCTCCAGTTTCATGGAAGCCTGTCGTGGTGCAGCTGCTGACAACCGACTGATGTTTTGCTGCCATGTTTGGTTTGAGGACCAGATTTATGACGCAAATCAGACTACTGCCACAAACACAATATAAAGCACAGGACATTTCATGAAGTAGAGAAGTGTTTATGTGTCCTTTTAATGGCTTGGGGCTGAGGTGTGTCTTCATTGGGAGGCGTTGTGTGGATACACTACTTGTTGAAGTAGTACTTCATTGTTTCATGTGACTGAAACAAACGGTGAGAAGCTGCAGCACTTTTTTATTGTCCGTAGACCAAGAAGGAACTGCTTTGGAGCTAACTATGTAGTGGTGTTTGCAAGGGACTAAAAGCATGTGTTTGTGTTATGTTTGTGTATTTTGAGGGAAATTCTCATAGATTAAAAACTCGTTTACCAGCTTGCTCTACAGTAACACAAGCGTGTAGGATACACAAGCTCTGTTTAATGTAATATGTGCCCATCAGCTCCGCTGAGTTGAGTTGAGGTTATAAAATGCCAGCCTGGTTATAAAAGCTAATTTAATGCAGGAGCTGTTTATTTTTAAATGACGGCTAAGAGAGGTCTGTGTGCTTTTGTAATCAAATCTTTCTAGCACTGAAAAGAGTGGCCTAAAGACGGGAACCGTGGATTCGTTACGCATAGTGAGCAATATTAAGAACATGATGTTTTGCATCTTATTTATTTACTCATGAAAACATGGTTTCATTGGTAGCTGCTTGGTGCGCAGTGTTTATCATTGAGTATCTGAAAGGTCAGATGTTGCTCCAGATGTTGTCCGCATGTTACAGATGCAGGGTCGCACGGCCACTTCTTTGTGTTGTTGCACGTAGAGAACTACGTTTAACATTTCAGATTGGACTCTCACTTCATGTGACATGAACCGCACCTCTTTGTCTTTGAGGTAGGGCTGCTGGACAGCGTGTCTGTGGGAGCCCTCCAGCATTACATTCACTGCCGATGCTACTGTTATTTTAACATTTAGTGCCAGTCTTGTGGCTCCAGAGGAGTCGAGAGTTATCGTGCGCGTCGACTAAATTCTCAGAAATTAGATGTGTGATCCTCAGAAGGGGCGGCGGCCTCTCTGTGTCACCGGGAATTAAAAATGCCTTTTAATTGAGTCCCACATAGAAATAAGATTATTGAACTAATGGAAAATGAACGACTGCTATTCCTCCTCTGCCAATGGCAGCTATTTATGTATGACCTTAATGTGTTGCCGTAGCAACTGTTGCTACTCAAGAAAGGAAAGTTTGGTTTATTTAAGAGGCTTTTTGACCAAACATCTCCAGAGGCCCTGCACCCACAGGGGTCTTATTCTTATTCTTGATTAAAGAGTTAAAGGTGTGCAACTATATCAAATGAAATCCAAATCCTCCTTTTTATTACAGCTTCTAGTTTTGTTCGGACCATGTTTAATATGTCAGCGCTTTGCTGTTATGTCGTCATATGTTGTGATGAGATGCATTTTAGAGTTTACTGTCTAATTATGTCTTTAACTTGAGATCATGTGGTATGTTTGTTTTGGACAGATTTGAGGTTTGGGCAGCACATTGTCTTCATTGTTTTAATGGCATAACTCTTCTTTTCATTACATTTTTATTTAGCTCGGCTAATTCCGTTTTCCGATGTTGTGTCCTTGCCTCCTTAGCTGTCCTTACTTACATCGGACCACTGGCGACACGGAGCGCAAGTACCATCTACGCTATTATAAGACGGGCACTTGTATCCACGAGACAGACGCTCGGGGGCATTGTGTGAAGAATGGGCTCCACTGTGCTTTCGCTCACGGGCCACATGACCTACGACCTCCCGTCTATGATATCAGGTGACAAACAAAGCAAACAGTGGGCTGAATGTCGAATCATTACCTTATCTTTCTTGGCTTTCTTCCTTGTATTTTTAATATTATAAGATGTATTTTATGAATGAATTATATCACCATCACATATGCTGTTCCACCTGCGTATACATAATGTTAGGTAAATGTCAGATGGTCCGGTGTACGGTGTCACAATGAACTTTAATGGTGATTTGTTATGGTAGAGAACTTTATGATACATTAAACTCTTTTAGATAACAAGTAAGCTTAAGGGTGTTCAGCTAGATCTTTCATATATATATGACAGATAGTAGTAGTGTGTATATATATGTGTATATATATATATATATATATTACTTTTTGAGGAACTGAAAATAAAGATAACATTGATTGTGTGTGCACAGAGAGATTCAAGCACAAGAGGCCCTTCAGAATGGACAGCTGGGATCTGGGGAAGGTATTCCTGATCTGCAGCCGGGTGTGTTAGCCAGCCAAGCTATGATTGAGAAGACTCTGACAGAAGACCCCCGGTGGCAAGGTGAGTACGCCTCACGTTGATGATAACGGGCTCATGCAATACCAACACACTTGCTAGTTTCCTTCGAAATAAAAGCACATTAATACTTTGTGCCATTTTCTTTGCAGATTCCAACTTTGTTTTAGCCAACTACAAAACAGACCAGTGTACTAAGCCCCCAAGACTATGCAGACAGGGCTACGCCTGCCCCCACTACCACAACAGTAGAGACCGAAGACGAAATCCCAGGAAGTTCAAATATCGGTAATATATTACTCAGTTTCAGTTAGAATAACAAATTGTATGAAGCTGTGTAAATGTGATGGGTTAAGGGTTCTAACTCTATGACTTCAGGTCTACTCCGTGCCCCAATGTGAAACATGGGGATGAATGGGGCGAACCCTCAAAGTGTGACAGCGGAGACAGTTGCCAGTATTGTCACTCTCGCACTGAACAGCAGTTTCACCCAGAGGTAAGTGACTTTTGTTTTTCAGAAAATAAGGTCAGAGCTTTCCTCTTCACTATAATGAAATGTAAATATAATACCCAAGCCCTAAAACTGACTCGTTGCCAAAATACAGATAATGTGTAGTAATTCGGTTTTGGCTGTAATCCTGCTGCAAGTTCAAGATATTGTATTTGGTGTTTAATTATTCGGTTAATATTATATTGTAGTGTCATTGGTGGTTGACTAGTTTTTCTATCAGCACACATCTTAACTTTGTCTCTTATTGGCTTGTCTTTTGTTTTGTTTGTTTCTCTTAAGATCTACAAATCTACCAAATGCAATGATATGCGACAGACTGGGTACTGTCCCAGAGGACCGTTCTGTGCATTTGCACATGTAGAAAGTAAGTTTGTCTAAATACTGTTTCTGTACGAAAGTAGAGAATTACGAATCCGTGAAATCTGTAGTAAAGCGCACGCCCTTGTTGAGAAGAGCTTGGTTGTAACGTTAGTGCATCCAGCAGTAAAAGTGAACTGCAGCCACTGACCACATGCTGGACTGTTCTCAGAGCCCCGAAGCGATATCTCTCGTTTATTCCAGGTCCATTGTCTCGTGTCCAAATTGCACCAACTTCGACACTGCATGTCCTTGGGTCCGCAGCAATAAACCCACCAAGTGTGACGTAGATAAGATGAACACTTCTCGTTCAAAGGACACACACACAGATTCTTTACCTTTTCAGATTGACATAGTCACAAGACATTTTATTGGATCACAGCTGTTTGCAACCTGGTTGTTTGCACACTATAAGAATTGAATATGTATTTTGATCCTTTCAGGGATTCCCTCTACAGAAGAGACCATGAGCTCATTGCTGACAGTGATACAGTCCAGTTCCCAGTCCCAGCTGGGCTCCCAGCAGTATTCAGAGTGTCCCGTCAGTGAGTGGAACAGCGGAGGCAACTCCGCAACCAGTAGCAACGGACAAGTAGGAAGTGTATGTTTCCTCTGTTGCTACGTCAGTGCTCAGTAGAGAATGTATCCCAATCCACTCGTCCAAGGTGTTTGATTTACTTGTCGACATGTTGTTTACCGTGCTGTCATTTCTCTCTTGCCATGTTTTTTTATACGTTGTTTTGTCATTGTTACTATTTCCTTTACTGTTTTACATTTCATGACTACGCTGTTTTAAAAGAACGGAGGCGATTTCTCATTGAAAGTGCTATTTAAGACTATAATTCATTCATTATTACATTCTCAATCTTAGAGAGATTCTCTAGTCCGTTCAGAATAATGCTTTTATTTTTTATCATAATTTTTTTTATTAAGACCATGTGCAATTCTCTTTCTCAGGTTTCATGTTCTAATAGCTCGACTGTAACTCCAAGCTCAGGAAGCGACAGTTTGTTATCCCCAGTGGGATCCATCAGCAGGCCCAAATCCTTAACTAGTACTAGTTTATGTTCAGAGTCCACCACATCCAGCGTCTCCTCTCTGGCGTCTAACTATCCTAGAGCTCCGGGCTTTGAACGAGAGGATCAGGTATACAGACTGCTCTCTTCAGCTTTAGGATGAATACAACTCACAGACACAACGTAGGGCTTCACTGTCAATGTGTCACTGTCATTCATTTTCCATTACTGTTTTGTTTATTTCTCATTCATGTCATTTTAATCTGAGACATTTCTCCATTAATTGCTTTGTTTTAGATGATTTCATGTGTTTGGTGTTCTTTACAAACAACTCAGTCGTATCTTATCACGTGACGAGAGTATCCAGTAGTGTATATCTGGGTGACTGGCCAGCAAAATGCTCATTGTTGATATTCATAATTCATGTTGCATTTTGTTAATATTCTGAGAGGCTCCATCTTGCAATCATGCTGCCTAAAAAATATGTTCACGATGCAAACACAGCCAGGAGTATTTGTAACTAAGAAGCGTAGTTATTACAGGATGTTGCAGCCCACTCAGAGTAAACGTGTCTGTTTCTATCATCGTGGTTGAACTATTTTTAAATCAATGCTAGAGCTACAAGTGGCAGAAAGAGTCCGGTTACATGTTCAGTCTATACACCTCTGGTTCTGATCAGATGTAATTCAGTGGAAAGTTACCACATGAATCATGACAACTACAAGAACTACAAGTATTCAGCGCAGCTCCAGAGCGCGTCATGAAGTCCCAGTTGGCTCCTCTGGGTAAAGTCAATAGTGGTTGAGGGCCAAAGATCCATGTCATTTAGTTCTTCGCTGCATTAGCTTAGATATTATGTCAAATGTAGTTTTGTCATTAAAAATGTGCGGTTTCTGTGTTTGATCACTTTTAGATTAAGAACAAGGGACAGATGGATCACAAATTAATGGACCAAGAAAAACAGGTCTGTGCTTCAATGTGTTACTTTGTGGCGATAGATTGATGGTATTACATAATATATAATGCATTGATTTAATTGTGAATCAAACAAATGCCTTTTGTGCTTCCTCTTTAGAAACAAAATACTGTATTCTCTGCGGTGAACCCTTTGGCATCAAGCTTTACCTCCAGCATAACGTCCAGCTTGGCCTCTAGTATTGGCTCAGATAGTTCCTCACCCACCACCTTATCAACAATGAATGCAAAAGCCACTCCTTTCTACCCGGGGAGCAACACAGTGGAGTCTGTCATAGGTATGTCAAGTCGACTGTACCGGGATCGAGCGGACACTGTGTATTCTGTGTATTCTGTGGTAAGATGACAGCTGGATGTATTTTGTTTTCCCTCAGGATCCGCTTTGGACCTCAACTTCAGTGACATTAATGTTGCATCTCTTGATAAGGAGATAGAGGAGCAAGACAACAGCGTGGGACTGGCAAGTAAGGACACCTAGTTTGTTATCGTACTTTCCGTGGTTCGAGCAGTCGATCCCAAATGGTCTCATTGTTTGTCACTACTTTGTCCCCACAGATCAAAGGGTGCTCGGTGGCTCCGCCCCGGTCAACATTCCTGGCTCCCTGGCTCGATCGTCCTCATTTAATTCCTCGTCGTCGCTCTCCACCTCCCCGCTGAGCTCCCTCTCCCAGTCTCTGTCGCAGTCCCTGCTGTCTGCCACGTTATCGCAGCACAATCAACCTTCAAACATGTTAGCCAAGCAAGAGCATGGCCTGCTGGGAACCGCCACCTCCTCTTCCCAGAACTCTTTGGGTAAGCTGATAGCATCAGGCGTTTTTTGCGATAAGTGAGCTGGAACGCATTTGACTTCAGGTTTGAGTCTCAAAGTCTTATATGTCAATGAAAGTAGTTTGATTCTTCTAGATTTACTGCAGCACTACTCTGTTATAGTCATATAGTTTTAGCGTACTTAAGTATTGAGCACTTCCATCAACTTTACCTAAATGTGTAATGTAGTTCCATGTTCAGAATAGACTGAGAGGTATGGCTGTTAGAGTTATATTGTAACAATATTTTACCCCATGAAGCAACAAGAAAGATTCAATTCTCGAAGCTAAATCACTACTATAAAAGTTTAGGTTTAATTGAAATAGTTTGAATTATCAGAGAGCTCTGAAAAGATTTATACTTTCCATCCCCAACGAACAATTCATTTGATGCTTGGTCTTGTGATTGTGACACTTCACTCCCCTAGGCTTCAATGGAGGGGCGAGCAGCATTTGGGACTTTGTGAGTGGCAGCTTTTCACCGAGTCCATCCCCAGTTTTCAGCAGCCTAACATCCGCAACCAGCAGTGCTGATCTGGCCCGCCTCTTCAGAGACCTGGACGAGGCCAAGAGGAAGATCAAACAATGGGAGGAGGCCTGGCATCAGGTCAAACAAGTCAGTGTTCTAAATGCGTTACATATCTTATTTAGTATCAGAATGATTTCCCTTTTCGTTGGTGGCAAGTTTTCTTCTTTTAATCCCAAGACTCCCCTTTGTTCCAGGCCTGTGAAGCTTGCCAGAAAGACGCTCGCGAAGCAAAGGAACAAGCGAAAACGTCCGAGGCAGAGCGGCAGCTGGCAGAACAGAAATGGGAGGAAATCGAGCGCAAGCTGAAAGAGCTCCAAGGGGACTTTGATGTTCTCTGTCGCACCCCTGGAACACCCCTTCTTCGTAGCTATAGAGAGCTGGACAAGCTCCCCTTGTCAAAGCTTCACTCCATCCAGAGTCAGCTGCGTAATGACCTAGACCTTATAGACGGGGTAAGACAGACTAGATCACACACAGATTTTCGTTTGTAGCCTCTAGTTTTCTCATTCAGATCTACGTTTTGTTGTCATCAAGCATGCTTATTTTAAAAGTCTGCATGGATTGTATTTCCCTTAGTTGCAGCTGATATTCATTCTTTTCTTTCCCAACAGGTAATATATCAGCTTCAGTCAAAGAAATGTATAGTTTGCCAAAAGCATGATCGCTGCATTGTTCTGCAGCCTTGCCAACATTATGTACTATGTGAGAACTGTGCACCTAGTAAAACCGAGTGTCCCTATTGCAGAGCAAAGATATTGAAGTGGTGATGTACAATTACTCGAGGTACTATTTAAAGATTTAGCCCTTTGAAAAACTACTAATAGATATTCCATTTTCTAAATAGCAATGTCTGTTCCGTGCAGTGATTGAATTGATTTAGAACACAATGGTGTTTGACTGAGAAAGCGAATAGTATTATGAATCAGATTGTGTACAGCGGATGTAATCATAGTTTTTGCTCATTTTATGTGCACATTAACATTGCTCAACCAGATAGCTTTCTGAATGGAAAGCCACGCACTCAAATTAGAATATTGAATGAACTCGCTGTGCCCTTTCCTCGAATCATCAGTCTCTCTAAAGGACATGTGTCTTGTGTCCAGAGATCTATATTTTGTATATTTGTCAGCAGTACATTTTGGCTGATATGCATTGCCAACCGCATATATTGCTCTTACAGTAAATAGAAAAGTACAGTTTAAAAATAAAATTGCAAACAGGATTGATAAACGTACTCAGAGACATTGAGTGTAAGTTTGTATTTCTTCTCTTGTGTTAATGGATTGGATATAATGATTGTGGATAAAACTCTGATTTCTTTACATTTAATGCACTTAAAGTCCACCCGGAGCAAATTTGAAGGCTTTTCAGAAAGTACCGAGGAAATGTGAATTAAAAAAAGATTTTAATAGAGCCGTTAAATCAGATTATTGTATTTGAAGAAAGAAATGCAAGAAAGACAACGTACTCACTGTAACTTTAATATTATATCTTAACTGAAAAGTTCTAGTTTTAAAATGAGGTATAAAACAACTCCTGTGTCTTTCTCATACTGTAAGTCTTACGGTTATTTTGATGGTGGGGGAACGTTGAGACGCTGCGTATGATCTCAGATGCAAAGAATTAATGTGTAAGCATTTGAAACGTACTGCCAGGAAATGTAGAGTTGACTCGCTCAATAGATCCACTGATGTTAAACATAAAATGGGCAAAACGCAAAGCAGACTTTTCGTTAACTTAAAGAGGAATACAATAAATCAAAGAATTCACTCGGGAGCTTTGGGAAGCAAATCGAGAAACCAGATATCCAAGAACCTGAATGTGACTGATGCTTAATTAGAACGTCACATTATAGTTTTGACCTAATCGGTCTGAAATTCCAGAAAAGTGTGTGCTCATAGCATTACAGAGCGCGGAGCGTGTGAAACGGGTCGCTGATCAACTTTCTTCTACCACAATGTGCTAGAACACTGAGAAGCTCCATGCTCTGAGGAATTAACACTTAATACACACTTACATTCACAGCTATGGGGACTAATTGATGAACAAAAAGTCATCTTTGGCCAAAGTATTGTCCAACTCTAGAGACTGAATATGCAGATTTGTAAAATGTCTCACATCCAATAAGTTCTTAGTGCTGAAGCACACCTGCGTCTGTAATCACACTAACCAAGGAAACGACAAAACACATGACCCGTCTTTGTGTTCCTCTTTAAGTAAATCCATTTTACATGCAACCAGTCAAGCATCATTAAGTTTGATTTGTTATGAGAGCACTTTGTTGACCTGGGACTTTATTAAAGGGTATATAGAAATGAGCTTTAAGCTGCTTTGTAGGTATTCTTTTGAGTTTTTTTTTGTAGATTAATATTTTCTATATAAGCTAATGTCTGAAGCTTTTGTGTGTACTGTGAAACATCATTTGGATATTTCATGTTTCCTATTGTAAAATCATGGCATGGTTCTAGATATTCTGATTTCATAGCAAAGTACTTAATGGTTTCTACTTTCATAGCTAGATTTATAAAATTTCAATCAAATAAGTGCAAATTTAAAATGTATTTTCGGCATAACCAGCAGCTGTAATATCAGTAAGGCACATGCTACATGTTAAGGCTGTAATTCAATCAGTTGAGTTTTTTTTGTAGAGATGTATAGAGCTTAGCCTATTAGAAGAGCATGTATTGTATTTGCTAAAAGCCTGAGGTGGTGATTTTTGTAGGAATCTAGTCTCTTGACCGTGTCTAGAACATATCGGCCTCTAACTCTAAAGTGCCTTGCCTCAGTTAAAAAGGTTATGTGTCGAGTTTTCAGAGCGAATCGCAAGTAGTCGAAGCTTGTGCAAAGGCTTTCTGCGTGTCGCGTGTCTCGTCTGACTTTGCAGAAACAGTGACACGTGTATGTATAAATATATGCCGGCGTATTTGGCCCAATCTGGTGACGTTTTTCTGCAGAAGATAACTGAAAACGAAAGCTCGTCAGCGCCCGTGTCCTCCCCTCCGACGACCCGCCCGCTCATTCCGTGGTCGTGGTGCTCTTTTGGTGCAGCTTCAGTCTCTGAAATTAGGTTTTTCCAATTCAATGTTTGGGAGTATGCAAACAGGACAGTTTGTACAGCAACATATACAAATGCTTTTTAGACGGTTTTAGTAACTTTCATTTGTTTGTGTAATGATTCTGCAGTGAATGAAGAAGTCCGTAGTTGACTTGTAGATTGGACAGGACTTATGCTTCGGTTCCTCTAATTGAAATGACCTTCTACTGTGTTAAAAAGAACTTTGTATTCCTTAAATTCAATAGAAAATCACGTATCTCCAGGTACACTTTTTGCTACTTCTAAATATGGGAAAATGCATTGTTTACATTCATATAAATGACAATGAAGCAACTCAGAGGAAAATAATCCAGAACGGTTATGGTATTATTATATTACAGCATAAAAGGCAGGCTTAGCCTACTTCTGGTATTGCATGTTATGCGATTTATTAACCAGCTTCCAAAAAACAAACAAAAAAGGAGAAAAAAATGTGCACTGTGTCACACTGCCAGGATATTTGTGTCGACTTATTTTTAGTGTAGTAAAGGCTTCATAACTTCTGCGAGCTTCGCTGCTACTGGAAAAGATATTAATGTAGCTTCTTGTTAGACATTTAGATGTTTGAATGTTGTGCATCCACAGCTCAGATTTCCAAAACTATGAAATATTCTCTCTTCTGCATCTACTTTAACTAAATCTTACTTGATTGAAGTATAGATTTGTAAATCCGAGTCAAAGGTTCAGTACTTTTGTATATCACTAAGAATGATGTCACAGACCTTTTTAACATTGAGCGAAGGTAAATGTACATTTGTTGGATTTCTTTCCCCCGGTGTACGCTGGAGCTAGTTTCACTCTGTCCTTTGGCCTGTGAAGCCAACCTGACTAATGTCTAGTGTGGAAATCTAAAAACGACCAAAGTGGTGTTCTGAGGAGAAGAGTTACCGTTGAACAGAATTCAAATGATTCCTCCGGTATGATCGGACGGACGCTGGTCTGATCCACAGTTTAAACGGCAGAGCACCAAGGCCACCCGGATGAAACTGAGACAGCATTGTGAGTGGCAGAAACTCTGTTTTTGGACGGATTTTTGCTGTAATATTTTATTCAGTAAGACATTATTCCTCGTATTGAGTAAACAACAGGACTATGCCAATGGCTTTTGCTTACATTAATGGACTTGAGCCCATTGTTTTGCAGTTTTACCAAAGACTTGAACTGTTCTTTCTTTTTTGCTACATTTCATCATTTTTTTTTTTTTCCAGTAATAAACCTAAATTGATTTAAAACTAATCACCTAGTACCTTAAATAGATAATGTTCATTAACAGCAATTAATGGCATCTTTTTTCTATCTTAAGTTAGCGATACAGAGATGGTTAAAAATGCATCCATGCGTCTCATCCTTACACAATGTGTATTTGTAAATTAGATTTTGTGTTAAGTATACATTGACGTCTATGGCAGGTTTGTGCAATACTGGCTGTGAGGATTCAGTGTCGGTATAAAAGTCGTCTACAGTGAAGGAATGTCAAAGGTGACATTTGTGCTTCTGAAGTGGCCATAGAAACCTTTGCTTGTTGACTACATCATCACTTTGGACATGGATGGTTATGCATTATATGCTGTTATGATGGGCCTACGGTGACTGTGAGGGGCTTTCTTTCTCTCTGACTCTTGGTTTTCTATTTCTCAAAGCAGTGGTCCAAATTAGCTTTTGTTTTTGTAAAATGACGGGACAGGTGATGATTGTGGGAAACGATAATGGCAGATACAGACGTAATTAAAACTGAGTTGTTATTCATAATTTGTTGTTGGTCTCTCAAGTGGTCTCCTTGCCCCCCCCCCCCCCCCCCCCCGAAAAAAAAGAAATCACTTGATAAGCACAGCTTTCATTTCTTTAGATTTGTTAAATTGAGCTACATTTTCAAGTACATCGGTGCCTTTAATGATTACATCGTTTTGATTGGTATGAAGAGAATTTGTCTCCGAGACAGTGATTGCTCTCAGTAAGATGGCAAAATATAACATGCTTAATTAGAATTTAAAATTACAGTGCCTTACAATATTTTTGTGGACCACAATGTGATCGTTAATGAGCGTCTAGATTAAGGCCACTTGAGCTGAAAGGAAAAAGGCGGATCTAATGAGATTTGCTTCACCAGTTCCAAAGGACACAAAGGTTAGAAATGACTGCTGATCGTCTAGCTCGGTCTGTATTTGCCATACCATTATACAAAAAACTAAAAGAACAGCAATACTTATCCATCGAATACACAATTTTGATCTCAATAAGTCATTTGGCACCAAAAACTCGTTTGTAAGGAAAAGCACCAAATAGGGACTCTTGTAAATGAACTGTAATAGATGTGTCGTTACGCTCTGCTTTGGAATAGTTTCATCTATTTTGCATTATTGTTAGTTGTTGTGTTGTCTTTTTGTTTTTAATATTATGAAAATGGAGCCTGAACATTTATGCAATCTTGTACATGTATATGACTATGATGTATGGAGCTTTTCAAATTAAGTAAAATACTAGCACAACAGGTGTCGTCAAAAGTAAATAATCTGAATGTGGAAGCAGTTGTTCCATACACTTTAGAAAATGTCTAGAAATGTTATTCTAACATTGAAGCCCTGAAATATTGAATGTATTGTTCTAAATTAGATGAACAGGTCACTGGATATTATGGAGCTCAGTTAATTCATTATGATGTAGCATCTAGTTGTGAATTACTATTCAATAAAATGTATTAGTACTAAAACAAATGCAAGTTTTCAAATATCTATTTGTCAGCATAATGAAGAAATTGAGGAAAGAAATGTATTTTTCTCAGTGTGATACAGAGATTTAATAGATGATGTGTTAAATCTGAGGACACTGCATTTCATGGATTGATTTACTTAATGTCAGTGCGTTTAGACATTATTTATAGATTAAACAATATGTCCCTTATTTTGTGACCAGCTGTATGGATATGTAGAATTCTCTACTGATAATTGTAGAAATGATTCTGTTGGTATATTGATATTTTTTGTGTTGTAAACACAAAAATAGGTGCAAGTCTTAGAATACTAGATTTTTCTTTTCTACATTGAGGATTGTGTACAGAATATTTTCTGTAATGCATTACTAGTTAACACTTGTTCAATTGTTACACTACAGTTATGCAATGGTTTACAGAGTTCACAAAATTATTTTTATCATCTTGAGTATTAAAATAATTTTTCATCTGAAATGTGTGAATACTTTTTTGGCTCAAACACAAATTACAGAAAAATGTATCTGAAAATCTAACGAAACAATCTGAAATACTGCGTGTTCATGAAACAGGAAGTGGACACCAGAGGAGGCAAGAGGTGGTTTTTAACTTTATTACATTACAGTCGCTTGTAAACATATTTATATTATCTAAAACAAGTCTGTCCTGAGCAGTTGAATTGTAAAATACATTTTTCAAAACAGACATAAAAATGCCAATTAACACAGCATTACCTCTGGCATGCTTGTATTTGTGCACCTATTTGAACTTTATGGCACAATGAGGCCACGTTTGATGCCTCATCTCTCAGGAGACGAGGCATCAAATAGGTAGCGTATCAGCTGCTGGGCCTGGAGGAGAGAACACAACAAAAATGAGTTCAAAGGTGACTTGTGCCAAACAAAACAATATTTCATGACAATACAACAAATCCTAATGCAGCATTACACCTGGTTGGTTAACAGCAGCTGACGAATGAATGATTGAAGAAAAAGATCAATTATATTCATAATTTACCTCTTTCTGGCACTCTGGGTAGATTATCATTTCCCCCACTTTTTCTAGTTCTGACCTCTCCTTGTAGACGCTAGTGTGACAATGAAAGGGACAAGTTATTTATAGATACATATTCTACATGTATGCGCATAAGTAAGTTTGAGTTTTCTTCTTCCTTACCTTTCAAGAATCGAGTTAAAGCCGCTCACAATCGCTTTACCTTGCAGCACCATTATGAGACAGGGTGCCGAGTAAAGGTGAGCCATCTTTAAATGAAACAAGATTCAAGGGAAGATCAACTGTTGAGTGCACTGTTTATAAGAAAATAGGCCCTGAAAGCAACTTATTACCAAGCCAACCTTCTCACCCTTTCGTTCCCTCTTGATGACACCTTCAGTGTCTCAGCGATATGTTTCCTCTGCTCATTATCCAGTATGCTCATCCTACCTGCCACCAGATGGCAGCCTGACCTCAGCAGCTGCTCAAGCATTGCTAGCTGGGATGGCACTCGGCTGAGAGGTGGAGCATTTAAGGGTAAGAGCAGACAGGTTGTCTGCCAGAGAGCACTGTGTATCCCTGGTACCAATAAACAAGCAAAACGTTGTTTACTAAGGTCATCTGGAACACAGTCATATTTCAACATCATTCCAGAGGAGTCCCTGCCAAAGTCACAATAAATGATTAAATAATTTGAAAGAACCCATTTTGCTTTAATAGAACCATGAGATCTTCAATGCTTTGACTTTAAAGTGGAACGACAATAGTCAGGAAAACGTGAATACCTGAGTACACCACTAAACTGATTATAGGGCATAGCTCTGCAGACTTTACAGAGAATTTCTCTTAATACAAGTTATCAATACATAGAATTGTCTGTTCATCAAAATAAAACCAGACAACCAGTCCAAACCTCTATTTGGTCCTGGAGGGGAACCACTTCCCTGGTCCACAGGGGCCGATGTGCGGCTCTGTTCACGCTCCACAGAGACTAAAGGGTCTGAGCGCACGCTGAGTATCTGAAAGAAGGAAGCGAGCTCAAACGCAGAATGTTTGTCTTTTATCAGTCGTAAGTGAAATGTGTGCGATAGGCATACCTGCTCCCGTCTCATTGTGCTGGTCTCGGTGCAGCACAGCCCCTCTGGAAAAAACCTCCTCACATCCTGAATCGCTTTCTGATGTGATCCTGATGCTATACAAGTGGTTACAGACCTTTTAACCATACAGTAAAACGAGGCAAGTTGCAGGCAATTCAAAGTCCTTTACATAATACACTGGTACTGTTGCACACATAGCAATCCAGTTCTTAAATGTGTACCAGTATGCACTAGTAACTGACCATAAATGCCATTGTATGAATGAGCCATGCCATGATAGGTCCACAGTGACGAGTCGTCTTGGTCCAGCACATCCAGCAGCCTACTTACAGCATTTTCCCCCTGGAGGCAGAGAGCCAATGAGGAGCCAGAGCACAAGTACTCCACATGGGCCTCCAAGTCTGAGGGGTCCTGCACACAGAGGTTAACACTTTATGAATCATCAAAGCCTACGTTTTTGTATGAATGGAAAGATATCAGAGAGATAGTCACTATCAGTTACACTTTCTGCAGGCAGTAGTGAGTAGGCAGTGCTTTTGTCCAGGATCACTACATGCAGGCCCACCATTGTGAGGCCACACAGCTGGAGTTCGCAGGCTATTATAGCCAGCGTGTGATTCCAGATTGTTGGCTTGAACAGGCACACAGTGACCTGCATCTGTGGATCTGAACAGAATCCATGATGAATGTTCAAAAGTCCTGTCATGGCTTCTCACACTTACACATTATAAAACACAAGATGTATCTCTTGATTATCACATCAACGTGTAACAGAATTCACAGAAACTGTAACTTAGATAGTAAGACATTAATATGATAATATAGTTTGCCACTGTTAGACAGTAGCCTGTGCTGCACACAAATATATCAGTCCCTCACATTCACATTGAGTATAATATCCCATTTGTGATTTGAAGACATACAGATCTTACTGAATGTCTGAATGTACATATATGGACATGATCCTCGATCATTTCACGCTATCGACTTATTGTACGGTGTATGGACATGAACTTGATCATTTTTGCTGACCTCAATATTGTGTTTACTTGCTTGTCTGGTTACATGTTTGTCTGTTTACTTACGAATGTCACCAACATTCTACCCAATGTGATGCCAGAGTAAACAGCAAGTTTTTCCTAACCATTATAAGAACTGAGCATTGTGCAGACATTGCACATTTTTGATTACAGAGCCAGAGAGTCCATTTTAGTTACTGTTTTGGTTGTCTTTGAATGTTTTATTTATTTAGAATAGTTTTATATTTTGTTCACATTTGAATGTAAAATGAATATTCCTATGAATCCTAGTTCATTGCTCTTTGAAAGGGTGTACTTGCATTATTATGCTATTATATTATCATTATATCAGTGGCACAAAATGGTCTTAAAATTACAACATCGTTTATCGCAATTATTTCTGGGAAGATATATTGCCCAACAAAAGTAGTTATGCCAGCAGGCCGACCTTTGAGAGAAAACGGTGTGCACGCAGAGTCAGAGAGTTTAATTCCACAGATTTATACAATTAAAAAAATGTAATTGTGCTGAAATCTACTTTTAGACATCACGATATCAACTGATGCCAGGGACAATATTCAAGCTCAACCTGGTTGTTTTGTGCACAAACCTTTTGTACTGCAGTTTTGCGGAGGAAGCCTCACAACTGGACGTACGCTGTGGTCTGTAGTGGACAGAAGTGGGGTGATGAGACTTTTCCTGGCGTATTAGAGACTCGATAAAGACTCGATTTTAGACTTGGTATCTGATTGCATGTTGTATACAGCACTCAACAAACCTACCAGGAATCATCTCATGCTCAAAGAAGAAGAGGGAGGCTTGTCTGAAAGCCACTTCAGGTGTGGGTGACATCAGGACACTGAGGTTACCGGGGTAATCTTGCGGTAAGAGTTTCCTCAGTGAAGCAACAGCATCCACCCGTTTAAGAGCACACACTAGGGCAGGAGATGTCATCAGACTGTCCACGCTGTCTTGACAGAGCTGCTGCCCGACCTCGTATGGATTCAGCTCCTGAGCCTGAAGTCGAGTCAACGCAGGCAGCCACTTCAGGCCAAGCAGCTTGAATCCTGTATGTTGTACATCACCTGTATCATCAACATTGCAACCATTGAAAAATAAGGTGTGGGGGGGTATTCAAAATAAATAATTCACTCATATACTCGCTACTCTGTTCATTCATTAAACTGTGTCGGCTGCTATGTGTATTTGACAGTGCATTGTGTTTGCTCTGCCCACTCCCGTTTCAAAACGCAGGACAAGCTGTGCTACAGTTGAACTTCGCCCACCTTCTGGCTCCTCTGTCAGCACTCTGTGTAGGAGGCTCAGGCCCTGTCTCATGTCCTTTCCACAGAAGGTCAAAATCGCCACCTGCTCCATGTCGGAGTTGGATGAACACTTCTGATGGGACAGGATCACACTGGAGGGATCTGGCACTGCCCACATATACTGAACTAAAAAACAAATATACAGAAGAAACGTAAAGGGAAACAGCAGAGGAGCATCTGCTACTTTACTGATGCTGAACACACGGTGCTTACCAAAGACACGGTACACGTTGCTGCTGAAAGGCACAGTGTGGAAACAGAAGCTTGGCTCTACTGTCTGAACTCCATCAACTCTGGACTGGATGCAACCCAGAAGCTGTTGTGCCTTAAATTCTCTCATTAGAGCTGAAACAACACAGTAACTACAAGGTTATTTTATTGAAAACATGTGCTGACTTTTCACATTATTAAACCTAAAATGTACAGAAGCCCTAAGAGGCAAGTGAGGGAAACATCTAGTTATCCATTTTCAAGTCTGATCTAAAGTGTTTACTTTTGATGTAATTTATTGAGATAAATTATGCTCTCGATATAATATGAGATGGAATTCAGACCTGCTGGCAGACTAACACCGTGGTGCACTGCATTTTCTTTCCTCAGTAACAACAGCAGACAGTGAGAGGGCAGCTCCAGCTGACCCTGATCTGAGGTCACAGTCTGTGGGCTGCAGAACACACGAGCCTAGAGGAAATGTACACAGGCTTCAACACTGTGACAAAAAACATAGAAGTAACATTTGGTGCATTTGGTGTAAAGATCACAATTGCAGCTAAATGTTCCATTATGTTAGATACACACTGTTCTTCTGAAGGTGTGAAGCCTGAATGAGTAGCTTGTAGTTCTACCTGCTGGTTGGAGAGTCCAAGGACTGCAGCTGCGTTGCTCTGAAGCTGCGGCCTCTGCAGCCCCCACATTCTGAAGCCTCTGCCTTCACAAACAGACAGCACTTGGCCGTAACAACATGGAGGCACGGCAGGCGACACCACCAGGAGTAAGTCAGCTATGTGTGTAGGGGGGGGGAGAAGGATTAGTGGCTCCACTCTTGTAAAAAAAATGTATTATCCTTGCTGCAAACTAAAGTTCCTGCAGGATAGTAAAGATGAAAGTTGAAAATGAAATGTGGGCAGATGGCAGTTTCCCTCCTTTTGACAAGTGTGGCTCCTTGTTGAGTTACTGTACCTTTCGTTGTGGCACACAGAAAGACTCCTCTTCTGTCATTCGAAGGTACAGCTCTACAAAAAGTAGACGGTGACTGATTACAACATTTTTAGAATCAGTTTTTCACACAATCTGATGACATTTTGACAACAAACCTATTCAGAAGCCGGTTGTGAGTGTGTGCACTTTCTCCTCTAACTCTTCCTGAAAACCACAAGCACAGCTCCCTGTGGACCTGGCTGGCCAGTCGAGAGGAGAAGAAGAGAGGAGGCTCGAGAGGATTGTGATCTGTCTCTCTGGGCATCAGACGATCTATGGAACTAGTTAGATCGTTCAACACTGAGTGGGCATGAAGGCCCCGCACAGCAAGGGCAAGAACAGGCTGGCAGGTCTCATCAGTTCTCTGGAGAACTGGTACAGCACCTATGAGTCAGAGGGAGACAATTTAACTTCAATGAAGACACTGACAAAGGACCTATAGGACACAGTTGGAACCAGGATGCACGCCAGACCAATGAGCCAGACGGAGAGTTATTGGGTATTTTATGACCAGACGGCTTTAGTTATGTTTTACCAGCACTGTCACTCAGGAACCCCTGTGGTGGATAAAGGAGCCGCAGACCACACACATCGAGCCCTGAGTCGAGAAAAAGTTGGAGGGTGTAGTGTGTTATGACAGGATGTAGCATGAAAGCTTTGCACCCCAGAGCGACCGATACCTGCAACAAAAATAAGTGCGACATGTATTTATTTTGCCTTCACTGCCTCGTATTCAGTGCTTCTTAGGATCAAAAGACACACGCCGATGAGGGACATGCTCACTTCTGTGTGCAGCTCTTGTGTGGTCTCTTTCCCCTTACAAACATGTTCCTGAGTCTCCACAGTCTGCCAGTAAAAGCCTGGACTGAGACCAAATGTCCAATCTATAACCTGAAACACAAAGCCATGGGAGCAGAATATAATCAACAGAATGCAAGATATGTGCTTGAAAAAGATATGAAATCACACTCTCTGAAGCACATCACCTTTTTGTTGGAGGTGGTGGAGATGAAACAATTTAAACAGGAAGAAGGCAGGTGGATGGGTGAGGCATAGGCTTGTTGGTCCAGCAGGTTTCTGAGCTGAGGTAGCCAGCTGGCGATTAGAGTGAGCGAGGTCTCAGTGAGGAACCTGCAGACATGGTTGTAGAAAGGTGTGTGGATGTCTTTGTCCCTTTTCTACAAAACAAACAAAAAAAAGGAAGAGCATCAGCACGGCTATTCTAAAGCCGACAGAGTATGTGTGTTTCTTTTGTTTTTGCTTTATTTTGCTGTTCACCCTTGGTATATAGGAGTGACGAGCCACAACTAAGATGTGCAAAGCCAGTCCGTCCTCTGTCCACAGCTGCTGGAGTCCTGCAACCCAGAATGGGACCTTTGCACCAACCTCGTCTTCCTCATCACGTGGCTCAGGGCCAACCTAAAGCACGTAAGCAAGCGACCCTTACATGGTGAAACTTAGCTTTACGATAACAAACAGTGGGAGAGAGAAGCTGCTGCTCACTAACCAAAGACAGAAACCAAGCCACTAAAGTGTTGTAGATGTCTGATTTGTTTGCCGCTGAACTCAGATGTTTTCTCGTCCTGTGAGCTCTGGATCCAACCACGCCAGGACTGGAGAGCTCTACGGTCAGCAGCATACGTTTCTCACTTTCAATATCTGCTGGTAGTGTGCTGATGGACTGTAGATGAGATGCTTCCTGAAAAACAAGTCATAATACTGTAAGTTTTGACCTTTTTTCTAAGTACTGTACATTTTGAGTTCTGTGTCACTTACAAAATCATAAAGAACATCAGTCCTTTCAGCAGCTGGCTGCTTCTGATTGACAGATTTGGGTGGACGATGTATTTCCAGTTGCTTAAGAATCTGCTGGTGTTCATGTTGATATTTCTGCTTAGCTCGTGCTCCCTGTTGGTCACTATCAAAAACATTGTCACGGTTATAATATCTGTTTATCCTCGATGATGTGCTGAATGAATGAAGACCAAGGCATACCTCTGCTGCTTTGGTTCTTTGGTTGTTCTTTGCTGAGTTGTTGGTGGGCTTTTCATTTTCAGGGTTCTGTACTCAAACTGTACATGAGAAGATTGTCTGTCTCCCCACAGATTGCGTGACTCATGTCTACATGTGGACTCTACAGCCCGGGGTAGCTTCTCTTTCAGTTTTTCTGGAACATTCTCTGGCACCGAATGTGTAGGGTCTGCGTATTCATTCGGATATCTATTTCCATTTCTGTTCATCTCCCTGATTTTCTGAAGCAGCAAACTCTTTCCAGTCACTTCCCTGGAAGCAGAGACATGACAATATGAATTGAAACAAAATGTGCTGGACAGATGACAGAAGCGTGACAAATGTTTCTATTGCAGGATATATTTACCTGTCCCTGCTACGTGATCCAGCATGCACTTTAAGATTGAGTTTCTCTGCAGGTGGTGTTTCCTGGTGATTGTTGCGTTTGGCTGCTGACTTGGACTCTGATGAAAGATTTGGGGATGTTCTTGGTGGTTTTATTGAAGACTCAGGGCAACGCAGGTCAATGTAGACAGTGGGACATTCCTGCTGGCTCAGCTGCAGCTCGTCTTCCGACCTCCCCGATGATTTTTTCCACACATTGTTATGTCTGCGTGAAACAGGTGATTATTATCATTATCTTACAAGCCATGGTCACAGAACATGAGCAGTGATGAGACTCACCTGATGTGGTTTGGACTTTTCACAGGCTCGGACACAGACTTGGATGACTGGCTGTTACAGAAAGCAACTAGTCTCTCCATTATATTTCCCTGAGATCTGTCCTTGTCACGTTCTATGATGAAATCATTAAGGTTGATTGATCATGTAAATGAAATACATAACCCCCCATAATCCTCCATAAACCCTTAATTATTTGCTATAGCGACAGGTGTGTGTGAAATAATGACTTACCTGCTTTTGTTTTCAAAGGTTCAACTGACGCATATTGTTGCAGAGGTAGTAGCCCGTCCAGATTTTTGAGAACATCATCCAAATCCCACTGGTCAAGCCTCTGAAAGTTAATGTGTAACAAAACCAGTATTTAGGAAGATTTAACACCTAGAGATTACTGAACTGCATTAACCCCAATCATGAGATTAAATATCCGTAAACCTTTGTACTTTGCCAAACTCACTGCAAATGAGAGAACGGGAAAACCCCCATCAACTGTTGTGTTGTCTACATTTGGTGTTACAGAGGCATCGGGCTTGGCTCTGTTCAACTGCACAATACCTCTCTCACAAGCGTCTGCCTTTAATGGTGAAACAGGAAAGGATGCATCTTTAGTGAATGCCATGATACACTGGTGTGAACACAGTGGCTGCAGATCAATACAACCCACCTCAACATCAGCACCAGAGTGGTGTGTACCAGTTACAGTCGTGCCTTCCACATGTTCATTATCATCCAACTGCCCACTCTCTTCTGACCAGCAGGTCTGAGCTACAGGTTTCAACAGCTCCTGATTGAGAAAACACGCACACACACACACACACACACACACACACACACACACACACACACACACACACACACACACACACACACACACATAGAAAACACACACAAATATCAATGATTACGTTTTTGGAGTCCTGACCTTTCTGCGATTAACACTCTTGAAACTATTTTTTAACTTACTAACCTCTAGATCATCATCATCCGTTGAAAAAAGCTCAAAGTCTTCCGGGACCGTCAGGGACAGACCAGCTGGTCTTTGGTATATTGTGGCAATCTCTTCATTGTCGGACTGTAACGTAAATCCATTAACGTACATTATGTTTGGTGTTTGTAGTTGTAAGTCAAGTTAAATAACATTTGTAGGAAGAAAAAACACATACTGATGAAGAATCAAAGTCGATGGTCGGCAGATGTTGTTTCACTTTGTCCAGAATGTCCATTACTACCGGTAAAACAATGAATTCTGTCCGGTAACGTTACCGTTTATGTTCCGCGTCACTTGAGGCTCCTTAGTTACCCTGGCAACGGAAAGCTTCGGAGTGCACGTGGGCTTCGCGTGGCGCTTCGAGTGTCGTCAACAATGTTGCATTCACGGCCTTCGGAAATATTGTAACTAACCCATTTGACAGGAACGTGTTTTACGCCTGAACAGGTTATTAACCCACAGGTGAGATAGACAGATAGAGAGAGATACGTGTTGTTGGAGGTAGGTTAGGCTCAGTAGACTGCACACGTATAGTTTATAAACACCAGTACAGTCAAGTATGTGCACATTAGGCTATTCTGGCAGCTTGAATTCTCTCGTGCTAAAAGGAATATAGTGCACTCGGCAAGCTATCGTTTGCAGGAGCTGCATCAGCCTTGAGCCGAGGCAACTGTTGAGAGGTAATATTACATATACTCTGTTCCTATTCAAGTACTTTCATTTATTTATGCTATATCATTTTTGATATCCTGTGAACTTTTTCCATTTTACTTATTAATAAGATAAATTGCTGTGTTTAAGTCAGTGGCGTGTGTGTGTGTACTGTGGTTAGGATCATCCGTCCCATGATGTGTTAAACTAATTCATTTCCTGTGGGTAAAATAAGTTGCATTGAACATTTTGAAAAGAAAGTGAAGGCATACACGTTTTAAAACATTTATTGTGGGTTGAATTTCCCATCAGTATATTTTTTTGAAGTGGCAAACAATCATTACTACACCAAGTAATACACACATCTTGAAGACATTTTAGTTTCTGAGCTTTACAGATATGTCTTCCTGCCAGTAATGTTTGCCACAAGTTTGTTCAACCAGCCCAATCACATGAATTATTGACTAAATTCGGATTCATACTGTAGCTTAATGGGCTGAACTTAACATTTTGGAAAATGCTATTTCAGTTTTGCATTTCAAATTGTAGGCCTATACCATGGTTTTACCTGCTATCCCCATTTTAATTGTCCCAAAATGCTCATGAAAGAGGCATGTTCAATGACATGAAGGGATATCTAAAATATATTTTAGAATATATCAAAATATTTAAAAAATCCATCAAATTGTGTTTTTTGTTTAGCAGCTTTGGAAGAGTTCGCTGTCTACATCTCGCAGGTCCTGACCAACTAGACGCGGTGGGCTGGTGCATGTAATGTTGTTCAATATGGTGATGGTTGTGTCGGGCTCTTCACCCTCTGCGTGAGTCTCCACTTGCCGAGGAATCACCGACGGATTCCTCAAGCTGTAGTTTCTGAGGGGGAGGGAACTGCAATCGCATGTCCACCGGTTCCAAGATAGCAAAAGTTTTTCCATACTCTCCGGAAAATCAGGGACCATGCTTGTCAAGGTATTAGCTCTCAGGTCCAGATAGCGCAGTCTTGGGAGTAGCTGCGTTGTGCCATTCTGCAAAAATTGTCGACATTCATTGTTGGACAACAGCAAGTACTCCAAATTCTTAAGGCCAGAGAATGTATGGGTTGTTAGAACCTCCAACTTGTTGAAACTCAAGTCCAGTCCCAATAGGCCCACCAGGTCGGCAAAACTCTGGTGTTCTACCACAGAGATGTTGTTATGCTGCAAGAAAAGCCTCCGTAAACCAGAGAGTCCAGTGAAAGCTTGAGTTGTGACTCTTGCTAGGCAACCTCTGTCCAGATGAAGGCTGTGAAGCTTTGACAGACCTTTGAATATTTGGTCGGGCAGACTGTGGAAGCAACTTCCAGACAAGTTGATGACAGCAACATGAGAGAGCCCAGTGAAACTACCCACTTGTGCCTCCTGCACTTGGTTGTGCTCTAGCTCTAGAACCTCCAGATGACCAAGCCCCTCGAAGATCCTTTCCCCCAGGGCTCGGATCCTGTTGTGGCTGAGTCGCAGCTCTTCTAAATACTGCAGGTCACGGAAAGTCCTGGGCCTGATTCCAGTGATTGAGTTGTTGGAAAGACGCAGCACGTGAAGACTATGCAGGCCCAAGAAAGTGTCGTCATGGAGAGAAGTCAGTCTGTTGTTTGTGAGATCCATCCATCTTAATGACTTCATGCCTACAAAGGCTCTGGGTGCCACTGTCACAATCTGGTTCTGGGCCAGGTAAAGCTTTTGCAGTTTAGTTAGTTTAACAAACACATTAGCTTTGATGACCTTGAGGTGATTTCCAGTCAGATCCAACTCTTTAAGCTCAGCAAGATTTTGGAGAAGCTGTGGCTGCAGGTAAGCGAGTCTATTCCCTGCGAGAACAAGCTCCCGTAGACCTTGCAGGTCGTGGAAAGCTGTCTCAGGTAAAACTGCTAATGAGTTCCACCCTAGGTTTAGAAGCCACATGTGTGAGAGTCCTGCAAACAGTCTTTCTTCAAGACGAGTGAGTTGGTTGTTATGCAGACTAATTGAGGCAATGTTAGGCGTATTCTGGAAGATCGTACCTGGTAACGCCCGGAGGCGATTTCGCTCAAGGTGAATGTGTGCAAGCGACCGAAGTCCTTGAAAAGCCTGAGGGTCAAGTGTCATCAGCTCGCCACTCTGCAGATTCAAAAAGTCCAGGTTGGAGAGATCCTTCAAAGACGCTGCTGGGAGGGAGGTGAACAGGTTGCCATCCAGCCAGATGGAATGAGTAGAGGCGGGCATGTCCGATGGGACTTGTGTGAGGTTACGAGCACTACAGTACACGTTGAGCTCCAAGCTGTAGTCATCATGCAGACAGGTGCATCCTTTAGAACATGGAATGGGATCTTCGGCCACTTTCTCTCCAGCTGTGTCGGGGTCTGGCAACACCAGTGATGTTCCCAGTACCCACAACACCAACAGCACAATGGTTTGCATACCAGCTGTGGATAGAATATTAAAATCAAAATCAAAATACTCACTAAGTTCACTCCAGAATAGTTTAGATTGTTTTAATGCTGTATGGTCTACATTATATAGCTTACCTTAAGTATGAGAGGTCTTGATTCAAGGCGGACAGGCTGTGAAGCACTGAATGACTGAACCTTGTGCAATTGTTTGTATGCTGAATGGAAAGTTTGCCAAGCCCCCAAAGCCTTTTTTTAAAAGTAGGCTGCACTGAATATGTATATTTAACCCATGCATGTCCACTGGACCTGTTTTGAAATAATTTTTTCATATACAGACCTTTTTTCCCAGAGGTTCATAATTATCATATCAACTTTGATCATTTTGATACAATAATCTAATGTCCTTAATGATTGTACTGTCTGTAAAATGAGAATTGCCTCAGTAAAGGTGTTAGCCATGCTTAATTAAGATTCTAAAAAGTATATGCAGTACCTGTATCTCCATTATTCTTAATAAATGTCACGTTTATTTTATTGTCACACAAACTAATAAGGGATTCAGTGTACAGTAAGTGGCCTTTGGTGTTTACTAAAGTCAGGGTCCTGTCACTGAGTGCATGTGCTGTAGATTTGAACTGATGCACAGATATGGTGAAGAGATACGATGGACTCAGTGCACCAGACCTTTGACTGAATTCATGATTTTCTTTTTTCTTATATTTAATCTGATAACGGCACATTTAACACAGGGTAATATGAGACAAAGTTGTATTTCACTTGTTACCTCAAACTTGGAAGTGTGTTTCTCATATTAAATATTCTCTGAGGACCACAGTTGTGAAATTGTAACATCTTTATGAGACTAACTAGTAGCACATTTTCCACACTGAATGAACAAACACTGCATATCCCAATACCACAGACTCTAAACTAATCATTAATATTTTTGGTCCGCAAATAGTAATACTGTAAGACATACTACTCTAAACTATAGGTTCACCCCTAAACTGCTGGTCAAAGCAAATAACTAATCAGCCAATCACATTGCAGCGACTTCATTTAGGCATGTAGACATTGTCAAAACGATCTGCTGTTCAAACCAAGAATCAGAAGGGCTGGTTTGAGTATTTTAGAAACTGCTGATCTACTGGGATTTTACCAGTTATATTAATGTCATTTGTATTGTTCTATACCAAACAGTTTCATGTCGATACAATTCATTTTTAAGATACATATCATTTAATCGCCTAATAAGTGGTGATATCTGTAAGCACTATTTCTCAAAATTCTCCAAAACCGAAACATGAAAAAACAGCAACATCATTTTCTAGATTGGAGACTTGCTGAAGACGGTTTAAAAAGTAGGAAACATTTTTAAATCAATAGAGGTATAGCAAGTGGGATGGTACCCAAGCATTCATTTTGTTTTATTCATATAAAATCAGCTGTACCTATCTGCACAATAGTGCCATTTCAGTTTCATTCACTTATTTGACAATGCAGGATGAGGTCAGTTCCAGAAGTCCATTTCCTAATCACGTCTATGATTGCAATGACTAACTTTCTGTTTATTCTTTTTCTTCGTATCTGAGTTCTTTTAGACAACCATGAACTGGTCATGCTCTAAAGGACAACCAAATCCAGATAACACTGTGTGCTTACATGAATTTCATTGATTGATTTGCCAACACTGGATTCATAACGGTAAAGAAAATGTATCATCTTGAAGTAAGTTTGTAATGTATGTCACTCAAATCTGGTCCTCCTCTGCAGTGAATAAGTAGGCAACATTATATCAGGTATGCAGGGTACGTGATGCAACCTTAAAGCTCATTAGATTTACTGGCACATTATCGTTATACATATTTAGATTTAATTTTGGATGTTATTATAGGTATTTTTATTTAAGTAATCCACACAGAATAAATGAGGTGTATCAATGTTTAAATCTAAAATCTATATTTTTGAATGTAAAGATCATGTTTAGTTCAATAGTAAATCTGGCACACATTTGGTGATAAGAATTCTTAAGTATCTTCTGTATTCCAGTGGCATTTATTTGAATATTTTTTGTGATTAAAATACATTTTGCTATGTTGCATACCAAAAAGAAATGCATGTCATATTTATGGCGCGTGGAATGTGTTGTGTGAAAAGACCAATATATCATCACTGAAGCCTATATTTAATATGCGTATGTCCTACAAAGCAATCAATCTCCATTTCACTTGTCCTGAAGAAAGTTGTGGTGTATTCTGAGGAAATGGAGGTAACTAATGAATAGTTTATATTTCTCTAGCCAGTAGAGAGCACTGCTGGTCTGTTGTCACATCCAGGCCCAACAGCTTGGAAGGCTTTACGTAAAGGGCTCTCTTAGCCTTCTAAACTGATCAGGTAGTTTAATGCTCAATAGAGTGTGATAAGAGGATGATTTTAGTTCAATACTATATATTGGTGAGCTGTTGCCATCATATTTCTTGATGTCTTTAAACAAAACACAATATATCTCAACTTGAAAGGGACTTTTCTGTTTGGGCTTCATAGAATGAATACAGTCATTTTTACAAACGGATAAAAATAAAACTGCAGCTTTTACTGCTGCTTCGGTGAAATAATTGCCATACCGAATGGCTGCCATAGTGAGTTGTTAATGATTGTTTCTTTCCTGACAAACACCTCTAATTGGCTCATTCCCCGGCACTCAATCAGACACAGAGGTTGCCGGTTTTGTCAGTTACTGTGGGCTTCCTGAGTGGAGGACAAGAGTCTTAATAGTGAGCAGCCACTGTGCCTGAAAACGTTTGACTCGGCTGTGCCTTGCTTCTGGAAGGATAATTTCCTAAAATGATTCTTGATAAATGTGATGCTCCCTCAGCAGTGGAGAACAGGCCTGAAAGGCATGATGTCAATCTAAATTTGACGGATGCATGCTGATCAGTCTAGAAACCCATCATGATGTCTACTTCGATCTACTGCTCTGCAAATGTCAGAGAACTCTTGACATGAAATGCAAAGGAAGCTTTTAGGATCCGATAAAACATAAACTGGGTTCAGCTGCTAAGTGCATTTCTTTTATATTGAAATCAAGAAAGTCTGGTATTCTCTGGTTTTAAGTGTTGTTTATTAAATCAACTTAACCATTAGTCGACAAAATCGTACGAGTGTTAGTGGACTAACAATTATTTTGGTCGAGAACAGCTCGAGAGATATCACACGAACAAACAGATAGGTGGAAGCTCAAATTTGTCAGTTGAGCTCACCTTTTTTTTTTACCTTTTTTCTGAGCTGCTATCCAAGTATTTGTACACAATTTACTTTACTTTATTTTTTCAGAGCTGATTCTGAAACCATATGACTTTCCCAGTTAGCCTTGTCAGAAAGTAAAACACTGTGAGATAAACCAGTAATAAAAAGATCTATTGGGGTATTACCTACTGTATTTTTGCAAAGCAAAGACAGCCAGACATCACAGTACAAACCCAAGTGAACGTCGGATAAGAAAATAAAAGCCAGCAGCTGAATGCGGTGAACTGAACCCCGGGATGAACTAGGTCTATAATCGGCAAAACCACAAAGCAACAGATTAGTCCTTCTGGGCCGCTGCAGTGGGCCTCTGGATATGCATAATGTTGGACCTTCCTGCTGGCTGTTATCTGTTGCACAGAACATGGTGCATCGTGGGGCATACAGCCACGAGGGACAGACAAAGGAATTACTTTCTTTTCCCTGCTCTGTTGCTTTAACCATAACCCTTTCGTAATGATGCTAATGTGTGGGCCCAATTAAAGAATGAAGCCATTATTCTGCTATTAACCAAGTAGAGAGGCTAAATTGAACTAATTTGTTTTCTTTGTCCCTTCACAGGCTTAAACTGAGAACAATTCAGCTTCCCGACAAAAGCAAGGTGAGTTGCACAGGCTAAATATGAATATTTTATTGTTAGACATACACCATCTTTAATTTGTATCGAATAAGAGCAGGCTCAGTCAACACTGCCATCCACTGGCAGATTGTTGGACTCTTTCACTGGTTTGAAAATGAACAAAGAAAAACATTACTTGGTTGTGAAAGACGACTTTAAAACAGGGTTTTTCAACGGCCTTTCACCCATCGAGGTGACGGCGGTTCAGCGCTGCTCTGAACCCGGCTGCTACCTCAGCCCTTTGACAGCCAAAGACCCTTGACACCCCAGCAGTGGCTATTAATAACACTCGGAGCTCACAGTCTAGCTGCTTACTAGCAGGAGAGAGAATCCGCTCTTGTCAACTGGAAAGAGCCGGACCTGAGCCACTGGTTCTTAATTGATTGGGATCATTTTGACCAGAGCAAATCATTGCAGCTGATGACCTAACTAGGCCTTTTGAATGTCAATTACATGTGTGAGCCACATGATGCCAAATCCTGGTTGGTACTTTACACTAAAACATGAAAATCTATGGTTATCAATTTTAAAAACACTTCTGAAATATACTTCATTGTGTTTTAAACATGATGCTAAACATCATAATGTTCAAAATGTTTAGTGTATGTGGTGCTGATGCTGTGAATTAACATTTGTTTACATTTACACTAACTATTATGTCTGTAAAAATTAAAAGATACTTACAAATGCAGAATTTAAAAATTGACTGTCTGTTTCCTGACATTACAAAAAGAGAAAGAGGCTTTTTGGATTTATAATCTCAGGAGTTTGCATCCTAGAGGGACATGTACATTTATTCAGAAATGTTTGCAACGTTACATCCTTTAGAGGCTGACGTTTTATGTGCTTAGTTCTCGTTGGATAATTATTTTTCCTTACTTCCTAACGTCAATATCCATGGAGTCACTTTCACTCTCTCTCTCTATCCTCCCGCCCTGTGAAGGTGTGCCCAGCGGATTCACTCACGTGGATAAAAGTTCTGACTTTGCTGAATACCCTTGAGCACACTCAGACAATATCAGCTTCTAAGGCCTGGGAGAGGACAGGTGAGAGCCATATAATGCACTCAAACAAACAACAAAGTCTCTCTGAATTAGCTGCCAGGCTTTGAATCACGGAAGAGACCTGTATTCCATTCAGAGGAAGAAAGAAAAGCAGCTGATGAATCCTCTGAGAAACTCAGATAATAGCCTCTTTTAGGTCTGTCCTTCATGTATATATATAACATGTAGGCCTCAGCATTACAAGCAACCATTTCAATTGAAAGACACAATTAGTGGTTTATTTATTCTGCTCTTGACTAATACTTTTCAGTTGTGAAGATGCATACTCGCGTATGTACTTTGTATATAAGTATAAGGCTACATTCTTTTGTTGGGTAGATTTTTTTTCTAATAGTGCTATGTATAGAACTCACCGTTCCTTTCAGATACCTCGCTCTTCATCTGAATGTCATTTTGAAAGGTGGATATTACATTTTCCTGTGCAGCTGTGTCCAGGTGAAAGAGTGATTGAATTTTGGAGGAAGTGTCATCTGCATCTTTATGTATTTGGGCCAAATAGGAAACATATATATATGTTTCCTATTTGTATATATATATATATATATATATATATATATATATATATATATATATATATAGTAACAGGCTGAGTAAAGCTCCTGTCAGTGTCTGATGATATTTTAGGAATTTACAATGTCTAATGTGAGATGTCAGTCTGAAAACCATATCAGTGGACTTCTCAAACTAGAGTAAGAAACAAACCTGGCAATATCCTTCAGTTGATCCTCAGACATTACTTTGCATTTCTGTATCACATGTTTTCTGGATAACTTATCCTTTACAGTAGCAACAATCTCAGTCTGTTTCTCGTCTGCTCCAAAGATGGACTGTTCTGCAACTAGCTGAGGTTTTTGTTTTTGTATTTCAGTCTTGGCTGGGAAATCCCTCTAGTTGGGCTTAAGCATGGTTTTGAAAAGATGTGTCAAGGTCCCTTTCGTTGGCGATAATAGCTACAGCAAAGACATTGATATGACAAAGTGTGTAATGTGAAATGAGTGCATTCCTCACACATTACACATTCCCACTCTGTCAGTTTCCTGCCTCACTTTATCCAGGTCAGTTCTGCTCGCTGTCCATTTCATCCACACTGAACAGTGAGCTGTTTTTGTGATCGAGAAAAAAATTTGACTAATGAGAGCAACAGCCAGCATAAAGCACCTTTCAATCAAGTTTTCAGACGTTTGAGCACCATTTTTGGGAAACTCTTGTTTTTCTCTGTAGCTCACTGAAAGTTATTGCTCCCCTTCTATGTCGTAAGAGGAATCATTTAAAGCACAGCAAGTCTGCAGGTCAGTGTTGTGCAAAGAGGAATTAAAACCAAATTACTCAAAAGGCTTTATTCTAAAATGACCCATTTGTTTCAAGTTCATCTTAGATAAGCAGGTAAAAATGTGTGTCATTGCAAGGTGATGAAACTGGTAATGTGTTATCAACCTGTAGCCCAGGGCTCCTGCTCCACATGTAGGGCAGTGGAGTGAATAAATGTGGTTAGAACTGTAGGTTAACAATAGAAATAAAGATGTGCCTTTCTTAGACCGGCATTGTAACACACAGATATCACTTTGACAAGGTTTTATTCTTAAATCGTAAATTCCTTGTTTGGTAATTAACTTTCCTCATAACTCTTAAAGAGACTTTACAAACCACAACACAAGCCATTGTATTCAGTATAATTGCCCTCCCTTCAGAATAATTTCAATCTTTCATAACTGAGCTTTAGCTGCTGAACAAAGCCACAGATTTCCACTACAGCTGCCCAATCCAAGACCGATTTAGGATTCCTGGTGAGTGAGCAAAAGCTCTAAAAGCTTCTGAAAGCTGTAAGAGGATGTTCCCATTGTCAGAAGGTCCTTAGCAACACACTCTTCTTTGGTGTCAGATTTACTTTTCGTCAGATCAGGTCACTTCCCAATCAGAATTTGCCACAGACGATTGATGAATGAATTATTAACTAGTCCAACAGTAGTTTCACTGCAGAGCTCATTTTGGCTGACAACTTGGGTCCTATTTTTGCCATTTGAATACTGCCAACTGTGATGGTATTCCTCTGGAGAGATATAAGGCAGCTTCACCCCATCTAATTGTATTTGGGCTGCAATCTTCACAGTTATGTTGCCCTCCAGACTGAGAATGTTTTATTGCAACCGGCTTCTCTCTGTGTGAATGTAGGGGTATTGTTATCTCTTGTACATATTTCAGTTGCATGCATTAACACACTTTTCTCATGTTTTAACACATAGGTAGAAAGAGATTTAACATTTTTGATGATGGTGGGGGCCAGACGATAAAACAATTAATTAATCTTCTTTCAACTAGAATATATGACACTGTATTAACCTTATCTGTATGCATTTACTGAGCACTCTTACCAGCAATGATTGAAGTGTATTTTAAAATACATGTACCCTTGGTGTGTCATGGGTGTCCCTAAATTTATAAATCAGGGGTGTCCTAAACTAATCATTCTTGGAGCAGCAAGAGTGTGACATTCCCTATCATGAGCCTTTTAATTTAAGAGACTTCTTAAATTAAGTGTCTGACAACATTTTGGAAAGAACCCAACAGTGAGGTAAAACGTCTTTCTTTTACCTTGTGCTTGATCCGGTCTATCCAACTTTAGTTTTGACATCTCTCATGTAAATCAATATGAGATTGATTAATTGATTTCAACTGTGCAATAAGGCGTCTTTGATAAATGTGTTTTTTAGAGTCCTCTTCTTCAAAAGGCCTTAGTCTGTGTAATGGCTAGTGTCTGGTGAGACTTTGTGACTAAACCTGGTCTCCAGAGGGCTCTGGAGAGTGGTGAGAAGCCACTTATGGAACGGGTGTAAATGAAAAAAATGAGATAAGGATGTGCAGCCGGTCTGAAAGCACAAAGAGACGGAGAAAGGACAAGCCGTCTCTGTGACTTGAATGATCATTCACTGAATAGGCAGAATAGACCTGCAAAATAATGAAGGCAGAATTAAATGAATACATTATATGAAAATGATTTTAGTCCATCCAGAAATCTATCTTTTTCAGTTGGCTTGAAGTTGAAAATGCTGAACAGAAAGTAGTAGTAGAACACAAGTAAAAAAATAAAACGTACAATTAAAAAAAAAGGCCAGTGAGATTTTCAGAATAATTTGGGATCACCTTTTCATGACATCTCTTCAATAACTGTGGTCGAACAAAGAGCCCTGCTCTTCACAGTGTCTGTCACCGGTATATAACTCATCTGGGGGTTTCAAGCTCCAGCTTTTGAGTATCCCTTAGTGATGCTTAGTGTAGCATTTCCTAGAAACATTTCATTTTACATTTACTCTCATCTTCTTTATTTGATAAGATATCTATTTGCTGTGTGTTCCAGCAGTTAGCCTCTGAGGAGCTTACTGATGAAGACTTGTGTTACAGTGTTATGATGTACTGACAACTTAATTGAAATCTTAGTCCTGTCTGCTGAACCCAATGCCACATTCAAGATGTGGGAAATAAAATGGTCACGGTAGACTCATTACCCACCTGGCAAAATCAGTGCCTCACTGATGTGTTTAATAAGGATTTGAAAAACAAACACAATGTCACTTCTAATTAAGACAGCGGCCTTACCAACTTTGATTTAGGACTGACTTACATTTTTCTTGTTTCATTGAAGATGATTTGCACAAACTTGCAGGACATCTTTTAAAACTCTACTCATATAACGTTTTCTGACAACAGGGAATTTAGTCAAGCATCATACAAATGTACGAGTCTCTCCGAAAGTTTGGATTAAAAGTCACTCAAAAAGAATATCCCATGGTTGTGAAAACTGTTTGTTTTGCATATACTTCAGCTTGTATTGCTACAGTAAGATCCGTTCAACAAAATTAACTTTATCACCTACATCTTTGTGGCCTCTGTTGACCCTTCTACTCTGTATTTTACATTGTGTAACACAGGGGTACTTTTTTATGCAAAATGTGCTTTAATGTGATACATCATTTGTTTAGACTTAAAAATGATATTTGCACCTTGACACTGAAGCAAGTCTCCTCTTTCTGTAACAAAATCATGCACACATACAATTAAACAGATGCACTGTTTTTTATGGAATCCTCCCAGCTAGGGAGCATTGTTTTTTACAGAACATCCTTGAAGTTGGAGCAGAGAATTCCCTGTGGGACCCTAATATGTGATCTCTGTCAGAGAGGCATCAGTGTGATCTTCTCACAGATGGAGCAGGAAATAGTGAAGTGTATGTTATACCAAAACTTCAATTTGGCTTGAATAACGCAAGTGGAATTACAATTGTGAATCAATTTCAGCCCAAGTTGTGACAAACTTTATAAAGTGAGAGTTTTTGCAGCAATGATACTGTGAAGGTAATCGGAGTATCACAGACTTTTAACCTGGCAAAACAGCCCTTATCCTAAAATAACATGACCTTTCTTCCTGCCTCAAGCAAGGAAGAACGACTTCCTCGTGTCTTTGTCTGCTGTGGAGGCATCTCTCTGTGGAGCTGCACATTCCTAATCTCTGTGTGCCTCCTTTCAGAAACTCTCAGATTTTGCTCCAAGCTGCTTCGCTTGCTTTTGTAGCAGTGCTGTTATCTGGGCTGTGTTTCTGTGCACTGGCTTGGAGAATGGATTAATTTGGACCATTGACAGCCTATTCTGGCCCTGCTGGTGTCTATTTATGTGAATTGCTCCCTATTAACAGTCTCGCTTGACTGCAGTACATTGGAAATTATGACCATTGATGTCTTCTCTGCGTTCAAAATGAACATAGTTCCCTGTAGATTTAAGTTTTTTATTATTTAAATTGTTTTTGTTTTTCATTAAAAAGGATACACATGCATAACACAGTGTTTTTATGTAAGAACATTTTCTATTATATTGTTGGTTAAGAGTGCATAAATGTGTATGAAAAGCAACAATCTGTCAAACACAGACTTTAGACAGACTCCTCTTTCTTTGGCTAAATCTCTCGCTGACTCTCAGACAGCAACAGAGAAAGAAAAGGGATTATATCCAATGCCAAATAACTCCATAACAAATCTGTGGAAAGTGAAACTTAGTTCCCAGATTAATACTAAATTAAAATGAAACGTATCTTATCATTGATAGGCGCACAAGGTACATCTAACTTAAGACCATCATTACTGCGCTCACAGCTGTTGCTTCCAGGACACCGTGTATCTTGTATTGACAGAACTTCCAGTAAGATGGAAATGTCGCTCGTTATCTCGGCTGACATTCTCAAAGTTATTACTTTATTTTTTTTATAAGCAGCAGTTTATGATGAACGCCTCTGTAGCCGGAGCTGCAGCCTGTCACAGTCCAGTTTTTCATGTCAGGGACTAAGGAATCTAGACAGCTTGTCAGTGGAGGCTCCTCACTGGTCTCCTATTTTGTTGCAGTCATGGAAAAACCTTGACATTCTTTGTTTTATGTATGCATGAAAGAAAGGTGTGACTGCTTGTGAATTATGGATTCAGGACTCGAATCAGCCAAAGTAATTTAATTGCATATATTACACATTTGTAACACCTCTTAAATCTCAGTCTTGTTAGTCGCTGTGGTAGCAAAGATAACTTGTCATACACAATTCATATTTCATGGTGTAATTGCTTACAATTAAGTCTTTTGTTTGCGGATACATCCACCCTGAGCCTCTAAGTGGGTCTGTTTCAAACCAGCACCGTCAGCAGTTCTATTAGCTTGTTGTTGGTGAGATTGATGGTAAAGTTGGAAATGACTTGATATGAAGTTGCAGTCTCAGTCTAGATATCGTGTGGTGTCGATGAACACTGGTGTTCATTGCTGAGAGAGGTGAATGGTTCTTGGAAGCCACAATTCCCTGCTTAATGGGCCTTCATAGCACTCAGGATAACTTGATAACTCTTACATGAATTTACTTATTGTCACATGGCTAATACACATCAAAAAGGTATTTGTGTTAATATGTAAAAGTAATTGAAAACCACAAATTACAATTTTTCCTGGGTAGATGTCAATAACGGCAGAGATGCTCACGAGTAATGTCTTGTCGAAGTCTCAGGAGGTCTTTGAGCCAGAGGTCAAGTCTCAAAGTTAAGTCTTGAGTCTCTTGTGATTGTAATGAGCGTTCTATCATCTGATGCCATCTGGTCTGCGTACTGTAGAACTTGGCAAAGCTATTTCTAAGGAAATCAGAGCATGTACTATACAATCACTCCTTTATCGACGAGCATACAATCATACTAACCAGCAGTGATTATTTGTTTGGTATATGATAACTTGAAACAGTCTATATCTATTAGATATGAAAGGAAACACAATGAAAACTTTCCTAAAACTGTATTTTGCCCTTAAAATGTATATAGACTAATGTTACTAAAGGTAATAGGAACATTTTGCAAACGGTATTAGGCATGCAATAATAACTGTAACCTATTTTTCAATAACCATTAGAGTACCAAAGTATTGTATAATTACACTAAGTCTCCCACTAATGACATCTTTTAATCTGCTGTAATTTAGCACATCCCTCTAGCCTCTCAAACCCAAATAAAGTCTCTGATTAATGGCAAACTGAAATTAATAGCACGTCTCCCATCCTCCTTGGCATGTTATCAGTGAACAGGAATTCCATACCTAAATACGTTGCATTTGAAGAAAACTGACCAGCCACGGTCAGAAAACCTGGTTAAAACATATGAATCTGTGTATTGCAAGCTGTTAATCACAGATCAGTCTGCTACTACCGTCACAAGGTTTGCACAAAAGGCTGAACAACTTCTCTTGAAGGAGCAGTGTGTCGGATTTTGTTTGTCCAAAAGACCTTCTCTAAGGATCCTTGTGATATGAACAAATTCATAATGTTAAGTTACACTTGTCCTTTATGAAAACACGTTTTAGAAACTTTTATGTAAGGAAAACAATAACTGCATGTATTGGCAATCAACATGAGCTGCCATGAATCTTCCAGAAGACCCACTGAATTAAAACCAGTGTGGCACACTTTTCCCCCTCATGGATTGGCTGTTTGTTCATGTGAAAAGTACAGTCCTGCATTATATTTCAATGTTTGAAATATCACACAGATTCTTTATGTAATTGGATTACATACTTTCCGATTTTTCACACACCAGGACTATGGCTGTGCCCCTCTGTCTGACTGAATTAGGTTATTGTACCGATTTAATTTCCAGAGGGAACCACCCTGGTGGTAAGAAACATCATTTGCTAATTAACAAGAATGTCTCCTGGCGTTTTCAAGAAAATGATAGTGCTCCCAGAGGCCTGTTCAAAGTTAAGTTCTGATAGAAAGCATTGCTGTAAACAGCAGTAGCCTGCTTTAACAAGTCCAACATGGATTGAATTGTCCAAGTGCAAAAGTAGAGAGAAAAGCAAAGTGATCCAAGTATGCCCTCAGTCAATAAGTCAATAGCTGTACTGTTTCAAACACTGAGCTGCCTGCCCTCCACGGTTCTGGTGCTTTAGTTTTTCAGGTGATACAATCCTGGCTATTTGCTGTAACTACAAAATAGCTAATTTGTAGTAAAATTGTGTTTGCATATGAGTGTTGAAATGCAAGAGTTGTTTTTTTTTAAACTTAAAACATAAATTCCTGTGGTTGGAATATTTCAGTAATGTTTACATTCAAGTGTATTTGAATGAATTCCAATGCAAGGCTGTACTACCGAACACATAAACAAATCAAAGACTTGATCTGCGTTGCTGTCTTTCGTTATTGCGCTAGTTTACTGCTATTGTGCTATTGTACTTATCCACAAGAGACAAACCTCCGACTCTCCGGAGTTTGACTAACTCCACAAGGCTTTAGTAGCTGCCAGCAGCTCCTCACAGGACGCTGAATATGGTCTGTGCACTAACTTACCGGGCGGGGGCAAACGCATTACTTGAAGCCTGAAAATAAGTGTTTTTGTATGATTTGTGATCCTGCGATTCTCGCATCTAGAGATTCAGCTGCCATGCAAGGTAGCATCAGTATAAAGCTACAATAATGGAATCAATGTGCGTAGGACTGAATGTGTGTGGATGTGAAGTTGTAGCCTGCTATTGTTATTGTGTTAATGCGCTTGAACAACCTGTACAACATGAGCTGTTGTATAAATAGTTGTTGTTTTTCCTCTTTACTCATGTTGCTGCTAAGAAGAACAGCTACATTGTCAGCCTGAAGCTTCATTTTAATACATTATTACAGAAGGAAGATGATTTTGCTGAATTTAAAACCAAAAGCAAATGAATCAGGTCAGGTTATATAATCGTAACTATCAAGGTCAAATAAAGACACAGTTATTAAAAATGGTTTTAATGTAGACAGTATAATGCTGCCTCACTTCATTACAGGTGGAGCACACTAAAACAGAAAGTCCCATAAAGTGTAGTATATTATACAGAAGAGGTCCTTGTGGTCCATGTTGTAATGACACCATTGATGTGGTGTTGAGGGGGCAGCCAATAGAGCCAGCTAGAATTAGTTTTATGAAGTACTAAAAATGCTAAAGACAACATACCTCAGTAGAAAATAGTCTGTATATCTGTTTTGGGGATTGCATTTATCTTTTTTCATTTAATATTTGCTGCTGGCACACTAGACTCTACCACCAGCCAAATGTTTGTTTCCTTTTTAGTGAATATTAAGAGGTAAGTCAGTTGAACAAACCAATTACAAAACCCTAAAAGCTAAAGTAGTTTTACTGAAAAACTACTAATGTTGTGCTACAGTTGCTCATTGCCAATGACTATTTTCTACACTTGGATGGTATATCTACTACATGGAAATAAGAAGTCTTGTAGAAACCTTGTATCATCATAAAAGGCAGTCATGGAGGTTTTCCACATTTAGAAATTGTTCCAGGCTGCACTGAAACTATTTCACAAATACCACAATGAAACTGAATCACTGGTTTAACTATAATTTCATACAATCCAATACAACAAAAATGTCATTTTAGTGACTCTGTGCAGTAAAGTTTAACCCCCATGTTGCCAAACAATGAATGGAAAACATGTCAATGCTTAGTACATTTCCAGTAACTTTATGGAGGATGTGAACTGTCAAATACAGAGGTTGTGAATATATTTAACAGGGCATCTCAAACCAAAGTGACTTAGTAGTATACATAAAGACGCATAACACAATTCATTAGAACAATTGGTTAATCGGATGCATATTCTGATAATGAGCTAACAGTGATACAAAGAATTGATAGTCATTTTAAACTTTACCAAAATATAACAATGCTGCTGTGTTCTCGCCTCTGGATGTTGCAAAGCAAACCGATATTGTACATATTACGTCTTTAACTGGCAGTTAGTGTTACAGAGGAGCTTGGTGTGTAAATATGTTGGTCTGTAGCTTAATAACAGTGATTTCAGTATCTTTGAGGAAAGAAGTAAAATAAAACAATGTGCATTCACAAAAGAAATCATTCAATGATACTACACAACATTGTTTGCATGAATACAAATCTCAGCTGAGTGAATAGTCAAGTTTGAGAGTTTTTTGTGAGCAACAGAATTCATACAACGGTGAAACACAAACAGATTAACTTTGTGGCAGGACAGTTACGTGCTCTAGATCTACATATTTTGGAAAACAGTGCATACAGTTTGGTTGGACTGGAAGTCTGTGAGATTTGGACTTGAGAAGTCACCTAGAGACACCTTTTTATACTGTACGAGCAGTTTTCACTTCCCACCACAGACTGTTCATATGCTTCCCACTTGTGTATCAGCTGCTTGAAATAGTCAACTGCATGAGTAAGACTTGCAGGCGGGCGTGAGGATCTTTTTACAGTGTGTTGCTTGGCTGGAAAATCCTTGAAAGTAATGAAAAATTGTACCAGTTAACCTTATTTATTAAAACAATTTGCCAAGTGCGTCATGAATATCCTTTATTCAATGAGTTCTTTATATGGTGCTCTGAGATATGAAGTGGAAACAGATCTGTTTAACAACAGCAGGTAAATATGGTCATGTAGTAAGTTGTTTGTCAATCAGACAAAAAGCTGCTTATATGTCTTTAGTTAACCCATTTATTTGAGTAGTAACAGACAAAGAAAACGTTACTTTGCTTCACAACATTTTTACATTCATTCTGACAGAAGTTCATCAACTGTTAACTTCCAACACTGGAGACGTCTACTGCTACTGTACCACTGGTTTCAGACTGTCCAGTCCAGATACATTCACATTTTTTTATAAATGCTGAGTTTTAACTATGCTGTAAACTCTGAGCCTCCATCTTCACACTGGAAATGACTTTTGTTGTTGGGCTTAATGGATCACTAAGACCAATCACCGCTCTAATACTGGGGCTTCATCTACAGTATGTTCTAGGATAACCACACACATGCTGGTACTGATGAGAGGCACTATTACACCAATACGACACTGGTTCAACACTCTGCTGCTACTTCTCCTATAAATATATGCATCAGTAGGATGTCTGTTGGCAGTGACTTGGTTTGAATGCATTTGGAAGGTGTCCTTGAAAATGAGATACAACTTCAAAAAGTGACATTACATTAACACAATTTAAATTAACTTTTGAATGATTTTTAGTCCTTTAGGTCAACATTTTCACAGAAGGATTCCTCTATTTTATTTTTTAGAAATCCTGAATGATAAACTTAGCTTATGAATCTCTGGATGTACAGCATTTTTAAATCAAACTTTTTAATAACTTACTTTTGTACGTCTCAAAGTCTTTTTCTCAAACAAACAATTCTTACTTTAGTCAGCGATAGTCATGGCCATCCAAAATGTATGTGAACAACTGATATTGCTGATGTGTCTAAGTTGGATTTTCTCCTGTAGTCTGTTTGCTTTTGACATTTAACAAATGCGTTTCTAATCCTTGTCGGCTGAAGTCTGTGTAGGGAGGACTTTCACCCAGGAAACCACTGTTCGTGTCCTGTGTGAAACCAAAAGTTAACATTGACTTGTTTTAATTTACGTCTTTAACTTAAATAATGTGACAAATGTAGTAATTTTAAGCCAAACAATGATGTTTGAGGAACATAATCAAGTAGTTTTGTGTTTTGTTTTAATTTACTATATTTTAATAATACTCTAGGAGTAAATATGTTTCCTTAGAAACTTAATTGAGAAAGCAGTTTTTGGGTACGCAATTTGGTAGGAGACTGAATTACATTTACACAATGTTGATTTATTTGAAATATACTTCAATGTTAAGGTCCATTAATATCTCAGTAACTACTGACAATAGCACTGTATGTGTCACTTGTCTGTTATAAGTGAGTTATGTAACTTTTGTGTTCTGTTTTAGCAGTTGGATTATATGAATATCGATGACAACATATTCATCACTGTGCCCTCCTGAGGAGCAGTGATTGATACCGAGTCCTGTTACAGTACACTTCACTTTTTACGTGGCATCGTTAATGCTGCCCATCACATGCACAACTGCACATACTATAGTCCATGCTGATTAATTCAACACTCAGCAGCTACGGTTTCAGCCGGATGCTTCGAAAGTCCCTCATACTGTCACTTCTGTCTTGCTGTTGGTTACAAAGTATGGTTGTGGAGGCATGTAGCGAGTGGTGTGCAGCTCCTTCTCTATGATGCAGAGTTTCTTTGGGCCATAGCTCTGTCGGAGTCCCAGCATGTTCCTGCTCTCCCAGGATCTTAGCACACCCAGGCTGGCAGCAGTGTTGGAGCTGTAGGACAGCGACTGGGAGCTGTGGCTTTTGGGGCTTTTGTACTTGTGACCATTCTGCTTTGCAGACGCCTGTCTGGGTGGGCTGTAAGGATTACTCGGCACTGGCTCCATATCCACAGCTTCCATGGGAAGGCTTCCCTTGGTTGTCATCTCGATCACTTGCTGCCGGTTGCTGTAGAAGCTGTCATTAGCTTTCTCTGCTGCCAAATAAAATGAAACAACATCATATTTCTTTGCCATTTTACCTTTTATTAGCCAGCCATTGCATTGTGTCCTTATTGTTGAGCTAGAGAGGCAGATGAAAATAGACCTGAAGTTCAATTTTGTTGCCAGAAAAACAGAGAGAAGTAGTCCAATATCCAGCATCACAATAACTTATTAAAATAGGGTTTTACTTTATGCAAAACTCACATTGATCATCTTATACAAATGTAACGTGTCAATAACTATATATATATATACATGTATTTACATACATACTGTATATTTATAAAGCTGTTTTTTTAGTTACAGTTTCACTTAAATCAATTGAGCACTAAAGAAATAACAATAGTTGTTTTCCATATCAATGTAGTAGTAGTTATACTATAATAGTAAAACAAAAATAGAATTCTAACCTGCTATATTGTTAATGCAGTAACCCTCATTAAAATCATGTTTAGTTTCCTTTATAGTAATAATAGATGATGGTATTTGCATCTCTACAACAAGGATCTTCCTTTTAATGTCTTGTCTTTGATGCAAGCTTATTTTAGGAGAATATTAACAGTAAATAAAAATATAAATTACGTCCTCCGCTAACAAGTTATTGCAGTCTAAGAGGCAAAACCCAGGGCATAGAAAGTCTGCTAAGCAGTGGCCGCACCACTCATTAACATGTCACGATGTAATGAGCTGACATGTTTCCCCTATCCCCAGTGGGAATTACACCCTTGGTGCACAGTAATGCAGTTTAGAATGCTAATAGTGTTTACTAAATTGTGGAAGCTTAACAAAACCTATTACAGGAAGTCAGATCATGCTTAAATATATATTTTTGACATTATGCCTTCCTGTCAGCCATTACATAAAATTACATTTGTGCCAATTATTATTATCATAAACTTTTCAATGTGATAATTGCTAAAAAATTGTATTGCTTTACGGTGCAACCCATGGGGGTCTTGGACCGCCAGGGCTGAGCGGATTACATACGTGTGCTGACATGTATGACATGCTATACGCCTCATGCCCCCATTGGATTTTTGTTGTAGCGCCGACACTGGTGTTATTAAAGCAGTGGCAATGCCTCCCACTATCCCTGCAAGTAAGCTGTTGTGTTGTTACTGCAGTCAACCAGTATCTCCAGCTCAAGCTTGCTGGGTTTTGTCCAATCATATCGCGGCTCATTTGTAAACAGCCTCTCGGAGCCTAGGTGGGTCCTGTCTGCATTAGTTAACCCCTTACTGGTTGTATTTGAGACCTTGTTGACGAGAATAGGTCATTGCTATTGGGTGAAAACTAAATATGATATAATGAATCAACTAGTCGACTACTTAGTAGTTGATGACTACTAAGCTGCAGCAGCAGAACTCAGTACGGCTGAGGTGGTTTTCCAGCAGATCACTGTACACTATATCGTGTCTTCTAGCATTGGTCTTGCCATAATCAGCTGCTGTAATGTGTTATAAAACCACTCCAGTGTGACTTTATACCTCCAATCAGGTTCAGACAATATATGAAAACTGTTTACTTCAGCACTAATTGAACCTGAGCACACAAGCTCCAGCATTAGCCTTTTCTAACATTTCAGACTTTTAAAAAAATGAAATATCCCTCAGGTAACCTTTTAATGAGGTCTCTTCATCAGCAGCAAGCGGTGGCTGATCTCTAGGTCTTTCATCATGGACCAGGAAAGAGATGCATTGATGAGCAGCTTATCCTTTACAGCAGCTACTTCAGTAAAACCCACATCAGTGCTGGTAGATGAACACACATGATCACCATGTACAGTACTGTATAGCTGCATCTCATCACCACTCCCCAACTCATTTGTGTTTTGATTGCTCCTGATTGTTTCCTGCCCCCAGTCTCATTAGCTAAGATTTGCTCTATTTTTATTTTCCCTAACGATCAGTTTGTTTGACGGCACTTCAGCGGATTAGCAGCGAGAAGCTTCAGCTGCTTGTGTGAATCACAAAGAGAGTGAGCTGTTTCATGTGATTGGACCTACTACACGCACACTGAGCTGTCTTCCCGTCCATCACAGCCAATTGATTCATCTATAAATAGACTCCCGTTTCACTGTGCTAAATATCATCAAATACAGAGCCACAAATACCTTTATTTCACACTTTGATTCGCATATTTATTTTATTTTAAAACGTAAGCACCCAGGCAAAGATGAGTGTTGGCCAAAATAGAGGTCAGGAAATGTAAAATTATTTGTTCTTTGAAATATGAAAAGCGGTGGAATATCAATTACTTCAAATATGGCAGAATTTTTGTTTTTCATTTTATTAGATAAGTCAAATTGTAACCACTGAATGAATTCTTTGGGATTTAATATTACAAAGAACTCTAAATGTTGCCTTACTGTATGTGCTCCACTCCACTGTAACATATAGACGGTCAGCATCACCTGTTGGCTGTCATCAGTATTTTAATATGAGCTCACACACACTCCTTTTTTTGTTTTATGATTTGCAGGGTTGTATTTATATTTGCGTTCGTAGACACTATAAACAGGCTTTTGTAAAATCCTTTTGCATCATCTTGCTGTGTGATACTATTTTGGTATTTGAAGTTATTTCTTGATCCAAATGCTGTTTGTCCAGACACTGGCTGCAGACTTTCTAAAATTAGCACATGAGAAGAAAAACCAACTTGCTTCTTTAAATACACTTTCAGTTCCCCTCTCTGTTGGCATTGATGGACTATGGATTATCTGACAATGAGTTCTGTCAGCCAGAGATTTGATGAAGATTCAAACCAACTAGGTTCATATTTAAAGAAAAATATCATTTTGAAGTACATGTCTAACAACATATGTTGTGTAAACAGGATTCAAGAAGTAGATATTAAATAAAAGGCTAAAGAACGGTCAAAGCGACATTGAGTTACATCATTTTAATGCTAAACTACAAAGAGAGATCACAGTGAAGCTCACAAATAACTGCAGCTATAGCAGAACATTTTAACAATGTTTTTTTTTTGTCTGTTGAGACGAGCAATGTTTGACTCAAAATGAACCACTTTTAATTTTACTGCGATGCCATAAAACATTTCTGCATTTAAAACATGTCAGATTCATATATATATATATGAATCTGACATGTTTTTAAATGTTTTAAATATATATGCATATATTATATACACACACACACACACACAATGTATAAGTTAGTGAGGAATAAAATGAATGTATATAATATACTGTATAAATGTTTATTCTGATTCACCCAATTAAACCTTGATGCTCTTTCTTATATGATGCAGAGAACCCCTGATTCATTATGCTGGTTCCATTTATAGAGGATGTAATGTGCCACTTAATTAGATCCTTACCCACAGCCTTCAGCGTGGCGTACTTGTTGAGATCCTTGACAGGCTTCTGTTGTTCATAGGGGCTAGGAATCTGTCCCACAGCCGGGTAAAGCTGTGTTATCAAAGTTGATGCCTGAGCCACGTTGTTCATCTGGTTGCTATCTAAAGGAGGGAAAACACAAATTATTAATGCAAAAAATCCCTTGATTTCCCTTTAGGACTGGGCGATAATTCAAAATGATAATTTATCATCTTTTCAAGTACTTAATTCACACAGGAGTATACAAAAATAGGCTTTACCATGTGGTTATTTCATATAGACTATTTATTTATTCAATAATCAGACAACATGCTATGTCGTGATCTAGATCATCATCAAGATATGAATTACATATAAGGGGATGGATAGAAAAGATATTGGCCAAATGGCTCCGCCTTAATTCCTTTTATTGCTGAAGTAGTATACCATCTGCATTAGCTTATACAAGAGGTGATAATAAAAATTATTCAATTATTCATTTAAAGTGGCTTGGTTTTCTCTAAGTGGTGCTTACATGATCCCCAGATATAAATCATCTTGATGGATGGATGTGAAATGTGAATCTAGAATAATTGTTGCTGTGAGTTGGTAGTGTCACTTTCCCTTAAGTACGCTTTTCTGGGTGCCCAGCTGGAAAGAGTCATGACTGCTCTTTGTGAAACTGCACTAATCCTACAGTAGACATCTGGTAAATTAAGGGGTGCACAGCAAAGAGACTGGCCCCCTGCCTGCTGGCAAGGCAGAGCAAACAGATGTTCAGAGTGTCTTTTCTCTGGTTAGTTGAACGTACTAATTCACAGGCGGGAGTTTGAAGACAGTGCTGTGTGTTTTATATATCAGAGTAGAGATATCAACATGTTTAGGAGCCACTACTTGATGCGTATAGTTTTGCTTATTCATTATTTACGTGCTGATTTTCAGCTTGACCTCTTTAAATGAGGTCGCGACTGAACACTTGGTCAAATTCACAAAAGAATTGCGCTGCTTTTGCGACCGCTACACCTGTGCAGATAAGACAAACAGAAACCATTAAATTCCCAAAGCACCCGCAAAGGGTGAAATGCAACCCTCACTGTGCTGCACCTGTGCTATTTGCATGTATTTACATCAGATAATATGCTCACATTTGGCGCAAAATCGTCCCTTTTCTATGCAAATTAGCCTCATTGCCAAAAGAGTCCAATTCAGAAAGATAAGCGCTAATAGCCATATGCAGTTAGAGTGAAATTATTGACGACGTCAGAGAGCTGGTAGCAACTAAAGCTTATTCACAAGGGGTGTCCGCTCAAACTCATTTATTGTGGGATGCAGTGACAATTGTGACATGAAAAATAAATAAAGCTCCCCAACATGTCATTTTGGAACATACTTAAGAGAAAAACTAAATTTAAATAAAAAAAATATTTTCCTCATTAATTATGTTTTTATTCACCCGTCAATATGGAAACATAGAAAGGAGAGAAGTTAAATGAGTCAGAGTCCGGTCCATATGGCCCGAATCGACGGGCTTCCTGCTCAATTCAATGGCCTCAAGCGCGTTTACACTTTGCCACTTCCAAATTGTCCTTAGCTGCCAAACTTTCTGGGTGTGTTTACGCTGTAATGTCATTAGGGCAATATCTCTGGTGAACGGGACCTTGAGACGGGGCAGATAGCGGTTGCAAATGATGCGCAGTACATGGTGCTGTCAGCGGCCACGATCTATTCTTTGTGAATTTGCCGCTCCTTGTGTTATTTGTTGTGATTTCTTTTAAAGGTAACCCAGCTCAGAGGAGTTTCCAGTATTTATTCACTGTGAGTCTGGCACCAATAACTTGAATATGAACATAAAAAGATGTCCATCAACTCATCACTGCTGTTGTTAATGGTTAATGTTTATAAACTTTAAATTGCGGGGTGTCCACTAGTCCTTGGGCTAGAATGTGTCTGATAAAAACAGATCATTAATAAAGAAAATAGGTTAATTAGGCTCTTATTCCCCGCTGGTCAGCAAGAAACTTTATCACTGTGCTAATTAATTTTGGAAAGTCTCAAACTGTGAATGCTGTCTACTGAAATGATGCAGAGGACAGCTTTGCCAATTCTTTCCTTCCACCACACCTCAACAACGGGGTGGTGTCCTCAGGTTTTGAGGTTATTGGAGGTACCACTGTGTTCTCTTTATGATGAGACTGTCTCATTACACGCTCCTGTATTATCCTGTTTTATTGAAAGCCTTATTAAATCTAGTCGTTGAGAAAGACAGCACAGCACCCTCATTAAATCTTTTATGAATGCTTTACCAACAAAAGTAACCAAATTCTCCAAAAGTGTAGCCGGCAGTCTCTGCATCAAATCTGTTGCCTTGTCAGGTTCCTTTCAGGGCTTGTTGACCTGTTTCAGTTTCATATAGTTCCTGGTAATTGGGCCATGCACTCATGCTCTCATTCAATGTGATCTTGTTTAAGCTAAAAGTCAAATTAGATTATCTGCTTCCATAGAATACAGTGAATGTACTTCACTTGTAATCTATTTAACCTCTAATACATGATTAATACTGTTTTTAGGAAATCCTACATTTGTTCAATACATACAAACAATAAAACATAAAGATCAATTTAGTTTTCTTACAGATGAGCTCAACAATGACCATTGTGCTGATCTGATAGTCAAGGTCAGGGTTTCCCCTTAAAGGTAGAAGCCCACCGAAGGTAAACCATTTCAATAGTTTTCGATGTACACTGAAGCATTTGGCCAACTTATTATATATCTATTTTATTGTCCTCTAATTACTTTTTGAGGGTCTCTGAATGTCTCGGGTAGCTCAGACTTCCTCCATATGTAGCCTAAGATTTCATTGCAGCTAATAAATAAGGAGAGTGCTTTTTGTGAATATTTGGTGCAACTTTGTTATTTTCAGGATACCAAACTTGGTTTAAACTGAGGTGCTGGTGTAGGTACTTGTTTTTCTCCCTCTTTAATGTTTCTATGACTTCGTGCTGTTGACTGAGTGTCATTTGAGCTCGTTCTGTTGTCAAAGTCACAGCTTTTATGTCAGCTGCTGGAAAGAAGTAGGCCACTTCTGGAGACTTGTAAGGTTAAAGACTCCATGGTTGTTGCGGGAAATAAGCGAGTTAACACTCTAGACACAGACACCACCCTGGAACTCATAAAAGATTTAAGAGAGTATTTTGGGAGCTGTATGCCCTGAAATAAATGGTGTAAGGAGAAGGGCGCTCTTATTTACAGGCAGCCTACTTTCAAGATAGTGATGAAAATATTCTGTTATCTCGGAGTCAATATCTTTCCATTTATGTCAGTCTCTTGAAACTCAAACACTTTGTTTATATTGTATCTGTGCATTATTCATAATTATTAGCTCTAACTTATACTTACTCTTATGTGTACATTGTTTGATAAAAACATATTTTAAGGCATATATATATTAACCTAACTATTAATAACCTAATAAAGAATAATTGGTTTGAGTAATTTGTGGACAGGCTTTAATTATTTCTTGAAAAATCAACTTGTATAAAACATATTGCTAAATTACTGCCTCATTGGGTAAGTGATGCATGATACTGCTGGAGCTTCAGAATATGACAGTCAAGGTGGTGTAGAATTCTTTCAAATTGGTGGTGATTTTCTAAATGTAACCATATTAGTCTATTATGGAGTAGTAAAGACGTATACACATATTTCTTCACTCATGTCCAACATTAAATTAGGGTACAAATAACGGTTGCACCCTTAAAATTCAGAACTATTTAAAAACTATTAAATATACATTAAATAGGTGGTCAATTGAAGCTAACAATCCAATCACTTTTCTCATTTCACACACTAATTAAGAGTGAAACAATCTATATATCCATCCACTTTTTGTAAGCTCTCTCCATCATTTTCTAATTATCTCCTTAAATATTTGAGGCTTCAGTTTACAGTCTGAAGTACAGTATATGGCAGGTAGAAAATCAAACCTACATTTGGTAGCAATTCCTCAGCTGCTGTCAGAGGTAATGCTGCTGAGATACATTTCTATCTGGCAGTGGGGAAATAGACTGTCATGCACCAGTGGAGTGTTGGCAGTGAGCGGAGACTTTGTTCTCTCTGGCTGACTGGCTGGAGTAAAAAGAGGCCACACTTCACAATTGCCCCATGTGCACACATGGCCAGCAGGACATGAACATGATAGCACTGGTAGCCAAAGAAGCTCAGCTCGCAAAGTCTGTATTACTGATGCCTTGAGGAGAATGACAGCTCATAGCCCATTCTAACAGGTTTTTGGTATCTTTGACAGGCAATATGAGGAACAGGGGCACCCTTTGGACCAATTCAATCACTGATTTGCAGCACTATCCGTAATAAACAGTGAGTATTATAGCTGGGACATTGTCATACCTTCCTCTAGAAAGCACAGCTGGAGAGGGCAAGTACACTGATCCATGTGGCAAAATATATCACCTCACCTCTTGTAACCTTGTAAGAATTGCTGTCAAGGAAACAACAGTCATCCCTGTGCGGCTGCCAGCACTATTACCCAGAATCTCTCCCTTATATCCCTGTAAGATACAGTCACTGTGCCATTGCTCTCACTGTCCAACGTCACCAAACAAACGTAGCGCTACATTATTTTCTTCAATGTAGTAAAAGATGAATTGGATAGCAAAAAAATTCAACTTGAATGAAACATGCATTGTTTTAACATTTATACTCCAAAAGGGCTTGTCTGAGGCGCACGACTCGGCTTCAGCATTTATTTAGGCTTCATGTTTTACAACAATACAATAGTAAATGAGGTTGATGCCCAGTAAAAAGCCACAAAATAACTATGATTCTGACCACAGAGCAGTGACTGAGCTGCTGCAATGGGTGTGTGTCAGACAGGCATTAAAAGGTGATTTAAGTGTGCAGCCATAAATTAACACCTAAAATATTATGCAGCACAGAGATTCACACATGCGCGCACTCACTCATGCATACACACGACCGAAAATACTTGAGGTGACAGGCTTAAGTAAAAATATATGTATAATAATCGTCAGGCACAACTATAGTTCCTGACTCAAAGAAAGTAGCAGCTGGGGTGAGACAACTGCACATTTTCCAAAGCAATTCTTTTTTTCTTTCTTTTTTACAAAAGTGACATAACCTTTAAATAGGTGTAGTCACTGTACTTGTTTCACAGTGGCTGACATCATTGATCATTTTCTTTTAATTTACTGTACTCCAGGGACCAGCAGGAAAAATGTTTTTTTTTAATCAGGACACAAGTTCCTCAGTGTTTTCACCAACAGTTTGTGTAACGGTAGATAGGTAGATACAAACACCTACCCCTTTGTTGGGGTTCACACTATACAGGCAGAATAACATAGTATAACACTGTATAGTATACTATGGATAGCATATCTCAGTCCTAACGTGTTGGCTGGTTTGTAATAAACAGATAATTATTCTGTGAGAAGGCAAGGTAAGACAGAAAGCGCTCTGATTTTAGAATGATTCATTATTATCATGTCACTGCTGACACCTCACCTCAGCTGTTTTTACGGAGTAGAAAAAATAATTAAGCTCAGTTAAAAACAAAGAAATCTAGACATCTAGCTCTTGAAATAGAATACCTCTTAAATATCTGAGGTTATTTATGTTGGATGTTAAATTGCATTTGTCACTTCAGTGATATTTATAGTAAATGGGATTTCAAAGTTGACATAAAGCACAGCGGCCTTGTAGCAGCCATGTTAAAAGATCACCTTTAGGTTTAAGTTAATCAGCACATGCAGAAAGCTGTCTGTGTCTGTTTGACTACATAACCTTTTAGTAACCAAATAATATACATTCCCTGGATTGCTACTATTTTGGCGGTCACTCATCAAGAATAGAAATTGTTTGAGGGCAATTCAGTGTTTTAGATAATTTAATTGAATTGTAATTTTGTGAGGTATGACGGAGGTAATTGCCCGCAGTCATCTTCCATGTGTGCCAAGAACGGAAAGGTTTTCATTACAACCGCAAATTACACCAGGTGTTTTCCCTAATTGGCAAACCTTCCAAACTAATCGGTGAAATCACCCACTGTACTCTTCTGCTGTAATGAGAACACGCTCACTTCTGGCCTTCCATAGCACAAGAATAATCACTGATATTGATTTGCATCTGCCTCAAGTAAAACATCTTGAGAAGCATCTAAGGAAAATCGGTACATCACTTGATGTAATTAATTATTTGTATTGGTATACTGTCACTGAAGCACTAAGTAATAACCTGGCTTGATTAGTTATTGTATTGATTCATTGGCTTCTAACTTCTAGTGTTAAGGATGTGAGGTGTATTTCTTTTACTATATACTTCATTGGAAAATCAGTATCAGGAGAGTTTGTACTCAGTTGAGCCAAAGAATTTAGTATTTCCTTTTTTAAAAGCCAATTACTTAGCTAGAGCAAGTGTTTATAAATGAAGAATACAACATAAAAATGCTGCTTGACTGTCTTTAAAACTTTTTTAATGTGAGATGCCATTTGCCATAATTACTCACGGGGGGGGGGGGCTGGCTGGCCATTAAGCAGTGCACATTTCTATGTGTGTTGGGGTTGGTGTATATAATGTGTGAGGCGGTTGCATACTATAAGTATTTGCTAAGAAGCAGAGCTCTAGGTTGTCGGTGGTAATTATTGTGTTCGTTAAATGATTGCTGATGGCATGACGAATTGCTTCACCAGCCCGCAGGATTGTTGAGGGACCTTTTTTTTCCTTCCACCACTTCAGCTATTTCAGGACAGGCATGCAAATAAACAGTGATCACAATTTCAGGTTTATATTTGTTTAAAATAGAATATCTTAAGTTTATCAGTATCTATTGAAAATGGTTGTGGTGATGCAACTTCGGTCAGCAAAAGCAGATGGCAGCAGCATTAGTAAATATATGCAACCTAGTGTTGAAACAAACTGCTCTGTCATGTGAACATATACGTATGTAGGTGTATAGCTCGAGGATGTGTGCTGCTGATGTCACAGTACTTACGGAGACTGTTAACTGTGACTCTGGTCTGTATGTTCTCATAGTGCTGGCCAAGTCCAATGTCGTCCGTATGTTCCGAGGCAGGATGGCGGATAACATGTGCAAGAGCTCTGGAAAGATGAGGAACAATCTCAGACAAGACATTTTTCAGTAAATAACAAGTGCAGATTCTGTGCAGGCCAGCAGTGCACCCCGGCTTTCACAGTTCTCCTAAATCACAAAGTAAAGTGATTGTCTGGGTTCTCCGAAATAAGCCATATGACAGTTCCAAAAACATTTTTCCAGCCATATCTTAGCCATATAAGTTTACAGAGGTTATGTACTTTGTTAAGGTTGAGGGAAGAAAACAGGAGGCAGGAACACAAACTGCTGGCTCTGGTGTCAAAGTCACCAGAATGGGTTAAAATTGAAGCAGCAGAGGCTGAGATATTCTGACCTTTAGTCCTTAGCAGTGTTGGAAATTAGCTTTTTCTTCCACTAGCCACTTTTGTGTGACGTTTCTCTTTCACAAATCTTTCATAAAAAAAATGATTAATCTAATATATATTCACTTAAGATTATCCATTTTTAATGATCTCTCCCTTACACCACACACACACACACACATACACTCCCTCACTCTCAGACAATAAACTACACACTGTATGCACCATTTAAGTTGGTTTGCAAATAAAATCCACTAATAAGAATCTTATACTGATTGGTTGAGTAGAGACGTAGCCTAATTTTATGTTTCGCAACTGCGACAATTAAATCGTTTGTTAAATGCCACCTTTGTTTACCCACCAATGGGGCTGGTATCCAATGGATCCTACATTTCCCATCATGCAACTCAATAGCATCTTTCTTAAGACCCTCTCTGCCGACTTCATGCTTCACATCTCAACTTCTTAACGCTGGTTTTCTGTTTAAATAATTAAACAAATTATTCCAAATATAGCAGTATTCCAAATTTAATACGGGCATATTCTGTTTTGATATTCCGTATGTTGCACTTTTCGATTAAGACGTGTGATATGCCGATGTTAGCGTTTTAGGAGCATTCTTTGGACATGTATACAGCGCATTCGGAATGTGCGTCTCAATTGGGGTTTTTACTTCAGTTTGTGACACATGGCATCTTACCTGTTTACAGTCAGCTCTGTGCGTTGTCAGAAAGAAAAACACACCTACTTTTAAGCATTATGAAAGACTTGGTTATCAACAGGTTTTTGGATATTGTAACGCCGACCTTTTCAAGAACGTGGGTGAAGGAGTGAAAGAGAAAGGACTGTATTCCCATTGTCAAACATGCATGTAAACAGGAATATTAGTGGACTATTCATTTTTATTAGCCATGTAAACAGCTTAGTAGAATATTGTATGTATGCAAAAGTAATCAGTGATGTCAGAGTGTACCGAAGCTAACCCAGAGTACACTTCTATAGTGGACTGCAGAAAGGTGAGCACTTTAACCACTCAGCCAAAACAATGCTTTCAAGGAGCAATATACGACATTCTGAGCATTGATAGAGGAGCAAACAACTATTCACTATGTAGAGATATAGTGGAGTAATGTCTACCTGAGCAGAGTAAGAAGTCACTCTCCCTCTGTGTGTTGTAATTCTAGCTTCTCCTTACTATGTTGACATAGCCGGGCTGACTGCGCATGCTTTTAGTTCATGTTCATGCATTTGATTGTGCCCCATGCTGGCTAGCTCACGGCCGCTGCTCTGCACTGCGCTCATGCAGCGGTTACATCTGATAACGACATTCCGACCGACAGCGTCGTAGTGGAGGCGTAGCACCCACCCTCAGGTAAACACCGTTAGCTCTGTCAGCACGTTTGCTGTAGTTTGTACTGTCGCCGGCTCAGACGTCGTCATGTTGAGAGCCGTTACGAGACAATCAAAATGCCTCCAATCTCATATTTTGCACCTTTTAAGCTTTTCTTTCAAGTCACAGAGAAAAGTCATGTTTTTATTATCGTCACCTGGATTGTAATTTTGTAAAATATATCAAAAACTATTTAGGAGCTCACTATGTTAGTGATTGAACTGCACAGAACATGTTAAGGTTATATGCTGTATTTGTACCAGGACTGAAGTTGATTATCATATTTTCACAGTGTACAACTATGTTCAGTGCCTGTTTACTTCAAAAGCGTTTGTAGCTTATAAGATCAGTCCCGTCCAGGTAATAAACTTTTTCAAGTAACATCATCTAAAAAACTCTACACTCCTTCGAATTCCACCTCATCTAAATGACAGTGCACAGGTCAACTTGTTATGGCGCAGTGTCTTAAATGTGCATTTGTTGCATGCAAAAGATGGAAACTATAGCCAGGACTGCTACAGACTACTCTTTAACAGGACAACAATGAATGCAGTGTTTTCTCAGTGCAGACATGTTCTAGCAGTCTCTTGAGTAGACTGCAAGAAAAAGATTGTACAAATAAACACACACACACACAAACTATCTGCAAGTGTTTGATGCTCACAGCCATGCCTGCAATCAATCAACATTTTTACACGTATTAAAAACACAAAAGTCAGCACACATGCCTTTATAACAAACGGTAGCTGCACGTTTTGCAAATAATTAACAATACATTACATAATTGGATTTGCAAAAAAATATGTTTTTACCAAAACGGTACATTACAGCTGTCCTTGTGCTTGGTGTCAATTGTAACATAGTAAAAAAAAAATAAACATATTTCTTGACAAACCCAAACTAGAGTGTATTTATTTTAGTGTTAACCATCCTTTACTTTCTGAGTTATAGTTGGACAAAAACACTGCTTTAACTAGAGCAGGCACAAATGTACCATTGTAAATTAGAGGCCAAGGACAATGTAATGCATACCAAAAACACGCTTTTGTCAGTAACACTGTCAAAATTGTGCTTATGACTTACTGGCTGAGAGACATAAAACTGATTCAAATGATGTTGAGCTGAACTGCAGAAGGCTACAACAGCTGAATCCATTTTTCTAAAATCCCAGGTGGATATGACTTTTAGTGTGTTACACGGTTTTATTTACAAAACTACTTGTTGCACACATAAGCGAGTTAATACGTGGTAGGGCCCAGTAACACATAACAGATCAGCTCTAAGATGTTTTCACAGATCAAATCAGCGTAATGACGGGACAAATAACGAACATTGTGGATGACCTACCTTGACATATTTTCTCGGTGCGGACGGTGCGTCTTTTCCAAACCTAGCTTGGTGAAAATTCCTATCAGTGCCATTATGGCCACGACCCCGCATATCACGTACACAATGAGGTTAGTTTTATCCTTCGCGGTGTCCAGCGACACGTCCACTTTCGGCGGGGGTCTTCCTGTCATCATCCACGGCGGGGTGTCGTAGTTCTTACAGTTGGTCTGGTCCAGTCGGGAGCTTTTAAACTCGCAGCAGAACCTGAAGCCACAGGTGCCGCAGCAGTACAGGTAGCTGCCCGTCCTACACACGAACGGCGGATCCCACTGGCCCATCACGTCGTAGTAGCCGCGGCACTTGTCCTCCGCATGCGGGCTCTCCGTGACCCGGCTCTCCCCTTCCTTTGAGTCGTTAAACCCGGTCACCAGCATGAATTCGTCGACGGTTTGACCCGGCTCGCCCTCCGCGTTGCACACCATAATTTTCACTAGAAAGTACCCGAGCAGCAGCTCAGTGCCCCGCATCGTTGCTCACTTTGTACCCCGCTCTTGACGCCCTGAGAAGCCCTCACAAGCTCGGACGCATCTTCCGAAGAGACGAGACACTGCCATGCGTAAATATATTTAGGCTGATTCCAACTTCCATGCGTAAAAGCACAGTGCGCTCCTGTACTTTGATCTCCTTGGGGGAAAAAACGGTTATTGTGCAAATGTATATTGGGCTTTTTCCAAAGGACAGTCTACTGTAGTAAATAAGTGGAGAGGGGTAGCATCACTGAAGAGTTGCGTGCACCTGTCTGTACTGGAGGGTGTCAGACACCTCTGAGGCTGCTTCTCTCTACAGAGTCGGTCACAGATACGCACACACACGCACACAAAGAGAGAGAGAGATTATTAGAGAAAGGAGATGCAAAGCAGAAGAGACCCCAATGAGTGAGTGAATCAGGGGGGGGGGGGGCAATGAGAGATAGCTTTGTGCAATAGATCTATTACAAGACCGCTTTTATTGTGTCTTACAATTGTAATCATCATTGATCCAAAACACCCCAATAACAAAATTCAAAACACAGCATTTACATGAGTAGAGAAGTATACAAAACACAAAAGTGACTCTGCCCATCTGTTTGAATAGCTCTGTAATTAATGTGCTTAAGAGTTACTGACTGAGGTTTTGAAAGAAGTCGATTTTGGCTGTATTCATTAATTGCAGAATGGCACACATAACAAGGCATTGATCTACTCTCTTACATCTTTCAGAATATTCTGTGTTTGGACACCTGTTTGGCTTGAGAAAAGTGATGATGATGATGTCTGTCCATCTGAATGTCCATCTTTGGTTCATAGAAAAAAAGGATCACAACAGCTCTTTGCCACATTATAATTCTTGGTTTTAAGATGACTATCCTTTCTGATGACTTTTCTTTCCCCCTGCTCTTTCATCTTGCAGCAACACTTTGGTTCTTGATCAATGAGTCAGAAATTAGGAAGGATAGTGATTTTACATTTATTGCCATATAGCATCATATCTTAACTGTTTCTAACAAAACGAGGAACAGATATCACTTACACTTTCTAGAAGTCAATATAATGAGAATATGCTGAAGTATAACAGTATTAATTCAAGCGTTAGCCCTTCTAGCCTCTGTTATTATCACCTCTCCCACACAATATGATGTACAATATGACAAGTGATATCTAAGCTAACTCCCATCAAGGATACAGTTCTGCAGAGGATTCATCTTTGCAATTCATTAGAAGGATCTAATCAAATACATAGTACAGAACATAAGCACAAAAGGATAAAATAATGATACTATGTGCACACAAGTTATGACAATTCATTATAGCCACTGCATGGTGTTCAAAAACCTGTGTTAGTTAAGCTTAATTTAAATGAACTCTCAACCTGGTTTGTATACATGACTCATACACCAACTGGTGCACTACTCACAGGCCTTGACTCTTGTTGTTTTAGAAATGAAAATAAGCCCTGAATATTATTACAGCTAGTAAGATTTATTTATGTAATCATTATGCTCTGGATCAGAGTTTGATTAACCTTACAGTTGTCTTGTCAAATTTACTGTAATCTTATGCAGAGCACTTTATTCCAATGTTCATTTCATCAGACCGTGCATGTTTCAACCATGCACCTTCAGCTATTAATTACTGACCGTTTACAAACAGTAACAGATGATGAAGGGGCCTTGACAAGCAAGGATCTAGCTATTTATTTTTAGAGAACCCTTTTTATCTAAAATTAGGATTGGTGGAAGGAGGCTCACCATCTGCCACTTGAGAAATCTCGCTCTTTTTTATTTTTGTTTGATGTTGAATCGTCTTGGCCATGGGAGGCTACTGTTATTTACAATCGTCAGGGGAGGTTTTGCTTGTCTTGTCTTTGTGCTTCTTTAAAGTTCACTATAAATAATTTGCAAAACTTTCAAGGAAGAAACTTCAGAGTTCCCGTTAAAGTCAAAACAATACAGCTTAGGACCAGGTCAAATCCAGGTGATGACATTTCATCTCAATGATCAATTGTAAAATATAGTTGATAGCTGCCAAATACAAGAAACACATTATAGTTTGGTTGCTGTTTATGTCCTCCACCAGTTGGTATTCTAGCTGTGGGGTTGCTCAGTGTCATTGACACCCTCTGAAACATTGTTGATGAGTCACTGTGTTCATGAATCATACAGTGAAGTTAACAAAACCTTTATTCTTTGCAGCTTTATCATGTAGAGTGTTTTCACACCTTGCACAAAAACACTTGAAAAGTAGTCCCAAATATGTTTTATCTTATTTTCAACTCCGCCTTTGAATATAATCCAAGATTTAGGCCTACTATATGAATACAATCTAATACGATCATGCTTATTATTATGCCTTAATTGGTTATATTTTTGCCCTGAAAAGGTCTCTTTCGTTATTCCTGTTGTTTTTGTGCATGAGCCACCAAGATTTAAAATTTCACAATATATCTGATTAAGTAATGAAAAAAATAAAAAAATGAGATGATGCACAATTAAAACTTACAGCAGTAAGTCTTGTGTTGGGGTCTTGTTTTTGAAACCAGAACAGGTGACATATATTCACAGGACAACTTTGAGACTACAGTAATCACATGTGCACGCATGAATTTCAACAGTTTGTGCTTCTGGGCTACTGCATAACTCTCCCTGAAAATTGAGTGGCGCAAGTGAATCCAAGCCATGCTTTGGGTGGGAGCAGGTGGGAAGGCGAAAGGGTTGTAATTCTGCTCAGACGGAGAGTGTCTGATTAAATCCGCACAGTGTGGATTTTGAATGTAATCCCTCTCTGTTAAAATTTGAGCAATGCAAATAGTAAATGGACTGTACTTGTCTCGCGCTTTTCTAGTTATCCGACGACTCAAAGCACTTTAACATTAAATATTATATAAAATATGTCATTTGGGGTTCAGTATCTTGCCCAAGGACACTTTGACATGTAGACTGCAGGGAAAAACCACCAACCTTCTGATTAGTGGATGGCGCTCTACCTCCCGAGCCACAGGGCCACATTTAGGTACATAGATGTATACATTTGTTTAAGATCGCTAAAGATGAAGCATATTCTCTTGTGTTGTATTCTTAAAGCAGGTGGTGGTGAAGCTCCTTGATTATACTTTCAGTTATATATGGAGTCAAAGATCTGGTCAATTAGATTATGGTCCAGTGAAAACTGTAAAAGAAATGCACGGTGAATCAAATCAACATTTACACCCAGTGTCAACAGCAATGTGACAATATACTAAATTGGTTTTGATGCTGCCTCTTAAAAATGGACTTAACTTAAACTTTTTTGTGACACAGGTTTTGTTCCACTCTTGAATATCTCCTGATAGATCTGTTCTGTGTCTCCTTGTGTTCTTTTTATAAGTCCAGTCTAGTCAAATACTGCTGTGCTCATTTGAGCTCTATATTTATCCGTTCTTTTTAAGCAACTGCTTCGTCATGTCATTTTAACATCAGTGTTTTGAACAGGTTGAAGGGAATCATATTTCAAAAGTAAAAATCCACATTAAATACACAGTCCTGCTATTCAAGAAATAAAGTTATTACGTCTCTCTGTACAGCACTGTGAGGTTTTTAAACATAAATAAAATAAGTAAAACCTCTTCCATCCAATTTTTAGGTAACCACCCACATTAATCCTTTAATCTGCGAATATTTCTCCTGGGAAGTCTTTCTGTTAGCCGACTGACCTTTCCCATTCTGAAATATCAACGGTCATTGATGAATCATGCTCTGTTATCCCAGGTTTTTAGGAGGACACTTCATGTCAAGTGCTGTTGAGTTATATAAGCTACTTTGCCTTCATTTGGCATAATTTTGTTCATCAGATGAAGTATTGCTGTTTCCTAAATCTGTGACGAATTTGATATTTCAGTCATTTTCCTGTGAAAACGACCCATATTTGATGTTTTGCAAGATAATTGTTTGCAGATAAATTTCTTTTTTTATGAAACCGGTTGTGAAATCAGTATAAAGCATAAGTGTCATTCAGTCTTTATTCATTCGACCCCAGTGTTATGGAGTTATTGATGCCGGCGTGGCTTGAAGCTTTCTGCTTCAAAGTGAGACACACAAACAAACAGACATAACCTTCTAATTTGACTTTCTCAACTGTGGTTTATTTTCTTCTCCATATTCTCTTGATACTGAATGAACTGCTTATTGTTCTAATATGAGACATCGTGTATGTGTGTGGGGGGATTAGCGGGAGATAGATACTATTAAGAATAAAGAGGCAGAATACTTTGTTGTCAAGCCACACAAAAGGTACAATCCTCTTGCACAGGACTGATTGAAACCAGTAGGGTTGATTCTATCAACTTGATCACATTACTGAAGTCTGCAACCAGCAGAGACTCCAGACTCTGCCCAGCCAAGAAATAATCATCTGTAAAACTACACTGGTACGGATTAAACAAACAAGATATAATATGTTAATTAGTTAGCTGTAGAAGTGCTTGATGGAGAATTTTGTTGCCTTCGGGCAGAGCCAGGCTAGCCGTTTCCTCCTGTTTCCACTCTTTATGCTAAGCTAAGTTAACCGACTGCTGGCTTATCAATCTTCTTACGCAACTCTTGGCAAGGAAGTGAACAAATGAGTTCCCCAAAATGTCAAACTATTGCTTTAAACCGTAACAGTGTGGGGCTCTATACTGAACTAATCAAAATAAATGGTAATTAGTTCACAGGCAGATACAGGCTCCAGACGTAATTTACTGCTATAAAGCACATAAACACTGTTTATCCCGAGTTCACCTGCAAACTTTCAGCTGCATGGTAATAGTTAGAGGAAAACATCTGAAGGTCTACCTTGATCATTGAGGTGCTATGACATCTGGAGAAAAATCCCTGGATGTGTGTATTACACCAAGTTCATAATCATAATTCATATATAATATAATTTGTATTCAATATTTTCTTATTCATCTACCTAATGATTACACACTTTTTCTGATGACAAAATGTGCGTAATCTGGAAAATACAGAAGGTGCCCTTTAAAAAACATTTATGCACATTGTGTCTCTGAATTGAGTTGTGTTTTTAATCCTACTTTAACTTTTAGTGTAATTCATGAAACTATTCAGAGACGCTTGTAAAGTATGGACCCAGGCCTTCATCCTCCCTCCTCAGCAAGTCATACTAGGTCAATAGGCTGTAAGAGTAGGCCATGGTGAATGGCCAGTGTGTTTGTGCTTGTTACAGCAGACACTAGGGTATCACACCCAAACTGTTCTGTCTAAACACCATAAGGTGCAGCTGACCGCACCAACATATTCTCACCTCAATGCGTTAAATAGCGCAGCTTGGTCAGTGCTCCTCAGCTTCAAACTACGACACTCTACCTCTCTAGTATCAGTTTATGGTTAGTCAACAAAATACACTGATTACATGCATAGTGGCTTTTAAAAAACAACTTGCATCTTCACACTTAAGCTTAGGTTTAGGCAACAAAACCACTTAGAGCCTGGTTGACGTTAACTTGACCAACGACTGACGTGACTAGCAAGTGACAAATGAGTCTCGTTGCTAGCGACTCACGTGGATCACGGGACTAATGACACTAACAACGCAAGTGACTAACGATACTAACGGTTCATGTGAGTCACGTGACTAACGACTCTCGTGACAAAATGTCCCCGTTTACTTTTAGTTTGGCACGGGACATGAACAGCGGTCTAAAGTCTTGTTTGTTTGACCCATCCACCTTCCTGTCTTCCTGCCAACCCTGCATCAGTCTATGTTGTGCTTTATACGACGTCAGTTGCTCTGAGCGTGTAATAAGGACGTGAGTGTGTTTACGATGGAGTTAGTTAAAACCTGATGCGTCGCATTCACACGGGTGCCTCCATTATGATGTCAGACATCGAGGAGCACTGACCAAGCTGCGCTTTTTGATACATTGGAAGTGAGAACAAGTTGGACAGAATTCCAAACCTTTGTATGAGATATAAAGAGTTTGTTATATCTCCAAATCAACCTTTAAAACCAGACCAGAGTTTCTCACCATTTGACCGATTGCAATCATGTTGGATGACAGTAAATGGTTGGCTTGTACGATAGAGTGACGTACTTTTACATGATTATAGATAGCTGACAACTGTGGGACTAAAATTGGTGAGATATGCAACACCTCAAACGCATCAAGCTGAACCTTTAACAAATTTGTAGTCCAAGTAGGCCAGTCGTGGTAACTGTTCGTCCGTGTTCAATCGATGCTTCCCTTTGTCTACTTATTCATTTTCCACACAATCGAGAGACTGAGGAGTGCAGAGAAATGTTGTCATGGTTACAGAAAAAATAGCCAGGATGACCATGAGTTCCTCAGAGCTGATAGCACACTGTACTGTGCAAAGTATTTCATGACCCGATGCTACAGCTGCAGGATATTACTTTGAGATTTCCTACAGATGAATGAGCTGCTGAAGTGAAATGGTAGAATGAGCTTCAAGATCACTTCTCTGTTGTAAACTGGCTTTGTAGTGTTAATACATTTTACTAAGGCCATTAAGAATGCATTTGGCAAAGCACCATCATTTGATCACTGCTGTCTAAGTGGCCTATTTCCCAAAATCACTTATTTATTTTTGTCTCCTGAATAATGAGTTTAAACTGGCTGAGTAAAATGCATATTTAATTTTTTATTGTGTAGTCTAAACCGATCCCTAGATGGACTGGCTCACAATGGTCCAAAGCATTGTTTTGATTTAGCACGGATAGTTTCTGTGGTCGAGACAAACCTTTGAAATTGAGCGTGTAGAATTGGGTGTCTTTTAGAAAAGTCTTCTCAAAGCAGGAAGAAGCTGAATGAAATCTGATTAGTTTAGGGTTTGAGATGAAGTGAACTTTTGTGTTTAGATGATGCACAGTCTTCATGAGGAAGAGCAACTTTTAAAAACCTTACTCCTAGTGCATGAGGAGCACAGAACTTAGTTTTGAAGTATGTATTACGTTGTCATAAACAGATTAGTATTCAAGCTTTCATAATGTTTCAGATGCTGTAATTGGTATATTTTTCTCTGCTGCTGCATTTCATTGTCACACAAACACTAACATTTTGGTCACACTCTAGGGAGGCCGCTCTGTGTAACAAGAAAATATATTCAATGCAGAAACAGATGAACTTAAATGTTCAGTCACTGACATGCAGGCAGAGCCTTCTTTTTCTTCTTTTCTTGTCTGACTGGCCCAAAAAACAGGTAGATTGGCCCACTGTTGTTGTTTTTTTCTTAAAGTAAGACTGGGCTGATGACTGAAAACTCTAACATGCCCTCACTTGATCTTTGGATGATTGTCTGCTCAGCTGAGCAGTTGTAACCTGCCTAGTAGAGAGTGGAGATCCCTCTTTAGTGTTTGACAAATATTAGCAAAATAATTGATGATAAAACGCATCAGGAATTGCATTGATTGCACGGACAGGGGACTTCCTCATTAGACGGGCTACTTCGGGAAAACACTGGTGGCAGCAGCTTGACGATTGCTCAGTAAGCATTAAAAAGTCCACTGAAAGCGCTGTGTTTTCCATATATGCCACACAGCCGTTTGAGAGCTTAATGCAGTGGTTCCCAAAGCTTTTCAGCCTAGACAGATTTTCTGTCCCTGTCCAGTCCTGCCTGCCGGTATGTCTGCTTATTATTCTGACAACAACGAGTAAGGCTTCATAATATCTGATTCCTCTATAGCTGGAAATAGCCACCGGAAAGACTTCAAACTCTTTCTGAGTCTAAAGAGAATGTGAGGAGAAACTTGCTATTTTAGAAACATGTTTCTTCTCTTCATTTACTTACTGTTTTGTCTGTAGTATTTCTGCTATTGTGGTCAAGTCTCTCTTAGAAAAGACTGATTCATACTAAAAATAACAGTGAGCTGTGCAGATCATGTCTATGTTTTCTTTTAAACCTTTAACAAAGAATACTATAACAACAATTGAATCTAATTTGTTATGCAGTTTGCTAATTGTGAATGTCTTATTGTGGCATTGATGCATAAATAAACCAAATAATTGTGCATAATTCAAATCTAGCTAGAAGCACAACTCTAACCTCTAAGGTTAGAACTACTTGAATGTACTTTTATATTTCAGTGCAAAAAATAAAAGAAATGAACTTACAATACATGCAATATATGATGTATGAAGCACCAGGATCAAGCATAAACTGGTGGACCCAAATGTGTGAAATGGAAAATACTGGACATACTGTAACAAAAGCAATTAAACATAAATAATGAGGATGCTTCCATTTATCAAAGACAAGAGAAATGAAAATAATAATATAATACATGCAAATTTAAACAAGACTTATTCGATTGTTGTGGGAAATCCGACCTGTTCTGATCTAAAGATTCCTTTAAAGGGCTACTGTTCAAACAGGGTAGCTGATGAATTACAAACACCTGGGGAGTAAGATGGATTATAGACAAAAAGAACAACAACAACATGGTATGTAACTACATAATTCTATTAGTCCTCCTCTTCTTCTCGCAAACAAGATTCAACAGCTACCCAGCATTTGTCTGTTGGAAGTCAGGTCATCCTGCTCTACAGAGAGCAGTGGAAGCAGTGATGCCTGGCAGTAGATACTCAACAGCCCATTCAGGACCCCATGAGAGGCTCCTTTCATTTCCCCCAGTCAGCTGCGGAGCAACAGGGGGGTGGCTGCCTCACTCCCAAGTTGGCCACCTTCGTGCCAGTCTAGTGGAATGCCAGGCTCATTATAGCGGGATGAGAGTTCATTTCTCCTCTAACTATGTGAGCTTCACAGGGGATAATGAGCCTCCTGACCACTGGGAGTAAATGCTTGTCTGGCTTCTTCAGTCTGTCTACGTCTAGCAGGGGAGATTCACTTCTTGCTGTTTTTCTCATGCTCTCCTGAATTCCATCATTATACTTAGTGATGCCAATCGACCTGCACATCACACTTAACTTGCAAGTTGTATGGCTTTCAAATATGTGTTTATAATATGTCGTATGTGACAAGGTTAATTATATCATATCTTGATTGCATGTTATTCAATAACATCCTAGTTTGTCTTATTTAATGGACAGATGTGAGAGTGGTAATAATCTTCTCATCAAACTCTGCCAGACAGTGAATAAGTGTTTCCCGAAAATCACAAACTAAACGCTTCGAAATGTACAGGCCAAGAAAGGAAACTCTATTTTTACAGATATTTAAATGTGAGTATTGCACTGCTACTTTTTGTAAAGACCTTTTTTTTTAAATATTTTGTAATTGTATTAGAGCGTACATTACTGGGTCACAGATAATAAGAATGACTGACTTCCATTTCAAGAATCACTGCAGTTGGTGGTTATTTTCAGATGTCATTGAGTATTCACCTTGCCTTTCAAAAACACTCTTGCTGCAGGCAATGCATTATGTGTGAGAGACCCAGATATGTGGGTCTGTGGGGGGGCCGTAATGCTTTTGGTGCTGGGAACATTAGCTGCTCGGAGGGGGAAAAAAACTGTGGACCTGCCACAGCAGAGATATCCAGAATTGGAATGCCAGTCTTGGCACATAACCCAGAAAAAATTGTGACTCAACTGTGGCAATAATGTTTGAATGTCCGTCCAGTCCACTCCCAGGTGAGCTAATCCACAAAATACCATTACTTTGTTTACTGAGCTTGTAGTTTCTTTGATTATTTTTAGCGACATTCAAAGCACAAGCGTAAAAAACATTTTGATACGACTAGAAAACAATGTTGCCACAAAAAAACAGGCACTGTGTTGCTCAAGGGACCGCAACGTTTACGACCCACAATTTCGAGCTGAGTGATAAAAAATTCATATAAAACTTTCATATGAACAATTAAAGCACAAAAAATAACGGTTAAATCAGAGATTTTCAACCACTGTGCCGCCGTGAGAGATCGTCAGGTGTGCCATGGGAAAATGTTCAATTTCACTTAATCGGTCCAAAGAAATATTTAATTGCTGCAAATAATTTGCCATAGTTGAGCGTCTGAGCCAGCATTATAGTGGCTGGCTAAGTAATGAATACTCTTCCATGCCAGTGAGTGGCACTAGGTAGCGCAATAATGACCTTGATAATTTAAGACAGTAGAATTAAATGATGAGCGGGAGAGGTTGCGGTGACAAGATGAACAGCGATGGAGAAATATTTGAAAAGGAAAAATGCAGACTCTGAACTGGGCCCTGGACAACATTCTGCACCGACTCCGTTACGCTTGGTTTGTGGGGAACAGCTATCCAACAGTGCCATGGTCCCAAGCTAGCTTAAACGTCATCTCCAAACGAAACACCCGTCACTTCAAAACAAGAACATGTATGCTGTGTTATGCTACAATGTGTCATTCTGTAACTCTTTTGGTTGTTTGTGTTCTTTTCAATGAAAAAAATGTACTGCGGATCAGAAAAGGTTGAAAAACACCGGGTTAAATGATTTAAGAACTAAATATCATCAGCAAAAAAAAATAGAAATGTTATTATTCTAATTATAATAAATAATACAAATAATTCACTGAGGTCCAGGAAAAAAATACCAATTATGTTTAAATAATCACTTGATGTTCCCTTTGCCAGAAAATTATATATTTACACTTGTCACTGTCTTTTCGAGCTCAACTATTAAATTATTCACCCATTATTTAAAGAATTGATTTATCGGTTTGTAGTAAAAATTCTCTGATTCCAGCTTCTTAAATGTAAATATATTTTCTGGTTTCTTCACTCCTTAGTAACCTGAATATCTTTGACTTGTGGACAAAATGACATTGTAGCAACATAAAAATAACATTTGAGGACATCATCTTAGGCTTTGGGAAACATTTTTTTCACAATTTTCTGACATATTATCGACAAATCAATTATTCAATTAATCGAGAAAATAATTGACAAATTAATCGACAATGAAAATATTAGTTTGCAGTACTTTGCTTCTGCAACTTCACTGTGTTGATAATGTGACCTTGACTGGTGTCCTGTACGAGTCTACTGTGTGCTGTTCAGTGGAGACCTCAGTCTAGAAAAGTGAAGAGGACATCAGTAAGAGCTTCAGCTGCATGAGTCTCCTGTGCAATGTAATATGAAACACTAGTCTTCGATCAGGCCTATTTTCAGCCCACACATTTTGCTGGAGCAAAGCTGATCTCCCTGACATGCACTCTTGGAGGATTGGCAGGAGTGACACAGACACACACACACACACACACACACACACACACACACACACACACACACACACACACACACACACACATAGAAAAGACACTTGGCTGGGTTACTCAAATCCAATTGGGGCTAATTTTGACCTTTGAGGCAAAGTCTCAGGTCTGTCCAGCCTCCTCATCTGCAATGAGTATGTGAAAACATTCAGTCTAATCTCTGTGTTTATGTCTCTGTCCGTCTCCTTAGTTTGCATATTCAGTGGAAGCAATAGTTTGAGGACAATCGTCACATAAAAATGGTCACAAATATTTCAGATCTGTCTCTTATATATCAAGTATGTACTTTGTTATGTTGAGTTACAGTACGTTAGCTTGTTTTAATGAGCTGCTGATGTCACTGCTGCATTTCAAAGCACGGTTTGTGACGGTTTTGACAACGTGATCATGCTGCTCAATTTGTTTGAGGGCCAGAAGACTTTTCCATTTACAACAAACTGTGCTTTTATTCTACTGAGCTTCTGTCAGAGCTGTTTGTCACTGCTGCTAGGATGGACGTTTATTGCTGATGTTCACTTTCTCTCTGCAAATTTATTTTCTCCAAGTCATAAATCTCTCCACGCTGTTCCGTCTGCCCGTTATTTTCTCATCTTTATTGCTGAAGTCGTTAGGTGGAGTTGAATTGAAACTGACAACTGCATCACAGCTGTGAATTTAGTTTTTCATGGAACGTGTTTTCTGACAGCCTCACATATTTATTTGCTGTTGCACTCAAGCAACACCTGCACATTTAAAAACATAGTGATCAATTGTGAGTCTCTGCGTGTTGTTGTATTGTTGGTATTTTACCCACAGATTCCACTGACTTCTCAGTCACTGAAATATGAACACATAAAGGTGATACGTTTTGAAATCCAGAGCATATCTATGATTGTGAATTTTTCATTTAATATAGCAATCAATTTTTGGTCCAATGTATATCTGTTACAGTACATAGGTAATGACGTACTAAAGATTCTATATTTGTTTAATCATACAGTATAACGATTGATAAACTTTACAGCATTGTGGGAAAACTAAACTTAACTGTATTGTACTTCTTAAAAAAATACCAATTCTCTGCTTTCAAGGGCGACTTCAGATTTAGATGAGACTATTGAGCAGCGAGACGAGTCTAAAAGGGAACAAACTAAAACCTAATTTCAGAATTTTCACACTTTCAAAAGCAAACTCAAATGCTGGGCACCAGTCCACTTTACTGGACAAAACTGTGCAGCACACTGACAAGTGATGTTTGTAATTACATCTTAAACATTTAATCAATGAATGCGTTACTTAATAGACAGAAAATAACCACCAGCTATTTTGATTATTGTTTCATTGTCAAAGTATTTTTTTTTAAGCACCAATGTAAAAAATTCTCAACTTCTAGTTTCTTCAATGTGAGGTGGAATATCTTTGGGAAAATGTCATACACAAAATGTTTCATCAAGAATCGAATTGGTAAATTGATTTACATTTAGAAATGGTGGTAAGTTTCATGCCTACCTTTTTATTGAAGGTTGTTCATTCTAATATACGTCTGTCTGTAAACTGCCAATTGATTTAAATTAAGCATAAGCTGCCAGTGAGCAAAAGAAAATGACAGAAAACACTCTTGCAGTCTGCCAAATGTCCCTTTAGCAAATAGCTGTTTGATTACAATGTGAGTGTGTTCTTTTGTGTCAAAGTTGGCTTATTGTGGAAGCGCTAATGAACAACTATAAACCAAATGCTATAAATGGGGAAAAAGGAAAATGCTAATGAGCTTTTCAGCTACTGTACCCAAGGGGATTTCATATCGACCCTTCAACTCTTATCTATTTAAAACAAATGTCATCCTTCTCCAGATGATAGCGCTCAGAAACCTCAGTGGCTACAGTGAAGTTATTGCCAAATGACAGTGTCCCACCTCTCAAATTGTTCTGACATTTACATTCAGAGAGTCGAGTTGAAGCTGGTTTATTTGTATAGGCCTTAATCACTGCTGCAGACTCTTGAGGACTTAGCTGCAGCCACACTGACAGAAGCATACTGTTCGGAAATGTAATGACTCATGAGTAATCAAGTTATGCATTTAATTAAGAGTTCAGCACCAATGGCTACCGATTAGTTGGTGCCATTTTTGTCATAAAATTACATTTTTATTTTCTGTAGAGTACAGCATACTTTTGCTCTTATGTTTTTCTTTATTGATATATCTTAGTAAAATCAGACAAAGGAAATGGAGCACTTGGGCTTATGAGATAGTTGGGCTATTAATAGAACATTTGCATAACTGTGGATAAAGCAACAGGATTAATGATTGCAGAATTAGTTAAAAGAGAAACCAGTTATACCGTGTGATCATAAGGTTTGTTGTCGCCTGATGTTTGCTGCGAGTTGATTTCGAATGAGCATAGTGTGTGTTTCTCCTCCAGGACTTTGTTTTCAGCTCTGTTTACTTTTTTCTTCATTGCAGAACATCTCAAAACAACTTGATGGGTTTCAAGGAAACGTCATAAAAAGTTTAGAGCACTGACTAAAGAATAACTTTAGTAATTAATTCTCCAGATTTCCAAAATGTCTACGAAACACATGTTTTCAGCAATGTTGAGCAGTTGAAAAGTTGTTTTTTTTTTCTATTTTTTTATTTAGCAAAAATCACTTTCTAATTGGTTGCCTAATTGTCAAAACTCTTGGGCAACATAATTGTAATGAAACGCAGACATATGAACTCCAAGCATTATTGCAAGTTTTATGACATTTTCCCTGCAGGTTGCAGATTAAGCAAGACACTTGAGTACGCAAAAACAACAGTTTTGTGTAGAATAGATTCATGAGCTTTGGCTTTGTGTTTGATGGAGTGAAGCAGCATAAACCCCCTTCTAAAAAATGGTACTGACACCAAATTACATACAGTAAGTACTTCAGTGAAACTTGTTATCCTTCCTCTTCACACTTCATGAATATGATATATTGAAATGAGTGAAGTGAATGTGAATTTAAATACAGTCATTCTGATCATTATAACCTCAGCATTCATTTGTTTTAATGTAGTTGGACATTTGAGATAACAGATCCTGCAAAATCATAATGATTCACTCCCAACAAAATGCCTGCAAGGGGGAGAATCACTGACTAATATTATCACACTCTTCTAGCTTCGTACTTAGCTCTATATTTGGACAGAGCTGATGGAGGGCATATGGACTGAAAAGATTTTAAAATGATCACTATGTGATACTGAAGCAACACTTATAATTTTAACCTACCAGATTCCAAGGAGCCAACTGTGTCTCATAAAGACTTCACTGCCCCCATGTGTCTGTGATTAAATCCAGGCTACTATAATGTCCCTATTTTAAAAGGATGAGGAGACATTAAGGTTCAGTCAGATCACTAATTTATTCTATCAATGCTCGTTTATCCAAAGCAGCCGAGGTATAGGGTTTGTTTTGGGGAATAATTACATGAGGTTTACTTGAGGATCGTTCTTAAAAGCCAAACTTGACTGTATTAATAGATAACTCCTCCACAGTTTCATTGTCCCACTATCGATCCTCTAGATATATACTCAACCTTCCAGTCTACTGATTTCAACTGTGACTCTTCAGAGAAATCCTCTCTGAATTAGCTGTTGGTTTAAGTTGACACTCTTAAAGAAAAGTATGATTATTCTGTGTTATTTGGACCCCTAATCTATTGCCTGTACTTAATTTGGTGTGCCGAATGTCTAGCTGCCTATCATGGCTAGACAGCTGTCCAGAAATGATCTGATATTTTCCTCCACACAGCAGGTGATAATGCATTATTGCTTATCATTCTGATAGAGGAGCTAATAGGCTGCAGCTGTTTTTGGTTTTAGTCCTCACCAAATCCTCAATAAACAATGTCACCGTTTGCTGTAGCCTCTGTCATATGTGTTTCTCTGAGGAGGAAAATTGTATATTGAGTTAAAACACACTAGATGGCAGTGTAATCCACCCATCCATTAGCTTGGAGACTGAAGCCAATCCGATTTGACATTTGGTGAGAGGTGCGGGACAGACAACCATTCACGCTCACATAAACACCTATGGGTAATTTAGAGTTGCCAGTTAAGCTCACCTATTTCAGAGCTTCTGACGAAAACCCGCATGCAACGTTTATGTGTAGAGTTCCCAACTGGCCCCAATATTGAAACCTGCCTCGATCCCTAGAGAGCGATATTGTGGCATCGTAGATTTTTTTGTTCACTTCACTTAAATTCAATAAAATAAGATTTATGGGATAGCTTTAACTTTATTTGCAAGGCTGTAAATGAATCTGTAATATTAAAATCTATATCTACGATTCCAAAAATATATATCAACCATTTTGAGCTGCTGAGTGTCACATTTTACAACATGCTTTTTTTCCCCACAGTGTAGCAAGGTACAACAGAGAATGGGATATTTGTTGTGAAAGTGATGGAGTAGAAAAGCTGTGCCAAAAGTGAAGGTCAGATGTAAAACTAGATAGAGCTTCCTAATATACCAGTATATAATATAAACTTAACCGTGTTAGATTGCATTACACATCACAAAGCTGCGCTCATAGTGCCCTCCTCTGGTGAGAGTCTTACAAGTTTAGTGGGCCAGCTTGTAGTGCTGGACATAGTTAGATAAGTGCGGGTCACTCTCTCAGTGATAGCCAGGCCAGTTCTATATTTAGCTTATTATGTCTGCCAACACAAGCTGTCCCATGTTCCTGCAGCAAGTGAATTTCCTTTATTGTTTTTGATGATTCAAAATGTACAATCATTAAAAATATATGTCCTGCCATGTGTCAGGTCTTTTATTTTGCCTGGTAAGTGCAGCCTGAATTTGAGGAGCATAATAGAGTTATTTTTTGTTTTGTTTGGGTTAATTCAACATTAAGAGTGGTGGAATAGTGTTATAACTTCCAGGACACACAGAGGCTTTAAAAAAACCACTCTGTTTTTCAAGTTTGAAATCACACCAGTTGAGGGAAATATGGGGGAGTTTCAGGGGGCTCAAAGCCAGAGGGGGCGCTCAGAGAGGCAATATGCTCTTGTACAATTTTGTGCAGCAAATCCAGTCTTATGTCTTATCAGTGCACCCATGGATTCAGGCAGTACAGAAGCTTTTGAAATATCAACCAACTTGATTAGATTATCTAATTGCCTCATATATCTTTTTTTTCTGTCTGGATTAAAACGAATACTCTCCCAGGAACCCTTGGCCTTTGCAGTCCTCGATGCATATGCCATGTGGGTGTGGGATCTGCAGTTTACCGCTTCAGGCCTGAGTAAATATTGCAGCCATTCCAGGCATTGCTGTGAATGGTGGAGGAAGGAAATGTCTGTAATCAGGGTAACTTCACTGTTTCCCATAGTTGAAGCAGGAAGTAAATCGGTTGCAGAGAGATGACAGTAGATGAATGGAGGGAGCATATCTAACTGACAGAAAAAGGGAGAGGTCTTTGGTAAGCTTTTAGTTTCCAGTTTTGGATTGCAGCTCAGTGTAATCTATCATATATTATTCTGATACCCGTCATCAATAGGACATTATTTCACATTTTTATAACTCATTTCTGCTGGGAGGAAGCACATTTGTGTGTTGATCAATGTGACCTTGTGTTGTCTTCAGTGTATAGGCAACATTATACATTGTCCATTTGAAAACAACGCTGCACACTCTATATTCCTGGCATTTATAGAGTGCTTAATGCTTCCCTTGTGGTCTGGACTGTGTTCTGGCAGCCCGCTGCTCTGACTGTCCTTCTCTCCTGAGGCTGAGGCCATGGTTACACTGTTATTGTTACCTGTTATTCCAATGAGCAAATGTTATTCCTGATCTTTTTCTGGGGATACAAAAATGGTATGCATACTGCTTTGCTGTGTTGACGGTGAGTATATTGTTGGAGAGTTCAAGAAGAAAATGTTCAAACTTAAGATTTAAAGAGGACATCTGCATACTGACTTATAGTTCCTGAAATTAAGATTCACTCGAGTCTCGCGAGGGTTTTAGTTGCACAAAAAAACTGAGTCATAATATTCCAAACTGAATAAGGGAAAAGGTTTTCTCTTTCCACTCAGGCATGGAAAAGTTATGTGGTGCCAAATGTTGGCACCTCATCTCTCTGTAAATTGGTGCATTAACGGTAATTCGGATAAATTACCTTTTTCACACTCCAGGAACTCCACAACTCTATTTTTCTGATGATATCATCACATCAGTCTGAGACTATACTAAATGCTAAAACCAAGTTTCTGTAAATGTCATTAGAATTAATAGCACATATAATGCAATGTGAAGACCATCGCTGGCATAAAGCAAGAAGCTTTCCCCTTGCATCAGCAGAAATGTAGGCCTGTGATGGCATTACATAAAGCATATCTTAGCAGTCCCCTAAACTGTCCATCTACACAAATACAAAAGCTACTTTCTAAAAAATTGTATTTATCTCATAAAATAAGTAAGTAATGTTAATTTAGTATAGCAGCAGAGCAGAGATGACTTGCGAAGGCAGGTGAAATAGGAATTGCAGTAGTCTAGCCAGGATGAAAAGCTGAATGAGCATCTCTAGCACAGGTGACGTGCAATGAGGGCAGGGGCAGAGTGTGAGCAGGTAGCCCGTCCAATCATTTCAGATTGTGGATGTGCTTATTACAGTCCATCGACAGCCAGATACCAGATTTTTCCTTTTTTTGTTAGAGCATTTGATATATACTGTATGTATTTGATATTCTCGGGATGTAAAGAGAATTTCAACCACAGCAAAGAGCAGCTATTTTAGACATATTGGGTCAAAGCGACATAGAAAAGAGAGAAAGCTGGAGAACCAGTCCAGTGTACTCCCAGAGACACCCACCCACTGCCTAAGCCTTCCAGTCAGGATGATGTGATCTACAGTATCAAAGGCCTTGCACTAAGATCCAGCAGCACAAAAACAGAGCATTCAATCACCCACATCAGACGACATAATTATGTCATTGGAGACTCTTGAGAAAAGCTGTTTCAGTGGAATGCTTCTGACTGAAACCAGATTGGAATTTGTCTAAATTGTTGTGTGCAGTCAAGACAACAGTGAGCTGTTTGGCAACAACTTTATCCGAAAGGTTTGAGATAAAAGGCAGCATAGATATATGGATCAAGGTGAGTTTTTTCAACTGCATGTTAAATGGGACACAACCAGATTTCAGGGCTCTATTTATAATAGGAACCAGGCATAGACCAATAGACCCAAGTAGTTTAAGCATGGTAGGTGATAAAATACCTACAGGGCTTAAGGGAAGTTTCACGCTGCCCACCAGATCAATGAGGTCTTGCAGGGAAATTGTAGAGAAAGTGTTGGCCAAGTTGGATAAGCAGAATAGGGAGAAGAAGAGGGGAAGATGCTAACCCTGACATCTCTAATCTTATTAACAAAGAAAGATAATGCAATCCTTATTTGAAAAGTCAGGCACATCAGGACGTGCAGGAGTGACAACGTTGTTGATTGGTTTTAAACAGGACTGAAGGGTTGCGTTGGCTGGAGGAAATTAGGTTAGCAAAGTAAGAAGCCCTTACATCCCTAACCATGTTGTTTTCATACAGCTAAAAGTATTTTTTTAATGAAGACGAGGAATATAGAGCGTGGTAAATTTCCACAGTTGCTCTACTGTACCCTTCTACATTTATGCCGGAAACGATGAGTAGTGTAATTTAACCACGGTAAAATAGAATCACTTTAAGAATGGATATCCTAATCTTAAACATATTTTCCCTTTGCACTCATCAGATATGAACAGATAATAAAGACAACTAAGTCTGTGCAGTATGAAACATGATTATTCAGAGAGGATGTGGGCTTGTTTTGACTCAAAGCAGCCTTAATACAATTGTAAGAGTTTCTGTTTTCTTGAGGCTGCCACTCATAGTATTGGTTTCAGGGTCCACTATGTTACTCGATAAAAACACAGAGGCCCTCTCTGGCTCCCAGGACAACACCACGAGTCGCAGCATGCCAGTTAGAAAACAAGAGGTTATTTCTGTCTGTGGTCGACCCTTACCCGACCCCCCGCCAAGCAGACTGCTGGCCGGGTCCACCGGGGAGGAGAGAGGGGAGGGCCACTCGAGGGTTAATTAGACTTATGGGAAAGGTATGGTTGTTGAAATCAGGGAATGTTGGAGGGGAAGTGTAAAGGAGTAGCCCGTCCTTCGCTGTAGTTGTAACATTTTGTTTTCTTACATGATGTCCAGATTGTGGGGAGAGACCGTTACCCCAGACACACACACAGAAACGGAAAAGATCTTTTTTTCCCCCTCATCCAGTTGCTTGTTCTGGCTATACGATCAGCTATTTTTAGCAGCATAGTCTGCGCCTGCTTTATAGTGTTGAGTTAACCACTGGTCAATGTGGACATGTTTCTTCATAACAAGGTTCTTTTGTACCTCTTTTTTTAAAGCATTTCCCTATTCTATTATTTATAGCTGCGTGCACATCACTCTCAACAAATGCTTTGTTATGATGCCTTCCAATTTAGTCTCCCATCAACCCATTTTAAAACGGCTATTATCTTTTATTGTCCTCATGTTGCAACACGAAGCCAGATGAACTTTATGATGACTGAGGAGATAAAATCCTTGAGGTTTAATCACCTTTGTCTATTTGACTGTGAAAGAATGAAAGAGAAGAGAATTGTTGAGAAATCAACCTCAAGTAGATATTATGGGATGTTACTCATTAAAATGCCAAAATAATGAAATAAATGTGTCCATCTGAAGTTGTGACATGACTCAGTTATATTGCCTGACTGATTTACCATAACTATGACTAAAACACAATGGTGCAATACAGCCTGTGTTTTGGGGATTTCATGGAAAAACCCATGGTTCATCCAAAAGAGCAAATACAAATGATATGTGGATGTTAGTGGGTTGATGCGCATGCTTAAATGTAATTACAGTTTGCCTTTGCAGCTGTGAGCATATTTACTTTTTGGTAAGTGTGTGCAATTAGTTGTTTTTGGTGATGATGTTAACATGGCCCAAGCTGCCACAGGCCTGTCTTTATTTAGCCTCCCGTAGCAGCTGCATGTAGCGCAGCTTCAAAGAAAACTTGAGGCCTACGGGGATTTCCCTCTGGCTTTCCCACCATCTGCAGAGGCCTCCATGGGATGGGATGTTAACGGGTGCTATGGAGACTCCCCTGTGAAAATGAATAGCCACATTTACTGCAAAGTCTCAACACATGCAATCTCTCTCAACATCATTGAAAATGCTCATAATTATGATTTTATATCATGTTCTTTTTATGTCCATTTACAGGCTGATTTTCGTTCGCCAGCCGGCATTCTTAACATTTTGAACTGCAACCTCATCATTATTGTCTTTGACTAAATTTACGTCCAGGTGTCATATGATACACGTAATGCCTTTTACTAAAGATAATGCCATGGCAGCCACCCAGACTTTAGCTTACCATGATAAAGAACTCCACACTAAGGCTTGAAATGTCAGTGTTTTATAACCTTGCAATCAGTGCTGTACAGCCCAACACCTGATACTTTGGGAACTAGTTTGATTAACAGATTAATAGTTTGATTAAACTGAACATCTGTCTTTGGTGTAGAAGCACATGCTCAACAATGCGCTTCAGAATTTATTCATTCTAACGTCTTGGCTCAGAGTGGGCCATAAATGAGCTGTGTGTTATGGAAGGAGCTGTCTGCTTTGCATACCTGCACCTAAATTACTCCAAATGTGCATCTTATCCAGACCTTCCCTGGGACTCTTTCTGGAACCACCCCAAAGAAAATCCACAAGGAATGAAACACAGTCTGGGTTTATAGGAAATATGTGAGCTGAAAGGGGCAGTATTGATGACTCCCTCATCACTGCACCTGAACTTGATTACAGTGTGCCCATCAGCAGGAACCATCCAAACAGGACAGGGTTACTCCCAAAGCCTGGTGGTTTGGAACCAGCTCATGATCCTTCAAGAGTGGTTTTTCTACCTTTTAATGTTGTTGTTCTTATGTGATGAAAGTTAACATCAGTGTTTGTCACAAAATCTCGTTTGACCATGACACTGTACTGTACTGTGAGCAAAAAGAAGCTGAGCATGTTTTCGTAGATCTAAGTATGTGAAGCCCCCACATGGGGCTTGATGTTAATACGTGCTTTGATGTTCAAAGAAACTTTATCAGTGAAAAAGAAAGTGTTGATTTTGGCTCTGAAGAATACTCTGGCACCGAGGGTCAGGAGTCTAATGAGATTGTTGGGATCACAGTGATGGGGCTGGAGTGCACTTTCTCAACAGGACAACAGTATGACAGCACAGAAGCACAAACTATCTGCATTACTGGTAAAAAAAAAAATAGATCGATAATAATGGCCATTTGTTTGTCCTTCGCTGTACTTGTTATCATTCACTAAAGAAAGGAAACATTCTGCAACAATCACTTCTATTTCAGTGGGCTGTCATGACATACGTGACATGCCTTCAGTATAATCAAAGGTGTGACAGAGTCCAGAAATTGAAGCAGTTTAACAACACACAGACACAGCTAATAAAAGTTGTATCCTGTTGACTCCACATTGCTAAAGTCAGTTACAGATAGTTTAAATCTAATTAGATCCTAAGCGTGTCCAGGTGACAATAACGCAACCTCCCTGATCAATGGATGATCAGACAGACCAGCGTTCACTCTTCTTAAGAACCTATATACTGTATTTGTTAGCCTTGTAAAATCATGGAGCAGACAAATTAAACATACATATCAAGCTAGATCACAAGAAATCCTCTCCATCTCGCAGGAACGAGTGAACTATGTGTGCTCTGAAAAACAGCTTTATCTTTATGGATATAAAGAGCAACTTAAATCTAAAAGAATCACTGGAGCATACCGCTTAACGTCTTCTTTTTATGTGGAAAAAACAACAGTTTTGCTCAAAAAACCTTCAGGCCAGAAGTGTTGATGGTTTTTTTCCACATAAAATGTAAAGTAGAATGAATAGTAATGTTCCTGCAATTGTATTATTTGGCTCATTTGGAAGATCTGGAACCGAACTAATTTGTGCAAACTTTTATGGATATTTGCTGTATTATTTCTCTTGGCATGGTCCTGTCATGACTTTGAGTGCTACTTTACTTAATATTGTGTATAAGATGAAACAAGGATGTAGAGTAGTAAATAAAATTGTTGCAGTTATTCTTTACCCGGAGTGAAATAAATGGACACCCACCTGGTAATCATACAGTAATCCATATTTTTTGTAGGCCCTGGTATAACAGCTTTGATGTTGAGAGGCATTGGGAAAGCGAGTATGGATTTAACATGGACAGCACATTGAGACCTGGTATTATTCAGCTGAGATTCAAGGCTCATAATTGCCCTCCAATTGTACACCAACATTAGAGCCCCTTTTCCTCATTTTTAGGTTTTTGCTCCCCAATGCCATGGGTCATGCATTCTACTGCATCACCTTTTTACTACCAAACGTTAGTTTGGAACCATGTAACGCAGCTGGTTCCTCATTGAAAAATTGTGCTGTGGTAATGGGACAGATGAGAATGGCGTTGACCACCCTTGGGGAATGTGCAGCTCCTAATTACAGAGATTCTCATCTAGACGGGGAGGCCCAGAATGAAGTTGTGCAATGTTTGGCTCTGTGTCACAGAAATTACTCATCCCACTGTCACTCTGCAGTTTTTCACATGAACACAAAATAAGCTAGTCTAAGTAATATTATACAGTACATACATTTGAGTAATTGACATAGTATATGGCAAAAGTAAAAAAAGACAAAAATCTCTCAGGTCAACGGTCAATTTATAGTAACTTGAGAATTTAATGACTTTGGTTTTTCATACACTACTTTATGTGTGCAATTAATATCCATGTTTTCATTTTTACTAAACTCCCCATCACTCATGCATAGATAAGCAAACACATGATGCAGTATAAATAAATGATATTGATGTTTGCAGCCCCTGCAGAATAACACCTTTAGGATGATCAGGAGTCAAGTTTCACTGACACCTAAGAGTCTCACTCCTCCTGCACAACCAGAAGATCTGTCCCTACAGCCTCTGCTGCCTCAAGGACTGCAAGATCGGTGAGCTGACCTACACAGGAATGAATCAGTGACCAAAACATCAGAGTTTGGTAACACATACTAGTATGTTGACCATTTAAGAGCAAGAACACTCTGGGAAAACAAACGATGTGCGAAGTGATTTGTTTGTGTAATGACGTCAGGAATTTAGAGCAAATTGCCTTTGGAAGCAAACACGTAATCACAGCTTAAATTGTTACTGAGATCAAAGATTTTCCTTGGGAACATGGATTTATTACATGTTTACAGCAGTGCTATTTTGCATTATTGCATCATTAAAATATTTTAATTTTGATTCAATGTTACAAATATTTATAACTTTTCTTTTTTTGACTGACAAAAAAATTCACACTGCGCTTTCTAGAACCGATCACTCTTAAACAGGACATATGATGAATTACAATTAATTATTAATAATGTAAAATTCACAAAGCTGAGACTTTTAAATCAATTCATTAACTTATTCAGAGTGAGTTGTGAATTGTTTTCATCCCGTAAATTCACAGTTCCCTTTTTGGTAAAACAAAGTGTTGCTTTGTACACATCGGGTATCAAATAAAATAATAGGTGTCTTCTGGTACAAATATGTAGGTTCACTGGAAGAAGGGAATAGTTGTGGAATAGGGGGGATCAATTGTGTGTGTTAGAGGGATGTAGAAATGCAGTCTACTGTAAGTAAGACAGGAAGTGTGGGGAAACATTCTGAAGAACTAGTGGCATCATTTCTTTAAAATGTTGATAGTGATTATGGTGTAGAATATGTGTGCTCCAATCACTTAATAAAGCATAAATGTAGTCTGGGTAAAGCTGAACAAGCATGACTCACAAGTTTCCAGATGGAAAATATGTTGTCCTTAATTTCTGCAATAGTTAACAGACTTTTCTGTACTTCAGTTGTGATGAAACACAATTTAAAGTATGTGTGTTTACAGCCCTTGGTTTGGTTGATGACTTTTCCTTGGTCCCGACAGAATGAACAGAGTTACATGTGTGGAAGCACCCTTGAGCTTCTTATACTTGTTGGGACGTTTCAAACAGTGATGTGATTTGTTGCTAAGTTATAGAATATTATCTTTCTTCAACATAAACTTGCAACATAAATCAAACACTGCTTAGTGACTGCAACTGTTAAGTTGATTCGCTCCATAACTTAGTAATTATAAAGTGTTAAGTGAATGGAAAACAGCTGGCAGGTGGGAAGCATGATGGATGTAATACTGTGTGATCATCATCAATGTCGTGCTATTGTTGGGGTGCTAAAAAAGATGTTAAATTCCAAGTGTCCTGCATACGGTCTAGAGTTTTTTTTGTTTTGTTTTTTTTAATATATTTTTGTGTGAATGAAAAACATCTTGTAATAATACAAGTTCAAGGTGATAAATTAGACTTTTAAATGGTTACTTAAGTTGTGAAACGGCACTCGTTCTGGACTGGGATGGGAATTTGAGAGGCCACAGCTGTCATTAATGCAGGAGAGATGTTTTGATTGTGGAAAAAACAGGTGTAAGGCATTCATGAAGTCTGTTGTTTTGTTTCTGAAACTTTGGAAATGGGAATTTGAAAGAATGGCGTGTATTTATGGACGATGTGACATGCAGAAAGAAGTCTTTCCACACACCAAATGCTCCAGCGACTCTCCCATATTTTTGATGGTCTTGTTCACTATTATTTAATCTCAGCAGTGAGCTGTCATAACATATTGTGTCTGACTGTACCAGTCCCATTTACTTTATCAACTCCATATTTACCCTGTCCCATGCTGTTTGACATGCATATTTCTTGATTGTTAATCTGGAACAAAGTGGTCTGATCCTCCCCGGTCAGCATGCATTGTCCTGCCTCGTCATATCGCAGGAACAGCCTGAGGACTGATAGCATCCTGATTCTCTGCAGCTTCCCCTTGACATCAGACCCTCTGTGAGATCAGATGCCTGCTCTTTAGCATTGACATATTTTTTACCCAGCCTTCCTGGATCCACTGAGACACACAGAACGCACCACAATTAGTGAAATTCCCTTTTTATCTCACTTCCTGTTCGTGCATTTTGTAGTCATGGATGGAATCTAACCACCATTGTAAGCCACGACTAAGCATTGGCTGCTCTTTGCCCCCTCTTTGAATGTTTACACACTTCAGCTGTTTATTTTAATGTAATCTCATCACATGTTTTTAATATATAGTCGCTTACAAGTTGGAGTTGCTGGGAATTATTATAAGTTATAGACTCAGTTAACTCCTAACTAATCATTAAAAAAATGTTTAAAGATAAGCTTCCATTTCCCTGTGGACCCAGTGTGTTTATTCGTGTCATTGTTATTTAGTGCTACAAAACGTTTCTGGAGAAAAGAACACTCATGCTGTTTCTCATGGAGATAGTCCCACTCAAAAAACGGCTTGTTTTGATCAAATATGTACTGGTTGTTTTGGTCCCCTGCTGATTATGCAAAAAGGAATATCAAAAGTTCCCCGGGGTTTTGTGCTGTAGTATGATGAGCCCTGTGAGTAGAGCAGAATGACCTAGCGAGGGTTAACATGAGCAGTGCTGTGTTCCCTCCTCCTGACATTGACTGAGCACACACACTCACTCTCTCTCTCACTCTCTCTCTCTCTCTCTCACTCTCTCTCTCTCTCACACACACACATTTTCTCCACTGAGGCCAGCACAGAGCCTGAGAGGAGGGACTGGTAGCAGCTCTGAGAGCCAGCTGTCGTTCGCTCCAAGTCTACTCTCCCTGACTCCCTCGATCTCCCCTAGCCTCATCACTCCATGGGACTCCAGACCTGGCCGACAAGCAAACCACTGTCCTCTATGGCCTGCCTTGATGTGGAGGCCCCTTCCATCTGCAGGGGTAAATTTAAATCAGGTGATTTTTCTTTTGTCATTGTCTAACCTGCATGCAGTTCATTGTTTTATTTGTATGTCTCCGTAAAATATACTAGAAGTTTTTTTTACTAATATTTACTGATGCTGGCAGTACTGACAGGGGGGGTTGTAGTGACGTAGCTGCAGCCCCAACAGGAAATGACAGGGCAACAGTAAAGCTCATCACAATGATTCATGCCAAGCATCGTTCTTACAGAAGAGACTATTGTGTTCTCATGAATCATAAATCAAAGTTACTTTAGAAGTCACGGACTGTGAGAGAGGGAATACTCAGTTTTTACTGCCTATGTTTATATTGGCACTCTGTTGAGACACTAATATGGTTTTCTGTCACATCATACAAGCACAAAGTCACTCCTGTTATGTAAGTTCACACAAAGAGCTTCATTCAGATGAAGTGCCATAACCAGATATGCTTCTGATCAAGATTCTGACCATTATTTGCATGTTTTTAATTTTCCTTGTTTGCATTCATCTCCAGCAATTTCCTTTTGATTAGACCAGGCCTTGAGTTAGGGTTAACCTAACTTCTATTTTTGTTTTAAATACAACACAAAGCTGTCTTTGAATGATAACCAATGTTACTGGTGTTTAAGTTCTATATTTATTTAAGATTATGGTTTTCTTATTGTAACTTCTGTGAAGTCACATTTAATCTAAATATTTACCAATTAAGCAGGTTCTTGAGAGTTCATTTTGAGACAGACTAAGAAGATGGATAACATAACAATCTACTGGCAAATGTGTATAATACTGAATATGTATGGCATGCAAGAAGTAAACAAACATTTTAATTCCATTCTGTCAGAGCCATTATGCAAGATTTGCAGGTTTAACATATATTCCATTTCATTAAATTATTATTCATGACCTGACTAAAGATAACTATTTATTAACCAGACCCAGACCAGTTTGCCAACACAGACTTGGAGGACACGCCCACTCATGGGGAAGGAAACTAATGTTTTTCATCTCTTTGAGTCTGGCTTCATTTTAGGCCCTTTTTGTTTTGGGAAAATAACGTATTTCTGTGATGTGCTTACAAATATTCTTAAATTAAGAAAGCCACTGACTACCCATCAGTGTTTTATTCAGGCATTCATTTTCAAGTAAGAAATAGTTAAAGTTCAGCAGCCTTATTTGTCTTCTATGCATTCTCATTATCAACAATCATCTGATTCACACTGTTTAAGCCTTGCTGATACATTTCTACTTTGTTGAAGTGATTTATGATAAAATGAGTCATGATATAGTTTAATTTTAGAACATGTCAGCTAATATGTTTATAGACTTTTTAAATAATCACTAGCTGAATATACAATACTTCATTGTTTCCAATTTCTTACAATACAAGACAATGTTTATCAATTCAGTTGAATTCAGATAGACTTTATTTTAGAAATCATCATAGGAAAATGCATCTAAATAGGCCACCGCACACACAAATTACTTTTTGATAAACCAATGTAATCTGTACAGTCATGGTTTAGTCTATCTCTGGTTATAGATGCCTCTTTGCCAAAATGGTGTCTTGTTTATAGTCACACTAATGTCAACATAACCCAGTGTCAGTCTGTTTCCAAACCACTTTGTTTTTGGCTTCCGGTACTCTTTGCACAGATAAACCGTTTTATTATTATTTGTTCTGTTTCTAAAAAAAAGCAACAGGAAAGTCAAATAAAATAAAAGTTCTGATGGGAGTCCTCCAGGGATGATTTGCTGAGAACAACATGGGTCTGAGATTAGCGATTACATCAGTAGACGGGGATTTCAGCAGAGCCCTCTCTCTGTTTCTCCACAACCTCTGTTTACGCTCTGCTGGTGAGCAGGAGAGCAGAGCCAGTTTGCATCATGGAAAGGTTAGCCAGGGTTCAGGTTGAATACAAGAAGTGAGGAGCACCCTGGGCATGAGGTGTACCCCCATAGTGATGCTCGGATCAAACTCTTTATTTTCTTGTGGCCCTGAAGGCAGCTTTTGATGGTATTGATATGCAGCAATATGCACTCATACATTGTCTTGCCTGTGGCATTTCTTTCCAAGTCACAGTGGATATAAATAGTGAGACAAACCAATGGCAATTTTTTAACAATCTCCTGGTATGATCTGTCTCAGACTGACCATAACCCCCCTGGCCTGGGTTTGTAATAGGAAACACAGCAGGCGGAGCAGGCACACTGTGTTCTCTTCCCCAAAGTTGATGGGCTGCTGTGAGAGTAGACTCTGCCTCCCACCCTTTGCCTCGGCACTTGTCACTTTGTGTTCCCTTGCCCACCAGTGGAAGCCCGTGAACGTCCCCTCGGCTCTGCATTCAACCAGAGACCCCACCCCCTTAACTACCCCTAAATTTCCTGATTCCCAGGCCTTGTTCTCACAGCTGCCCAGTTTATTTTTGCTAGAGTGAGTCACAGAGGCTTGTTCAGACGCCTTTCCCAGGAGAGTAGAGCAAGTCTGTGTGTGTGTGCATGTGTGTTTGTGCGTGAGTGGGAGTAGCTTTTCCCTCTGAGCCACTGAGTAGCTCTAAGCTGGCTTGTCCTCACTGTAGTGACGAGACACCGTCTCTTCACTACAGTGATGACAACAAGGGTCTCATGTACCTTACACCGCTGCCTCATTTGTCACCATCACCCGTTACCTTTCTATACAAACAGTTTTTACTGAAATACCATGTACACGCTCACTTGTTTATAAATGTTTAAACTGGGATCTTACTACAGTTTATATTGAAATAACACGGAGGAGCTTCCAAGTGTATGGGGCGCCTGCATGCAAGACTCAACAATTTCTGCTGGAAGATAGTCATGTCTTTGATATTCCACAATAACATAACTGATCACTGCTTTCCACCCAATGCAAAATTACATTTAGAAAGCTATTTATTAAATACACATGACTTGGCTTTTGCTGGTGTCATGAGCATCTCCAGTGTTGCTCATTATTGTGACTGCAGCCCTGACATTAATCCCTTTTTTATCCTTTTGTAGTCTGTACTGTAGTTACTTTGTTTGACTCCTCTATGTATTTGCATCCACACAGAGATATCGACTCTCGTTGGGAAGGCTCTTGGCCAATCAGGGTGAACTGTTCAAGAGCAACTTGTGGTATTCTTAATAACCCTAGTTAAAACCATACAGGAAGGGAATAGGATGTCTGTGGTGGTGAACATGGTTTACTGTTGGGCCTTGAGGTAGCGTATTGATTGAGAAATAATAAGTACTTTGTTTTATTTGAAGTCTGGCCTGTTTCACATTTAAAGCTAGAGAGGGTTGTTAGATGACTCGTCGGACTTGGCTCTGAATGGTAAAAGTTCAACTTTGACCTCTGTGTCTCTGCACTCTCACAGTCCTTCAGCTCTGTTTGCAACAGAGGAGAACTCGGAAGCAGCTTGTGGAGCAAGGCATCATGCCGCGTAAGTATTCACATCACACAATAACAAAACCCTCAACCTATGCTTTGAAAAAATCTAAACTAATTGACAAGCACTTAAAGAAATACAAGAAGAAAGTAACCAATATGTCCTGTTGTATCTCATAATTATCCTCTAATTTCCTTATTACTTGGGTTATTTTCTGTGTCTCAGGCATCCTGCTGTTATTTGTGATTATGCAATTACGTGTTTTAAGTGTATTCATAGCAACATGCACAGTACTCCTGCTTTACTTGTAGTTACGGTAATGATGTTGGAGCTCATACTGATCTTTTAAGGTTAAAAAGATGACATCTGCAATCTTTGCACATAGAACAACTTTATAATGGGGAGTTTTATGTTATAGAATTGTGTTAATGGCTTAATAACATAGTGTGTGTCTCCACATAAATCAATTGCTTTATTTAGACAGTATGAAGTGTATTGTCCTACTCAGACGGTTGCTAATAGAAGCGTAACTGTACTCATGTAAACATAGACAATGATGAAAATGACTCAAAGATTTAACAGGGATAAGGCATATATCAGAAAGAACTCGCTCCTACTTTATACCATCCCTCCTTTGATGTGACAAAAGTGGAGCACACTCAGTCCCTGTACTACACCTAATAAAAGATGAGCTGAATATGTGACAGAATCGTGCTGATAGCTGGAAACCTAGAAAGAGAAAAAGACAAAGCTCTTTCTCATTATCCTGTTTGCCTCCTGCAGTCAGGCTTTCAGCTCCTCTCTGGCTCCACACAGCCACAGGAGTCAGCGACTGAGCCTTCAGTGGAGGTCCTTGGCCTGGCCAAGCGTGGCCTGCACACAAACCTCCCAGGCCATTTTTCTCTACGAAAGCACTATGCTGCTCCCACACTTACAGGCTCATGGTAGGTATGCGGTGAGGTTTAGGTGACGAGCAGGAATGTTTTACTTTGCTCCTCTGACACACTCCTCAGCACCCCCTGGCCAGTGAGTCCTTAAACCAAACAGCTCTCGTCATAGCAGAAGTGACTACTCAGTGTGCCAGACCTCGCTTAAAGCAGGATAAGTTTATTCTGCGAGATCAAAGATTAACTTTCTGCAACAATCTCTCTGCTTGAGTCAGTAAAGCTGGTACTTCCTGTTTGACTCCCATGAGGTCCTGTTTATTAATATCACACTCATGCAGAACGACAAAGGCAAAAAACATGAAAATAATTATATGAACGATGGATTACAATGTACTCAAGTCAGTGTGAAAAGTGATTGTTGTGATATCCGGGAGAACAATTCCAACATGTTAGAGCTCACTACTGTGTATGCAGCTTTGATAGATTTGTACATAATTTGACATAAATCATGCATATTTATATAACAACTTTATTCATTTTGAACTTCAGGCACATTTACACTGTTCTAAAGTTCATTTTGTGCATTGTCAACTTTCATGTTGTGAAACTATTGGCTGCTGGGTGTCGAGGATTTCAGGGACACTGTGATAACTTACATTACAGTGTCTTCAGTCTCTACAGGGTGTAGCCTTGTTATACTTTTTATGAAGCAACTTTATACGTTTAAACTGCTTCCATTAGTCCATTACAAAGAATGTTTACAGTAGAACTATTGTGTAGTTTACATTATTCCACTGTTGTTACATTATCCTTTCTGTTGTTTTGGGGATCTTATCAGTAAGTTGTTTACGAATTAAAGTTACTCTGTCATAACTGCAAAAGAAAAAGGCCTTTTTGAAATAGTTGGAAGGAGACCTAAAATCAATAATCTATTATTTTAAAATGGAAGGAACAGTATGCTCGTGTGTGGAAATACAGTTTATTGACCGAGAAAAGTTATGAATTTTTTTGATTCACCTTCTCACAGCTCTGAAAACACCTGCTGCCTTTCATGAGCAGATTCGCAGCCTGGAGAGAGCCAGGGTAGGACAAATATCATCACACTAATCATCTAAATCTAAATGATGCCCCCAAATATATATTTAATTAAATTGTCTTTTTAACAGACTGGAAGCTTCTTAAAGCACAAACTCTGCAGCAGACCTGAGCGCTCCGAGTTGGTCCGTATGCACATCCTACAAGGTAATCTTCCTCCTGTGTGTTCTTACTTGGTAATGGCTTCTAGATAACAGAGATGAATATGGTGCTTATTCATCCAATCTCACTTTGAATTTGTTTTACAAAGTTGGAACCAGATAAATGTCTTTAAGGTTGACAGAAGTATGTGAGGTCTGGCTGAGCCTGCAGTGACTCATCCTGACAAAGCAGTTAAGAGTCTGACTGTTCCTGGTCATATCACAGCTAATGATCCTGTGTGTATTTATCAGAGACGCAGGCTGAACCCTCCCTGCAGGCCACACAGATGAAGCTAAAGAGGGCCAGACTGGCTGATGATCTCAATGAGAAGATCGCCCAGCGGCCTGGACCCATGGAGCTGGTGGAGAAGAACATCCTGCCTGTGGACTCTGGTGTCGAAGAAGACATCGATGGTAGATACTCATCAATGCCCTTATATCCTCACTTTCAGAAGACCAGAGAGAAACATTTAGTTTTAGCCCATTTTAGTGCTTCGTTCACCACTAACTGTTCACCTCTTACAGTGACAGCCAGAGAATGAACTCAAACCTGCATTGCAGCACATCAGGCACATGTTTTAGCCATAATTGTTGTAATTGCACCTGTGGAAAATATCTGTGAAATATCAGGACAAGCATTGAATGGACGGCTATTCAATTTGGTACAGATGATTTCGCTCTAAGGATGAATTGTAATGGGAGTTTGGTTATCTCCAGACTCCCAGGCACCAATGCCATTATCAGGTACATACATTGGTGTGTGGTCACAGCCTCCAAACACATTACATTCCCATTAGCCTCAGCTGTAATTTGTGTTTAGTGTGAATTAGCAAGTTAACATGCTAAACTAAGATGGTGGAACTTGGTAAAAATTAGACATGCTTAGCATCAGCACATTTTCTTCAGTACCAAATACAGCATCACAGAGCAGGCTGAACCTTCCCTGCAGGCCACACAGATGAAGCTGAAGAGGGCCAGACTCCTGTACTGTCATGTGCTCATTAAATTGATGGCTTCCTTACTTTGTAGTATAACTGATAACTCAAGTTATCCTTTAGTTTTGATTTATCCTTTAAGTATAATAAACTGTACTTGCTTATGTTTTGATGTTGGGCCAACAGGTGGTGAGGCAAACAGTTCTAAGCCATCAGACATTTTTAACTTTGACGAGGACAGCAGTAATGCCTTATCATCACAACGGCCTGCCAGCCAAAAATCTCCCAGCTCCACCTCTCAACGGGAGTCTGGCGGGACTGAGGCCACTTCTACTTCCTCTTACTTAAACTCTCCCATACAGGTACACCAATATCTTGAACCACTACAATTTATAAAACATAAACTGGTAATGTCAGCAGACAAACCAGCCTTTTTTGAAAAGTTCTATAATGCAGCAGAGGCTTAAATGTATATAATTCTTTAAATAAAGCCAAGAAAGTTGTGTTTGTTTGGACACTGGTCGTGTTTTTAATTCGTGAATATTTTTAGATGTAATTTAAGTTTATTTACTGTATGCATATACACTTTACTAATAATATATTTATCATTTGTAGAAACATTTTGTATTTATTTAACATATTTAGATGTTTGATAAGTGCTATTTTTGGTTCCAGTTGAGGGGTTTTTCTTTTCTTGCATGGGATGATGATTAACAGGCATAGTGGCTTGACTGTTCTTACTGAACGGATCATGTGGTTTCTCTCTGTCTCTGCTTTTCTTAGCACTCCCCACCACCTAACTCACAGTCCACATCAGATGTAGTCAGTGAGCAACAAAGCAAACAACAAGCGTCTACACTTCAGCCAATCTCTACTGTTGTCCCCAGTATCACACCGGGACCACTTCTTGTGAAGGTTGGCTTCAACTGTTTTTTTAACAGCTCCGTATTTGACCAAAGTAATTTCAATGTCTTCTTAAACTTATTGTTAGGAGTAGTGCTTTTTTTAGAGGATGACTTCATTGAAGCAGAGTATTCACTTACAGTCTCCCAATGTTTACAACCAACTGACATGAAACTGACCTCTGGTACTGAGCCCTTCATCTCTCTGATTTATGGACTTTGTTTTTGTTTTCTTTTTTGCTGCTTTTGGAAATGAGATGAAGGATGCAATGTCAGAAGACACAGAGTCTGTGTTTTGTCATACTAAAAGTCATATCAGTTTTAGAATGAACTGAGAGTCAGCATTCAGCCAAGTTAAACGCAGTTCAAAGAACAACAGAGTTTAAATTCATTGGGTTGAAATGTGTTCCAGCCACAGTTTGTCCTCAATTAGGGTCAAATGACTGGCTGGCCTTCCTCATTCAGGCTGTGTGAAATGTAAGACAAAAATGAAAGGACGTGTGTGAAGCAATAACTTTGCGTTTATCATAATCCAATTATCCTCTCGGAGCATAAGATGAACTCTCTCCTTGGAATACAATAGGAGAATGAGTTTGACAAATTGGAGGGTGTCCGCTTGCTTCACCCAGCTTGAGTTTCTGGTTTCATAGCTAGAACCTGCTGCTCTTAAGCCAAACCGTTTTCATGTGTATCCTGTAACTGCAGGTGGTAAAACAATAAAGGTCACATTTCCACTACCCGTTTCCTCATCCTGAGGTTTTCATCGGGTGTCAGAACAATGTTCTACCTTAATGCTTCAATATACAAAACCCAGTATCAGTTCCAAGACTTGTAGTGTTGGTACTGGCAATGCTAACTGTATTCCCTGATAAAATTGGACTGAGATCAATCACAGGAATAAATATATCCTCCAGATGGTCCTCTCAGCTTTTACATGCCCCTTTTCTATGTTGTGTTCTGCAGCAAAGCCTGCCCAAGCTACCCAGCGATAGAAGTCGCAGCAAAAAGAGCAAAGAGCCCAAACCACGGGTAAAAAAGTTAAAGTACCATCAGTACATCCCCCCAGACCAGAAGCAGGAGCTCAATGAAGTGCTGATGGACTCAGCTTATGCCCGTCTCCTGCAGCAGCAGCAGCAATTCCTGCAGATTCAGATCTTGAACCAGCAGCAGCAGCAGTACAGCTTCCAGGCCGCCCTGCCTGCCCCACCCAAGTATGGCTCCATTTATAAGCACAAACATAGATGGGATATGGCTTACCCACAAAGTTTGCCTTTATGCGTATACGTCGATAAATGACTTTAAAGAACAAATATTGCTTTTTTAAAGAGTTAACTTATTTGAATATTGTTTTTCAACAAACCGAGTCAAAAGTCTATACCTGGTTTTACAGAAAGTAATAACTGTTTAGCCACGGCTGCTGTTTGTCTCAAATACTTTACATGTCCTGCCAACAGCTTCCTACACAGAAGCTGTTGATTGTGAAAAATGTATAAACATTTAGCTTTCCTCTCTAATCTGTACTCCCTTTTTTTCTTCTGGTCTTATTACAACAGACCAACAACTGAGGTACAAACCAGCTGTTCCAGTGTTGTTCTGAGTAGAAACGCTACGTCTACCCCTGTACAACCCCGCCACACTCAGACAAACTTCAAACCGGATCATTTACCAGCTAATCTGGATGAGATGAAGGTGACACATTGCTGCCTGCACACAGTCTTGACTATCGGCACCTCATGCATATTGCAGCTGATAATCTGTTATCTTTACAGGTTGCTGAGCTGAAAATGGAACTAAAACTCAGATCTTTGCCTGTTTCTGGGACTAAGACAGATCTGATAGAGAGGCTAAAGTTGTACCAGGAAAACTCGAACAGTCAGATTGCTGCTGTCAGTGAGACATCAGCCTCACAGTCTGACAACAAAAAGTTAACCCCGCCTGTGTCCCCTATAGCCTCTAAGGTGTCCAGTCTGGGCATAGAGGACAGTAGTATAGCAGACAGCCCCACCAAGCTCTCAGAAGCTCTGTCTCCAACTCACACCGCTCCCTGTGGGAACTCCCCACAGAGACCTCCACGGGAAGAGTGTCCCACAGAGACAAGGTCCTATGAGAAGGACTCTGAGAAGGACCAACGTCTCCACGATAAGGAGCGTCAGATTGAGGAGCTGATGAGGAAGCTGGAGCAGGAGCACAGGCTGGTGGAAGAGCTGAAGATGCAGCTGGAGGTGGAGAAGAGGAGTCAGCAAGCAGATTCTCCAGCTCAGCTCATACCTCTTGCTCCCATCCAGGTCAAAGAGGAAAACAGGACCTTATCAAACTGCTCAGCGTCTTGCGGTTCTCCTGGTCTGCCAGTGTTGGTCAAACAAGAGCAGGTGGCTCCTCAAAATCAGTTCATCATCAGCGACCAGACTTTCAAGCAGCCTAAAACCTTGCAGCCAGTCGAGGCTGGAGCTCGGATCCTCCAATCTGCATGTCGTCCTGCCTCAGCCGTGACTATCCAGCTCCCTGCCAGCGGCATTAAATTACACACTACTGTTAGCAGCGTAGCCCCAGGTCTCATCCAGACCTCTGGACAGGTGCCACAGAAAATAGAGGCCTCAGCAGCATTACAACAGCAATGCAGCACTCAGATTCAGCCACTGACAAAGGTAAGAAAACACACTAATGATTGCACAGGCTGCCATGGTTCATCTCTTTATATGTCATCACTATCAGTTGTGATTTCCTGATAGTTTTCGATGGCACCAGCTAATCACACAGCACAGGGTTTTTTTTTTTACATTGTTGATGCTCTATCATGGGTAACGCCTCTCTGTTGCCACAGTAATAACAGGCCTCAGCTGCGTGGTAAAATCCTTCCCTATTCACATCAAAAGAAGGCTTGTGGAAACTTGGGTTACTAGAGCAGGCATTGAGTGAATGTTGACGGTAGTGCCCTGACTGCGCTCTGTCGTCCCTCTGCTCTGAGCCAACATACAACCAGCCAGAATTAGCAACAGAAACCACAACTAAATGCTAAACGAGAACAGTCATGAGCTAAAGCAGGGAGTGCAGAGGTATCTTTATTTAGGTTCCACAAAGATATGTGGTGCTCTCCTATTCTGTGATGCCATTAATGCATTATTAAATGATGTCTCCATGCTGACCTGTTTAAATGTCTCTGCAGACATGGAGGATGGGTCGTACAGCACAAAGCTTACTCAACACATTCCCAGTGAGTGGATGTCCTGTGGGAGCCTCCTCTAGCCAACCTGGTCCTAAAGATCCAACAAATAAGGTCCTTAGTCTCTCATGCTCTTTTTCTTTTTATCTAAAGCACTTTATAACTGCTGTTTTCCAAAGTCCTGTCACCTGGTTTATTTACTTATTGGTACCCCGATGTTTTTTAATTTGATGTAAAGGACCGTTGTCTTTTCCTGTTAAACAGGCTCCCTGTACCAGGCAGCCAACTGTGATCTTGCCAAAATTCACAAACCATGTGTCAAAGTGTAAAGACCCACCCCGCTATGAGGATGCAGTTAAACAGACACGCAGCATGCGAACAACTGTTCAGGTGACAAATAAATACACTCTTAAGTACAGTATATTGTTTTAAATTGTTACTATAGCCACTCAAACATTAAATGGTCATTCTGGTTTCTCTGCAGGGTCCCACTGCTGCTAGCCAGCAGATGGATGACTTGTTTGATGTGTTAATCGAGAGTGGTGGTGAGAAATACTGCAACTTTTCTTTTTTGGGGGGCTCTGGTAAAATAAGATGTAAAGTATTTATGATTATGGGATTCTCACACTGAACTTGTGTTTTAGAGATCTCACCCATCATCAGACAGGATCCTCCCAGTCTGGACAAGCCTCTCCCTGTGACAGCCAGTGTAACCACCCTTCCCATCAACACGGTTTTATCGCGCCCTCCACCCGTCATCCAAGTGGCCCAGCTGCCTGCAGCACAGCTCAATCCCTCGCCCAGCTTGGCTGCTCTAACCTCTAGCAACCAGCTGGAAACCCTCCCGGGTGCTCACACCAAGCCACAGACACTGAAGCTGATAGAGGAGCGACACTCGCTTGTGGTTACCATGGAGGGATACTTAAATGAAAACACATCACCCTCTACTTTGAACTTGCACGGCACCAACATGGACAATATGGATTGGCTGGACCTTACCCTGTCTGTGCCAGCAGAGGGGGTGAACTCTTTAGACATGTCAGCGCCAGTGGGCGTCTTCTCCTCTGACTTCCTGGACACACATGAACTGCACTTGAACTGGGACTGACTGCTGTCAAGGAAAATCCGTACACCCATCAGACAGGTTCAGATAAACATACTTTTTATGCAAGGGAGGCTGCATTTATTTCCTATGTGGAAAAATAGGGTTTTTTAGAGGTTGTGGCAGCTCTGTTTTGTTTTCTGGCCAAACAAAAACAAAACCGAGCTGCCACAGCTCTGTTTTGGCCGTGTACATTAGCTCAGTAATAATCTATTTGTGCTGCGTCACTTTAGAAATTCCTGCATTGCTTCCTTTGAGGTCTTCAAACCCTTTGATTGTACAGGGAGACAGGGGGACTGGCACTGACAGATTGAGCAGACAGTTTAAGTTGCCTTTACAATTACAATCTTAATTTATGCCACAATTTTGCTATCAATATGTTCTCACGTTATTGCCTTCTCTTTGTCTTCTAATTATAATGAATGTACAGTGTTATATTGGCCTTAGTAAGAGCAGGAAAATGTCCTAATGCTGGTTTAAGAACTAATGGACTAACACTACATTTAGCTGGGCGCTATTATGCAGTTC